>NC_143134.1:106098636-106401666 GCF_059928025.1 Delphinapterus leucas | reverse complement strand
CCTTGAATAAGTAGGAAATTATTCGTTACTTCATGGTCTTTGTTTTCATCCCAGCCAATGCCATGGCCTCACTCACTTGTAATATACAGTGTCTGCAGTGTCTCATCATGGGAGTTAGGCAGGTCAAAATTTTATTAAAAAAAAAAAAAAAAAAAAAAAACTCGTGGGAGTACTTAAAAGTGAATTTTAGAGGAAAATGAAAGGAAAAACAATAGAAGATCTCACTTGTGTCTCTACATTGAGAACACCGGGTCAAGGAAACTTCTCAAATTTTGAAAAAATTCTAGAATTCTAGAAAGCTATAGGGTTGGAGACGTCTGGAGAAGTGTCTGAATCTTATTCTTTTCCACTGAAAACGTAGAACGTAGGTGCATGTCTTTCTGCACATATAGCCATAGTAAAGTTTTTTGTTTTTATTTTTAATTATTAAGAGGGAGGAAAGGAGGACAGAAGGAAGGGCATGGTTTTTATTCCCCAAATGCAAAACATGCTTTATTTTGCTCCCAAAGGTCTAGTGAGTCCAGAGTTACCATTGAGGGAATGTGTCTGTCAGAAATTCCTTCAGCCAAGTCCAAGCCTGGAAATTCAGCCGCCTCCATTCCTTCAGGGACTCACAAAGCCCCACTATTTCAGCAACATGTCCTTCCACGAACAGGCAGGCCTGTTCCTACCATTTTCTAAGAAAAGCTGCTCTTTGAAACTAGAGACTGACGAGTAGCCTCTGCCCTCATATCATAAAACTAACCTCTGAGTCCTGACGAGGGAGGGCAGAGTTTTATGGGCAGATGAAAAATGAAATTGCTTTATCTACCCAGAACGGTAACTGTCTGCTCAACTGGTGAATGGAGAAGCCTGCTGACACGGAGACTCCAGAGAGACATCTTTTGAATCCCAGCCAGTCTTTCTAGTTTAAGAAAGTGTTTCCAACCAGTTCTCCCCCTCAGATGGCACAGGCACAGACATAAGAGATAAATCCTTGTTGCAAGGAGGGAGAGAGCGAAAACAGTTCACATCCTTTGGGATGTACCCTGGGGTATCCTGGTGATACTGGAAGATGTACCTTCCTTCTGTCTTCCAGCAAAGGATCTGGAGCATTAACATGGATTCAGTTATATCACATGTTGTTGCACCCTGTGCTAGATACTCCACACGTGCCAACTTATTTACACTCATTAGAAACCTACCAGAGAGATATCTTCCACCCCATTTGACAGGACATTGAAACCCAGGGAGGAACTTTTCATAGTCATGGAGTAAGTCAGTGGTAGAGGTTGCATCTGGATCAAGATCCAACTGGCTTCAAACCCCCGCCCTTCCCAACACACAGTACTGCAAGGAGAACGTAAAATGGGAAGCAACAGGCTGAACCTAGCGTTAGAATCTATAATTTTAGTGGCAAGATCAGGAGAACAGGAATTATATACATAGGTCCCAGTCCTGGCTCTGCCACTAACATACCTGGGGCCAGTGCTGAATTTCCCTGGGCCTCAGATTCCTACTGTGAAACAAGTGAGGGTTGGGTTGGCATGAAGTCTGTTGACTTCAGGGCTTGGCTTCTGTTATGTATTTAACAAACAGCAGTCTTCTTGGAGGAGGGCATTTGTCTTATTCATTTCTACTCACGTTCTTCCCTAGTACAGGGTGTGGCGCAGCGTTAGAACCCAGTGAGTGTGTATTCAGATAACGAATGAGCAATTCAATATTCTTCCAAGGATTCTTTGCTGCCAACACGTGTTTCTTATCACCTATAGTGAGGAGTTCAAATTCTCAAGGCAAACGTGAAAACCACTTCATGATCTAGGCCACATCTGCCTCTTCAGTCTCATCCCGGCCATGCCTCTGAACCAGCCCTGTGCTCCAGACAAACCCATCTATTTGCAATTACCGAACACATAATGCAATTTCCTCCCTCCTTTTCTTTTTCCTCTGGACATATGGCTCCCTCCATCCGCACTTCCTTCACCTTAACCACACCTTAGCTCTTGCTCACCTGACAAAAGCCTTCTCACCTTGGGGGGCTCCCACCAAGCTTCCTCTCTTCCTGTAAACATTTTCTGAATGTTTCCTATCCTCTCATGAAACTAACTAACTCTACCCTCTCCCCACCCAGGGATTCCCCTGGGCTCCCTATTACCAATAACACTTCAATTCTCTTATTTTTTAAAGTAGTACTTCCCCCCCATGTGACTACGAGCTTCTTTAGAGCAATAGCCATGTACTAATTTTCTTTGTATCCAGAGACCAGCACAGGATTCAAACTGCAGTAGGTACTCATAAAAAAGATCCAACTCATTCGCTTATAAGTAGTTAGTGGCAACATATTATGTGTCAGGGACTATTCAGGGGCTGGGGAAACAAGGGCGATCCAAACCGATCCAAACCAGGCACGTGCCTTGTCTTGATGTAGTAGTCAACTGACCACTCAAAAATGCTCAGTTAGGGCTTCCCTGGTGACGCAGTGGTTGAGAGTCCGCCTGCCGATGCAGGGGACGCGGGTTCGTGCCCCGGTCCGGGAAGATCCCCCATGCCGCGGAGCGGCTAGGCCTGTGAGCCATGGCTGCTGAGCCTGCGCGTCTGGAGCCTGTGCTCCGCAACGGGAGAGGCCACAACAGTGAGAGGCCCGCGTACCACACACACACAAAAAATGCTCAGTTAGAATTATTACAGGTACAAAAAAGAAGAGATGGAGGCCCTTAAGAGAGGCTTTGACCCAGTGAGGGAAGACAGTAAGGCAAACCTCCCCAGAGAAAGTAACATGTGAAGTACAAGTAAGAGTCATCAGGAAGGTGGGGGATCAGAGAGGGGATAAATGAGTAAGTTTTCCAGGTGCCCAGGGGAGTGTGTTTTTTCCTAATAGACCCTGAGATTCTGAGGCTCAATTTCTCCATCACCACTAGGGATCAATCCTTATCTCGATGTGTGTGTGTGTGTGTGTGTGCGCGCGTTTTTTAAAATAAATTTATTTATTTTTGGTTGCATTGGGTCTTTGTTGCCGCACACAGGGTTTCTATAGTTGTGTCGAGCGGGGGGCTACTCTGTTGTGGTGAACAGACTTCTCACTGCAGTGACTTCTTTTGTTTCAGAGCAGGGGCTCTAGGTACGCAAGCTTCAGTAGTTGTGGCTCACGGGCTCTAGAGTGCAGGCTCAGTAGTTGTGGCGCATGGGCTTAGTTGCTCCGCAGCATGTGGGATACTCCCCGACCAGGGCTTGAACCCATGTCCCCTGCATTGGCATGCGGCCTCTTAACCACTGCACCACCAGGGAAGTCCCTCAAAGTGTGGTTTTTGAGGATAAATGAGGAAATGTACTTTACGTACTACTCACAGCCATTGGCGTAAAGTTTCTGCTTTACAAATGCAATGCCTCTAATCATTCTTTCAATAATGGCAGGAGAAAGAACATGTGGCTACTTGATAGAATACCCCAAGGCACTGGCTCACACTAAAACATAACAAACTCAATTCTCCCTCCAACTTATGGGGAGAGTTGGCATCTTTCTGAATACTCTCTCTAGATTTATTGTGTTTATTTGTCTGTTTACTTTATCAGCTTCAGATTCAGGAGGTCTAGATTTTAGCCTTCAGTTCTCCCACTGACTTACAGATAAGCTCAGAAGTTAAACCTGATGATTGATGTTTTTTTTATATGAACTTCTCTTTTTCCTTCTTTCTTTTCTTTCCTCCCTCCTTCTCCCTTCCTTCCTTTCTTCCTCCCCTCCTTCCTTCACTCTGTCTCTCCCTCATTATGGCTGAGTACTGCGTTCAGCCATACCTACCAGGGGCCAGTTGCTGGGTTAGGTACTGGGAATACAGGAATGACCAAGGCAGTCATGTCCTAGCTTTCATCTGAGCTCACAGATGTGAAACATAGCTATGGAATGGCAGTTGGAATAACCACAGTGAAAAAGATTGCATTACTATGGAAACATGTGACAGGAATCTAACCTAGTCTGGGAGGTCTGAGAAGTTATGTTCCAACTACATCCTAAGGATGAGTAGAAGTTATCCAGGAGAAGGATTGGGGGCAAACCTTTCTAGGATGAGGAAATAGCATTTTCAAAGACCACAAAGATTAGAGGGACTAAAAGATGGTGGTCAGCCTGGCTGGAGAAGATAAGAGTACCCCAGAAAGAGGCTAGAGAGAAGCCAGGGATTTGTTCATGCCAGATGGAGTCGGTCACATTAGGCAATTTGAACTTTATCCCAAGAGCAATGGGAGTGGCAGCTATGGAGATCCTTCCATCTCCCCCCCTTAAACTATGCTTTTATTTCTCTAAACCCCTAGCAATAATTCATGGAAACCATTTCCTTCTTTTTTCTCTCCTCCTCCACTAATACCTAGAGGGATCCACCCTACATTTCCCCCCTAGGCTCCATCAGCAGGGCATGATTGTAAGGCATCCCAGCTTGGAGAGTTGCTTTTGGATCCAAGGGTTACAGCTGATGCTGCCCACCTCCTCACTGGCTCAGAGAGGAATCAACCAGGAATTACTGGGTGAAGCCCATTCATTAGCTGTGTCCCAGCAATTCATTCACAGCGAGAGGGCTCACCCCCCCCCTCCACCTCCAAAAGCAATCGTGCCTGCTCATTGAAGAATAACTGAGTCAGTGGGCCCATTCATGGGCCTGTCCTTGCATCTCAGCTCTCCATTTCTCCAGAGATATATGGCAGGGTATCCATATATGCAGCAGTCAGTGGAAAGCCATGGAATGGGTGGCGTGGGTGGAAAATATCTTTTTCTTTACAAATTTATGGAAAGCAAATATTGCAGTTCTCCTCCCTCGTGATGCTAAATATAACAAGTCACAGATCCTCCTTTTTCAACTTACAGCAGACATTGATTTTTTTTCATAAAGAAGGAATAGCAAAAACACATGAGACAGGCAAATCTGCTACAATCATTGAGTATTTGATTCAAAGGCCAATTCTTTTTAGCTAGACCCAAAAACCACCTATGCAAAGGACGGCCGGCACGAAGTCTCAACTCAGAACCGAATATTAACAAGGACATGTTCATGGTCAGCACGTTCCTCCCAAGGCTCTAAGTCCCCGTCCCCAAAGTATATTCCTTTTCCTCTTTTTCCTGCATGGTGAGCCCATTTCCTTGTGTACTCAAGTCTCAACTCCTTCCAGACATGATAGTGCTACTTGGTATTAAGGAGATCAAAATTCAATTTTAGTAGATTACTAACGAGTTCATGCCAGGATTTCTCAGTCTCAATATTATTGACAAGTTGGCCCAAGTAAATGTGGTAGGACCATCCTGTGCATTGCAGGACATTTAGTGGCATCTCTGTCCTCTTCCCAGGAAATGAAACTATCACCCCTCAGCAGCTGTGGCAACCAGAAATGTCTCCAAACGTTCTAAATATCTTCTGGGAGACGAACTTGCCCCAGGTTGAAAACCACAGATCTATTCTTAGTCTGAAAGTGGTAGAATCATCTTCTCACGCCTCCAGTATAGTGGAGAACACAGTTCTACATCACACTGCTGAAACGCCGACCACTACTCCCTCGAGTTCCAACTTTCTAATGAAATCCAGTAGTCTTATATTCCCTTTGATCTCTCTTCTACATCAGAGACTTTTTGGGTTTTTGTTTGTGTGTCTTAGGCATCCTCTTTTAGATTCTTTCTGACTTGGGAGGCAATACTGCACAGTGGTTAAGGCATGATAGGCTTTTGGGGGGACCTTAATTATTTTTTTTATTAATTTTTATTGGAGTATAGTTGATTTACAGTGCTGTGTTAAGTTTCAGGTGTACAGCAAAGTGAATCAGTTATACGTATCTCCACTCTTTTTTAGATTCTATTCCATATAGGTCATTACAGAGTACTGAGTAGAGTTCCCTGTGCTATACAGTAGGTTCTTATTAGTTACCTATTTTATGTATAGTAATGTGTGTATGTCAGTCCCAATCTCCCAATTTATCCCTCCTCCCCTTTCCCCCCTTGGTAACCATAAGTTTGTTTTCTACATCTGTGACTCTATTTCTGTTTCGTAAATAGGTTCATTTGTATCATTTTTTTGGATTCCACATGTCAGCAATAGCATATATTTGTCTTTCTATATCTGATTTACTTCACTCAGTATGACAATCTCTAGGTCCATCAATATCACTACAAATGGTATTCTTTTTTCTGGCTGAGTAGTATTCCATTGTATATATACTTAGACTTTGAAGTTATAAGGAAAGTAAGTTTGAATCTAACCTCTGCAATTTAATGGCTATAAGACCTATAGCAAGTGATTTAACATCCCCAAGCCTCGGTTTCCTTAGTAACATGAGGGAAAGAATGTTTACCTTTTAATATTGTGTCAAGAATGATGCAGGTAAAGCACTTTTCAGAGTCTGGAATGTAGTATCTACTTCATAAATCGAAGTTGTCATTTGCTAGTCATTATTATTCATCTCTACTGTTTAGATGCCTCCCCCCTCCAACGTTTTCAAGTTTGTTCTTCCTTCCCTGCTTATCGTTCTTTCTGTATTCACATGTTCTCCTGAAGTCAATCCATCTCTAAATTAAGATCATGCAAAAAGTTGCTTTATCATTAACATCCCCCCTGAAGTCTAACCCTCTGCTTCTAAGTCTAGAAAACAGCTCTACTTGCATGTCATGGGATTATATCCAAAGCAGAATGTCAAAAAGCAAACAAGCTCAGAGGTATCAGGGATGAATTAAAAGATAACTAAGCGGAAGGCAGAAGCATGAACCGTTTAAATGACTCAAATGAGGCCATGGCCCTCAACAAAACAAAACAGGTATCAAATCCCTTGAGGGGCAAAGTCAAGATTTAATATGATCAGAACGATTTGAGAGATACGTTAACAAACTGTGGGGAGTCTAGATTAAGGAATTCGGATTGAAGAACAATCTGATGAGGAATCATCAACCCAACCAACCAACCAACATTCACTATTAAAGACTAATTTCATCTAGATGTTTAAATTGCCTACAATATGGTGTAGCAAGCAAAGTGCTGTCTGTATCCCACAGTGGACAGACTTGTCAGGGAAGCTAAGTTTAACTGGTATCATTTAAGGACAAGTTAAAGGATGACAAATGTTAGAAATTACTGAGATCCTTCAACTGGGAAAAGAGAAATTTAAAAGAGATATGGCCATTGTAGCAAAAAGAGTCTCATGCATTCAAGTATTGAAACTGGTTTAATGTGGTGTTAAAAGGCAGAACTAATAACAATGAGCAGAAATATCAGGGAATTGATTTCTGCTGCTTGACAAAGGATACTCTTAAGGCAATGGGAGATTTCAGCTAGAATGTGTTGTTTAAGGTTAGTTCTTTCCCAGACATCAGAGTTTAATTAGAGACTAACAAAGTCTTAATCGCAAATATCTTCTTAACATCTGCTTGAGAGATAGGCAGTGGGGTCATGGTTAATAGAGGAGACTTTTGAGTTGGTGAGATTTTTGCTGGAAGCTGGACTCTGCCACTCTCTAGTCATATGGTATTGGTTAAAGTGCTTCTCCTAGCTTAGCCCCAGTTTCCTAAACTGTAATAAGAGACTATGATACCTACCGCCTTGGGATGGTTAACAACAAGATTCAATTAGTTCATGTTCATAAAGCACTTAGCATGGTATGTGGAATGAAGCAAATGCTCTGTCATTGATACTAGTTATTTTAATTATATTAGAGGGGAATCTTGCACAGGGTAGGGTTGGGCTAGGAAAATAGGTAGAATTCAACTATAGTGAGCTTTGTGCCCTCTAGTTACCCTCCTGCAAACAATATAAGTATAGCCAAGACGTTGAAAGGTCAGCACTCCAAGTGCATGGCAGGAGGGAAGCATCTTATTTTTTTTCCCCCTTGCTCATCCAGACGTATCTTGGATGCTAGTTCTTCTCTAGATGTAATATTGAATTGGCTCCATGACTTGTCTGGTTGCTCTCCAATAATAAAAACACCCCCTGGACAGACTCAGTTCAGTGATTAAAATGTTCAGTCCTATGGAATTTTCACAATTTTAACTTCCTTTGCAGTTTAAGGTTCTTCCTACCCCAGGTCAGGTCTACAACAGGTTTGGTGCTCACAGTTGCCTTTCTTTCTTTTTTCTCCACCCCCTCATGAGGATGCCTCTGGCTCCTCCAGGATTGAAGTGAAAGACTGAGGAGAAGCAAAGGCCAGGAAAAGTCCTTCTTCATCAGTGCTGATGTAATCTGACATTGATTTCCTTTGGGCATCATAGTGGGTAAATACAGAGACTAGGTTCAGTGAATGTTCAAAGCCAATCCCTTCTTGTGACGTATTTGTGAGTTCTTTATAGGTGGTCCACCATTGCTTCTGGATATCTCAGATTCAGTTCCCTGCAAGGGGGGCATTCACAGCTTCCTCTCTGGCTTCTGACAGTCTCAATGAGCCTCCCTTTATTGGGGTCCCAACACCCATTCAGGAGTCCTTTTTGGGAAAAACATTTTTCAGGATGACTCCCAGCCCCTTCTTTTCTGGTGACCCATCTGGTCCATTAGAAGCATATATTATTTGCTCCAGTGAACTCTGGGAGAGTGGGTCATTCCCAATAAAACTGTCCTTCTTCATCTATCACCAGAACAGATACCAGACACAGTTTTTTTCCATTAGGCTTTAACAAGCAAGAGTTCATTATCAGATGGACTACAGATTCCAGTCTCCTTAAAATTTCAATCGTTCAGCTTGAAGTGAGGTAGAACGAGCTCTTGCCCCCCACCATGTGCAAAAGACTACATCTCTAACAACTTTTTCCCATTAAAATGCTTCTCACTTTTTAAATCTTCTCTTCACTCACTTTTATACTTTTATATTGGGCTAATGGTTCCATAACCTTTGACCTCAACCTTTGTAAGTTCTGCTTGTGTCATCTAACACCACACTAGCATCTAGAAGTAGTTAGCACTATACTGTATATTCTGAAACTAACTCACAGAAGGTCCCATTTTAACATCTCATTACGGAAAGCAACCTTCCAAAATACCAAAGTTACCACTGTATTGAAGTCTTATAGTGACCCCTGAAGTTGTGTGACAAGGCTGCACCATCAGGGGGACAGAATCCCAGCATTCCCATCCTTTTTGGTCAGAAAGGAGAGCTGAGTAGAAAGTGTGTGAAGAGGTCTTTCCAACCTGTGAGCCTGTTGCCAAAGCAGTGTGAGTGCCTAAGGATCTTGGAATGTCATCTTTTATTTCTTTGTATCTGCAGACAAAATCTCTTCTAATACTTTTTTCTTTCTCAAACTCATAACATATCAGAAGGAAAACCATACAAGGTAGGACCACAGGCCAGTGTAGGCTGCTAAAGTGTCCCTTGACACTGACAACAGATTTCTTGATTAGAATGTCTACTGTTCCTTTCTCCAGAGCTTAGGAAAGGGAGTGTAGTGTAGCAGAGAGCAGAGGCTCTTTAAAGTTAGTTAGGGAAGTCATGGAGAACAAACTTATGGTTACCAGGGGGGAAAGGTGAGGGAGAGGGATAGATTGGGAATTTGGGATTGACATATACACTGCTAATATATTTAAAATAGATTACCAACAAGGACTGTATAGCACAGGGAACTCTGTTCAATATTCTGTACTAACCTAAATGGGAAAGAATTTGAAAATGAATAGACACATGTATATATATAACTGTATCACTTTGCTGTATACCTGAAACTAATACAACATTGTTAATCAACTATACTCCAATATAAAATGAAAATTAAAAAATAAAGTTAGGGAATGTTCATGTATGCTTAACATTTATGTATGCATTATTCATTCATCTCTTCTGTTCACAAATATTTATTAAGTACCACTATATGCCAAGCACTCTGCCAGATTCTGAAGGATGGTGAATAAACATAAGAAAACACAACACCCAATCTAAATCCTTCACAGAGCGTACGTACACTCATCAGGGTAACAGATCTCAGAGTCCAGAGTCCAATGATAGAACTCTGGAAAGAGAAATATAGTTCTCCTTCGTTACAGATTTCAGAAGACAGAAGCAGATTCCACCAAATGTGAGTCCTGAAGACTTCTCTGATGACTTTTGAAAGGGTTAAATATGTAAGAAACTGTTGTATTTTGAATGCAAAGGGCATATTAGTATCAGATGCAATAAGAGGTCTGTAGAATATGAGAGTTGTAAAGCTCTGCAGAACTCGCAGTGGAAACACTTATTCCCTACAACATTCTCCTTTACTACTGATTATGGCTTATTATTATACTGAGTTGTCCAAAGGCACAGTACATGTTTCCCGATTTCCAATCATCATATCTTTATTCTTTTTCCTTCTTCGCGTTCATAGATTTTCATTTCAACCTGACTCTAACTGGCATTCTACTGTTTCATTAGAATGTATTCTTTGATTAAGAAAAAAGGGCACAGATAAGGGCACACACTTTTTAAATCAATTTTTATTGGAGTATAGTTGCTTTACAATTTTTATTGGAGTATAGTTGCTTTACAGTGTTGTGTTAGTTTCTGCTGTACAGCAAAGTGAACCAGCCATACATATACATCTATCTCCTCTTTTTTAGATTTCCTTCCCATTTAGGTCACCAGAGAGCACTGAGTAGAGTTCCCTGTGCTATACAGTAGGTTCTCATTAGTTATCTATTTTATACATAGTAGTGTATTTATGTCAATCCCAATCTCCCAGTTCATGCCAACCCCCCTTCCTCCCTTAGTATCCGTATCTGTAAGTTTGTTCTTTACATCTGATAAATACATTTTTAAAATCAGTCATTACCTATGTCACTGCTCAGTGAAATTATGGTCCAATATAGGCCATTTAAAATATAAAGTATTATTTTCAGTTTTCTTGAATTTAACAGAAAATAGAACCCAACCCAAAACTAAAGGAGTTACTGAAATTTAAATTAAAATTTTCTTATAAAAGTAGATCCCACTTAACTGAATCACTCTGCTGTACACTTGAAACTAACACAACATTGTAAATCAAATATACTCCAATATAAAATAAAAATTATATTAAAAAATGTAAAAATAAACCTCATTTATTAAAACCCCCTCTAAAGTTAAGCAGGGGAAATTTTATTTAAAACATTGTAATTGGAGACATATTTTTAAATTCTATGCTTCCACCCTAAATAGTATCTCTTGAATCCTCGCTTTCCCCATTTCCTGATTTTAAATATTATTTTTCATTGGCAAGTTTTATAATATTTTTCTACTAGGTAACAAGAACACTCAGAGTCATTAATATTGGTTATATATTTAAATGGATTTAAAGTTCACCATCAATCCGTTTCACTATGACTTCTCTACTCCTAAGTTTTTAAATTTCATCTCTTCATTGGGTGCATTTCTTTGTCTAGTCTCTGTTCTTTAATTCCAAGTATGATTTATGCATGCTGTATGTTGAATTTCTGCATGTTTCAGGATGTAGATCTATTACCTTAATATTCTAAGGACAAACTCAGCTGGATATAAAATTAATGAGTCCAATTTCCTTCCCTCCAAACTTTATGGACACTATTCCACTATTTTCTGAGTGTTTGCTGTGGAAAAGCATAAGGCAAGTCTCAACTTTTTCCTTCTATATTATTTCTATTATTATTATCAGTAGTATAATAGTAGTATTGGAACATAATAAATTTACTAGGACCTGTGTTCATCATTCTATATAAAAATTTTGGGCAGGATACACTGATGTTTCTTTCCATTAAAGCATTTTTTATTTTATAAAATATTTTCTTATGTGATTTTTTTTTTTCAAGGAGAACGCTGTCCTTGACTATGCTTTCAGTTAAGTTTATTCTACTCTGGGAAATTTTCATGTGACTTTAACCTCAGTGACACTTTACATTTTTCTTCAGTTATTTCTTGAGCTCTTCTCACCTTCTATTATGATTTAATTTTTTACTAAAATCCTTGCTTTTCAGCTTATAGCTCATTTTTTTATGCAAGTGAGCTATCAAGGTCACTAATTTCCTTGAAACCTTTAGGAACTAAAAAACTATTTGCTTGAACTCTTCCCCCAGGGATATATTTTCTTTTTTTCCCCATGTCTTTGACTATTAAGTATCTATGCATAGATTTTTATGCTTATTTCTTGCTGATAATTTTTTGAATGTGACAAAATATTGGCTGAACAATTATTGTGCATGGTGAGGGGTGCAGAAGTAAAAGATGGGAAAGTCAGTGAAGGCGGCAGGATTTTTATTTTGTTGGTTTTCCAGAACACTTTCACCAAATTTAACATTTCCATTGCTGGAAATGGAAATGTTTCCTTCGGTTTTAGGTATTTGGGCTAGGTAGGCTCCCATTTAAACTCTGTATGTCACAGGCCTTCTGACTTGTGATCTGGTGATCATTGTATTCGTTCCTCCCTTCAGATCCTCTTTCTCAGAGATGGAGTGTCAAGACTAGATGGGGAAGGAGGATTTGGTGGGCTAAATCATAAACAATTCCAAATGCCAGTGCACAGAGCCTGCCTCTAAGCCAGTGGTTTCACATAGCATCATCTCTCTTCTTCCTGGGCAGCCCACAATCTTCCTGGGCTCTTCTTCCTGGGCTGCCCACAATCTTAGAGTCTCCTGCTTAATCAGAGGATCACAGAATAGTCTTTTCAGGACTGTGACACTTCTAGGGAAATCTGCACCCGGTTCCAGGTTTGAGAAGTCACACATGTTCTGGGCATCCACCCCCTTGCCACAGACCAGATTTCACAGATAAGAATATTATCAAAGTTTGTGGTTTGGGGTCATAACTATTTACACTTTCACTGAAGACAAAGTAGGTTTTATCTCTCCTTCTGCTTTTCTTTCTTTTTCTTGTTATCATTTTCATTAGATTTAAAGGAAGGATTTCCCAATCTTTACATTAACCTTTAAACCAAAATCTCTTCTTTGAATGCTCAACGGAACCCATTCTAAGAAGGAACATTTTTAAGCTTATTTATTTCTGACAATTTTTTGAACGTGAGAAGGTCTGTGCTGAACAATATCATGCATGGTGAGGGACACTTGTGTTAGGGAGGCTCCTCTGTGCCCTTATAACTTCCACTGCTCTGCTTCCAACTAGAGAAAAGCCAGGGTGAGTATGAGAGGGAGGGGTGGTAGCTGCCCTTGTGATGAGAAAAGGGTAGATGGAAACTTGAACTTGCCAGTGTGGTTCTTAAGAAACAAGTGCCCTGGTGCACATCTTCATCTTCCTATGAGTCTTTATATTTACTCAGCCTCCTTCCATGAAAGTAATCATTTGGAAAAGACATATTTCCCCCTGTGTTTACAATAAGACTCATAAAAGGAAAAAACTGACCTAGAGTTAGTTCATCATGCCCTTCTCTGTGCTAGTTCTGTACTTTGGACAAACTCCACTATCAAATCACTTAGAAACTACATCTCTTCTGCTCCTACAGGACCCCTCTAATGCCCAGCACCAGGCAGAGCGCTCAGTACCACTCAAACAGGGGGCAATCAAACAGTGCAATTCAGGAAACCCACTGTGCAAAGTCAATCCCATCTTTTCAAAGCTAAAGCCCATTTTTTCCAAACCTCTTTCTCACTCCCTACAACTTCCCCAAACAGGATCCCTGTTTCCGGAGATAACCAGGGCAGTAGAATCTGGTTAGCTCATTCCCACAAGCAGAACCATGTGAAACAGACACAGTGAAATGGTTTCCTTCCACCTGCAGTTTAAAGCCTTTTTTTTCCATTTTTGCTTTGGACTCAACGGTCCAACCTTGCCCAGGCCTGAAGCAATAATGAAAAATTGAATGAAACGTTTAAAACCACTATGCTCAGAATCTCCATCCCATCTCTGGAGGCAGCTCCTGGAAAACATGTGTCACCTTTTTGAGTAAAGTCCTCTCTCCTTGCTTCTTTTTCCTTCCTCCGAGGCTTTGGAGGAAGCATTGGGTGGGGCACCTTCTCACCCAAGAGTTGCAACCTGCTATTTTGGGGGCTTCATGCTTCAAAGGGTCTCTAATTCTGATTGGGCTGCATGTTAACTGGAAACTTAGCCACAGAGAATAGCTCAAGGCCAAGAGAGGCAGCTTGCACTTAAGTGGGTATTAGAAGGACAGCAAATACTTAAGTGCTTTTACATCCAGCAAACTGATTCGAATCCTGGCTCTGCCATTTTCTAGCCTTGTGACCTAAGACAAATTACTTGACTTCTCTGAAACTTTATTTTCCCCTCTGTAAGATGGGTTCAGTATAACCCATTTCACCTGATCATGCACATATAATAATTAGCACAGTTTCTCCCATAGAGAGTAAGCACTCACTAAATGCTAACTCATAGGCACAAACTCTCTCACTCTTGGTCTCTCTCATGCATACACACACACACACACACACGCATGCACATCACTCACTGGGTACCAGCTGCTGTAATAAGTGCTGCGCCCGTATCCTTGGGCCACAGCTCTATGAAGTTGGATCTAGTTCCACTATGTCACAGATGATGGAAGCGAGGTCCATAGATGTGAAGTAACTCGCCTGAAATGGCACAACTAGTAAGTAAAGCAGTGAAGTCCAGGTTTCAACCTAGATCTTTGACCCCAAAGCCTGTGTTCTTAAATGTTCCGACTGTTTCATTTCACATCAGTCAGTCACCCAAGGTATCACAAGTTCTCTTCCTAATCCAAACCAAAGTCTTCAAAAATGCATCAGGTTGATAAAGGGCCATTGTCGGGAAGCCCCCATACTGACTGAGTCACTGGATAACTCTGTGGCCTTGTGCTGGTGGATCCTTCCCCCAGATGTCTCTAGCAGAGAACTTCAACTCATTCCTCCCCCTGTGAAGGAGTCTCTGACTCCCTCTATCCCCCAGTTCAGAAACATTCCATTTTCTTCTGTGCTCTCAAAGTTCTTTGTCATTTTTCTATCTCAATGAGTACTTCTAACTCATTGCATACTTGCTTTCGCGTATCTTTCTCCACTCTTAAACTAGTTCCTGAGATCAAGGCCTGTGACTTATCTGTACATTCTCCATCTGGTGTCCAGAAGATCAGAGTAAATGTGAGCTGAATGAAAGATCATATGAACAGCTCCCCTTTAGCAAAAAGCAGTCATAAAACAGATGCTGGACCAAGCACTTCCCATATGTTCTCTGATTTAATTCTCACAATCACCCCATAGGGTAGGTATAATTGTCCTCAGTTTATAGAGGAGGAAATGAAGCCTCAAGGTGATGATGCGATTCACCACCATCATACTTAGATGGTAGAGTGGGGAAGTACATCAAATTATGCCCATTCAAAAGACATGCTCTGCCCTGCTCCAAAGTAAGTGAAGAAATTAGCTTTCTCTGTAACAGACCTCATCACTCCACTTCAAATACCACTCACACAGGTACGTAAAGGCACAACCACACTGAATGGCATCCCACTATTGGTCTTTACTTCTCTTAGGGTCAGTGTGACTTTACCTTTTCTTTTTCAAATTTTTTTATTGGGGAATAGTTGATCTACAATGTTGTGTTAGTCTCTGGTGTACAGCAAAGTGATTCAGTTATACATATGTGTATACATATTCTTTTTCATATTCCTTTCCTCTACCTTTTCTTAATAGACACAGTTTCCTTCTCTGCTTATTCATGGGAGCATCACCGTGAATCTTGTCAGCTATTTCTTTACTCAAAACCGAGGACAAAGAATGAGGTCTGTGATGAGAAGCCAGCAAGAGAAAATGCCAGGAAAGGGAGAGAGGACTGGAAGGAGGGCAAAAGGCCATGGAAGGACTGAGGATGGAAGTCAGTTCCCGCATCCCCCGCTGAGTGGGCCCCCCAGGAGCTGACCGTCCACAGCCCGAGTGAGCCGGGCCAAGGCCCTCCCCATGTGTCTCTGAGATCATTTCTCAAGTGCTCTGCCACCCCAGCTGGCCAGGGATTAGTCCGGAAGCCACTGCCTCTGCCTGGCTCTGTGTGCTTGGCCCCCAACGCCCAGCCAACCCCAGAGCTGACTCAGTTGTCCCCTCTATGGGGCCCCTTTCACACTGGGTATGTGCCATCCTGCCTAGTCATCCATTTACCTCTCACTGCAGAGTCAGGTTCATCTCGGCAGCCAGAGCACACAGCACAGGGCCTGACGCAGAGCGGGTGCTCGGTAAACGCCTCCTAGCTTAAGTGGCACTGAGGTGCGCAGAAGAAAGCACAGGCTGCAGAGTCAAACCCACGTGGATGGGAACACTAATCCTGCCACTTCGCCTTGCTGACATCTTAGGCAATTATAGCATCTCCCAAGTCTCCTTTTTCTCATTTGCAATTGGGAATAATAACTCCTCTGATTCAGCACTGCTGGGTGAATCACAGGAGATAATTCTAGTAAAAGCAGTTTATAAACTGTAAAGTGCTGATCAATATGCAATTCTCACTGTAATCAAGTCGTCTAATATCCCACTTTGAGAGCTGCCATTCTTAGATCTTCCTAGCCGGGGACCCATATTACAGGGTCAGAGTACACAGGCCTCCCAAAGATTTGCGTTATGTGTTCTGTGTGTTCCGGGTGGCTTCCTCCGTCATCATCATAACCCACCTCTTGCATTCATCATTCATTCATTCATTCATTTATATTGCTGCATTCAGAAAATATTAATTTATCACTTATTCTTTTCCAGGTTCTGTGACACAGCGAGCAAAGTGGTCATGGTTTCTGTCTCTTGATGCTTATAGATTCATGGGAGAGAAGGGGCATTACACAAACATTTACATATTACTGTTGTGACAGTCCTGAAAAAAATGGAAAGGACAGGAAATCAGGGAAGTATATAGTGGAGAATGAAGTATATGTGCCTCTGTGTGTGTGTGTGGTGTGTCACATGTGTGTCACGGTAGTGGGCTTGGAGGCAATGCCTAAAACAGTGAAGACTTTCCCGAGGACTTGTCAATTAAACAGCCAGAAGAATGAGGATATAAGTGAGTTAAGTGTCTATGTGTGTGTGGTGAGTGTGGAAAGGCATGGGTGTGGGGAGGGAGGTGAGGATAGTCAGACAAACCTTAGAGTCAGAGGGATCAGATCTGCAGGAAAAAGACCACTAGGTAGGAAAGCTCTTGGCAGCTTGAAAGCTGTTTGGGGGACAGAAAGGAAAAGACACTTTTTGTAAAGTCTGAAATCTGTCTCACTTTTTCCTATTGGATTAGTCTGATCTCCCCAGCTCCACAAAAGAAAGGAGGAGGGAGAGGAAAGGGAAAAGGACACGGAGAAGGGGAGACGCAGGGGAGGAAAAGGAGGAGGAGAGTTCTGCAATCCCTTGCAACTCAAGAGCATTATTCCTTACGGAATTTGCTGCTACTTACTGCCTGGGTTCCCTGTCTCATCAGTGGTCCTGCCTCATTCCATCATTGGGGCTAAAAACATGGGAATGATCCTGATTTTCTCTCTTCTCTGTACCTTCAGCATCCAATCACCACTACTTCTACTCACTAAATAAATCAGCTCTGATGTTGCCTCCATCCTGTCCTCCCTGCCTTAGGCCAGACCCTCTAACCTCAACGGTTACCACAGCCTCTCCACTGCCATCCCATCCATCTTTCTCCCCAGAAACAACTTGTGACTGATGTTTTTAAAACCTGCGTCTGCTTATGCTCTCCTCTGCTTAAAATCCTTTAATAGGAAGCTCTTGTCCTTAAGAAAAAGCCTACACTCTTTTTCTTGGCACCAGGACTAGCTACAGAATTTGCAGGGCCCCGTGCAAAATGAAAATGCAGAACTTGTTAAAAAATTATTAGGAATTTCAAGACAGCAAGAGCAAAGCATTAAGCAAAGCACAAGACCTTTTCAAGTGCAGGGTGAGGGCAACTGCACAGGCTGCGTGCCCAGCAGGCAGACCCTGCCGGGCACTAACAGCCCCACACAAACAAGCCCCTGGCATCTCTCTGGTCCTGCTCAGATTCCGTATTATTCCCCAGTAAGCCTTGCCCTTTATCATGACCTTTTTTTTCACCTTTTGAACAGTTTTTATCAAACAGAAGTTTTAAATTTTTTATTGATTTTTTTGTTTTTTTTAATTGAAATATAGTTGATTGACAATGTTGTACCAATCTCTGCTGTACAGTGAAGTGGCTCAGTTTTACACATATATACATTCTTCTTTAATATTCTTTTCCATTATGGTTTAGCTCAGGAGATTGATATAGTTCCCTGCACTATACAGTAGGACCTTGTTGTTTATCCATTCTAAATGTAATCGTTTCCATCTACCAACCCCAAATTCCCAGTCCATCCCTCTCCCTTCCCCCCTCTCCCTTAGCAACCACAAGTCTGTTCTCTATGTCTGTGAGTCTGTTTCTGCTTTGTAGATAAGTTCATTTGTGCCATATTTTAGATTCCACCTATCAGTGATATCATATGGTATTTGTCTTTCTCTGTCTGACTTACTTCACTTAGTATGATAATCTCTATTTGCATCCATGTTGCTGCAAATGGCATTAGTTTGTTCTTTTTTATGGCTGAGTAGTATTCCATAGTATATATGTACCACATCTTCCTTAACCATTCATCTGCTATCATGCCCTTGTTTTGCACATGCTGCCCCACCTGCATTCTCTTTTCCTTCTGGGTTAACAACTTCTTATCCATCAAGATTCCTCCATCTCCTTCCTACCCTGCAGGATATATGGCTCGACTCTGTGTTCCCACAGCCGTGGCTTTCCTTGCTAACAGCAATTATTGTACTTCACTGAACCTGTTTATTCCATATTTTCTCAACTAGATCTTGAGTTCTCCAATGGAAAGGACAAAGACTTTTAACTCTAGACCATGAGTGCCTAATGTTGGTAGTTTCTGATATCTGTTGAGTGCTTACTTAATATCCTGAACTAATGGTGCTAAATACTTGATGCATATAATCTCATGTGGTCCATATTATTATAATGGAAGTAGCTTACCCAAAATCACAGCTAGGAAGTTGCAGAGACAGTACTCTGATTCCAAAGTCCATACTCTTAATCCATATATTTTACCCACTCTCAAAGTGCCAAGCAAACACACAAATACAGGATGTGGTAGGCTAAATAATGGCCCTATAAAAGATATCCTAACACTGGGAGCCTGTGAATATTACCTTATATGGCAAAAGTAGGATTTTTCAGATGTAATCAGGTTAAGGATTTTGAAATGGAGAAATTACCCTGGATTATTTGGGTGGGCCCTAAATGCAATCCCAAGTGTCCTTATAAGAGGGAGGTCAAAGGAAATTACAGACAGAAGAAGACAAGGCAGTATGACCACAGAGATATAGATTAGAGTGATGTGGCCACAAGCAAAGGAATGCTGGCAGCCATCAGAAGCTGGAAGAGGCAAGATTCTCCCCTAGAGTCTTCCCTGCTTACGCCTTGATTTCAGCCCAGTGATATAATTTTTGACTTCTGGCGTCTAGAACAGTGAGATTATAGATTTCTCTTCTTTTAAGTCACCAAGTTAGTGGTAATTTGTTGCAGCAGCTACAAAAAACTACTGTGTAGGATAAACAAAGGTTTATTCGGAGGAATGAATAAATGGGTGGTGAACGTGTGGAAGAATGAATTGTACGTAGATGATTCTTATCAAACACTCACACACACGCACACACACACGCACAACTTCCAGCTCCCAGGGTAAGCATTTCTCCTATTGTACATATGAAGGAATTGGGGCTAAAAGTTCAAATGACTTTTATCAAATCACCAGCTAACGGGAAAAGGATCTGGGAGTAGACAGCCAGCCTTCTGATTCCTTGTTCTGAGTTTTTTCTACTGTAACCCATTTTTTTCCTTTCTCAGTAAGAAAAAAAAATCAGCTTAAGAGAGATACAATCCATAAGTAAATTTTCTACCTCAAACTTTGAATCTCTGTTTTACTCCACACTTGTGCCTACCTGATGTGCAATTTGTGAGCACAGCCCACAGATCCTCAGCCACCATCGTTACGAACCCCTTGCAAGTAAGGACCACCTCTTCTTTCTGACATTATTCCTGGTGCCAGGCACAAAATCTGGTACCTAATGACACTTGGCAAATGTTAAAAGAAAAGAAGAAATGAATAAAAGAAATCCAGTACCAGACAATAAAATTGTGATTTAGTGTCTTGTTTTCCATTTCGTTGTGACTTTTGATGCCCAAGTCACTAAAAATACTGGTAAAAAATAATCTCCAAACAAGGGGAAAACATTAGCTTTCATATAGTCATAGATGCATCTCTCTTCACTGCCAACTGAGAATCCTTTGAAAGGAGACAATGTGTTCCTGTGCCCCTGTATCTCTCATCTCATGGGAGGTATTCAACAAACCAATATTTACTGTAACTAAAGATGGATCAAACCCCTTCCTCTGCCCTGAGCAGGCAAAGCTTTCATGCTTCTGGGATACAAATCTGACTGTTCTCTTCCTAGGACTTGGCGTGATGGTTCCAACTGGAATAGAAGTAGCACTTGTATCGTTTCAGCCACCATGCATCTCCATCACTGTATGTAATTGAGAGCTAACTCTGGCTTCCTTGGGGAGGAATTACGTATGGAAGATTCATGTCTTTGGGATGTGAATTTCCCAGTTGAAAGGCCTCTGTTAATTTATAGGAGGTCATAAATCAGCAGGAAAAGAAACATTGGCTCACAATCCATGGAAGGAAAAGACATTCTCCAGGACCAAATGAAAACCAGGCCACAAGCCTAAGGATGATTTAAGACCCTGGACTCCGTTATCTGTTCCTAGCTGATTTGGATTGCTTGGGACTTCTTTGCTTCGGCCAGGAGAAGGGAAGGTTTTGCACTGACCACTGACCGTGAATGAGAGGGATACAAAATGTTATTCATCTGACTATACATTACAGATGCGCCATTTCTGCTCAAAAGAGTCATGCCATGCATTGCATCATTTACCATGATCCTGCCAATTGGCTGCAGCCATCATGGTCCTTTGGGCCAAGATTTGCACTTGTAAAGGACAGATCACATTCAGATATGGATTTAAAACTAGGATTCTTAGCTTGGGCCAAGGTGTTTGGAAGACTGCTCTTGTGGGCTGAAAGCAAGGAAGAATACAGGCGGAAGTAGTCTGTGCTTATCTGGGATGTTGGTTACTAAGGTATATACAGAAGTCAAAACTCATCTAACTGAATACTTCAGAGCTGTATATTTTAATGCATGTACGATTATCAGAAAAGGCCAGTGAAACTGCTTCTAGATGCAAGAAAATGGTTATTTACTTATTAGAAACTAATTGCCTAGAAATGTAACTATCTCTGTGTAGTGTGTGATTTCCGATCAGGGCCAGAAATATTTCTTGAGCGCCTGCTAGTATGGGTCAAAATCCGTGTTAAATGCTAAAGATAGGAACTCCCTGCCCTCAAGGGGCTTCTGGGCCAGAAGGGGAGGCAAGGCATATGAACAGGCAATTATAATATAGTCTGACAAGTGCTATGATGGAAGAAACACAGAGAAGAGGCTGTGGGAGCAGAAGTCAACCCACTTGGAAGTCAAGGGTAGTATTCCTGGCACTCAAAGGATGAGTAGAAGTCTCCTAAGTCAAAGATTGGGGAGGGTAATTGGAATAGGGAAGGGAGATTTTGCAACGGAACAGACAGTAGTGTGAAATAACAGGGTTTTTTTGTTTGTTTTTTGTGTTTTTTTAATCATTACGAATAGTCACGGGGGAGAGGGTTGGATCAAAAAGTATGAGGTTGGAGGGGGCAGTCAATGAGCCTGGAAATGTTAAGAAACATTTTTTCCAGATGAGAGTTTGTCTCAGCTGAGCTAAAGGAAAGTAAACTAGAGGCTGTATCCACATTTGCGTAGACACGGGGACAGAGGATACTATTTTGTTCTATTTTACCCTTTGAGATGGCAGATTAAGAAAAGAAGATAATGAAAACAGCATTAGATAGGGGTGAGTGAGATAGATGGAAACCAGGAGACCTGGGTGCCAGGCCCTTCTCTTGCATGAAACTTGCTGTGTGACTTTGGGCGGGTCTCACCCTCTCTGAGCCTGTTTTCTCACCAGTCAGTTGGGGAGAATAATAGCTATTTCACAAAAGAATGCGATGCAGAGATATATTGGGTAAAGCACTTTGGATACTGTAAAGAGGTTGTTGTGGTATAAATTCACTTATAAAATTGATGAGAGGTGCAGGAAGAAGTTGAATATATAAAAAGGAGAATATCTATATGAAGTTCTTTCCAACCTTTCATTTTGATGTCCCTGGCAGATGACCCTGTGAGTGGCAGATAGGAAGACATTCATGGGGAGGTGACCGCCTCGGTGGATCATGCATATATCAAGCTAGACATTCAGAGAAGAGAACTAAGAATGCCCAAGAGAGGAAAGAGGCAGCACAGGGAGATTCGGGCTGCTCAAGTGCAAGGGCAGGGAACGGTTTGCGGACTTGCTGAATTTTGTGGCCCCTCGACAAGGTTCTTACAAATTTCCCCAGTGTGGTGGGACATTGAAATCATGTCACATCGCCTGCTCCGGGGCCTTCACACAAAGTGGGAGGCGGGCCTATAATTCCGTGGGCAGAGTCCAGGAGTGGGCATAGCGTTTGGCCCTGCTGAGTAGCTGGCCCACAGGATACTAAGAGACGTTGAGCTCCTCCCCTGTGCCTTCACTGACCCGTCTTAATGCTCTGTTGAGACTCAAATCCTGTTTGTCAATGGAAGACCCCCAACCCTCACAGGGGTCCCCCATTGCTGTCCTGTGGGAGCCATCCAGTCCTGTCCGATTGATTGATTTCTCCGGATACGCTGAGGGTGGTCCTTGGGGGAAGGGGGCCTGGCAGGATATCCCCCCATATTCTCAGCTCATTTGCCACTGTGCCCTTGCCAAGTTTTGCTTCCCATTGCATTTCATCAGATCATTTCTTAGTCTGTCTCCTTAAGGCACATTCAAAGAATCTGAATTAAGCTTCAATCAAGCCCCTGACTTCGCCCAGAACGCATTGTTAGGGAACTGGCCTGCAAAGGCAGCCCGGGCGCTGTCCCAGACCCCAAACTCCCTTTCCTCTCATCCTCATGCTCCTTCTCATCATTCAGTTAATCCTCAGCCAGTTTTCCTCAGTAGCCCCTACTCTCCTGGTCACTGGGCAAGCCCTTGTGTGTCTTGAACAGCTATGCCAAGAATCTGCCCATCAGAGCCCTTCTTTTCTGCTCACTGCAGCCATGAGACTTTTGTCTAATTATCTCTGGACCTGGAAGCAGTTTCATTTTCTGGAGAGGCACATAGGAGCTCCAGTCTCCAGCTTCTCGTATACCAAAGACAGACCCCCTGTAAGTGCCTCCTGTCAAATGCTCCCCACCCCCCACCCAAAGCAAATCCTTCTCTGAGACAAAGGAGAGAATAAACTTGCAATATCTTATTCACAAGTCGTATATCAAAGTAGATGAGTACAACCCTTGTCTGCTTCCACAGCCTGCTCTAAGCTGACAGGTTGTTAGCAAACATTCTCTGAAACACCAATAAGAGCTTTCATGATGTGGCTGTTGGGAACATGGGCAATGTCTGCCTATCAGAGGCAAGCAAACTAGCCCCACGTCTAATGAGTTATCTCCATCCCCACTGCTATCACTCCAGCTTAGGCCACCGTTAGCTCTTACTTGACCCACGACAGAAGCATCCCACGTGGTCTCCCTGTCACCAGTTTTGCACCCTGTCATCCATTCTCCTCTTGGCAGCTGGAGAGACTCTTTAAAAATGTAAATCACATCTCGTCTCCCCTGCGCCTACCCGAAGTCAAAACCCACTTAGGATAAACTTAACCTCTTTAGTTCTGCCTATAAAGCCCAGGGGCTTTGTTCCTGCCTCCCTGTCCACACTTGACTCCTGTCACTCTGTCTCACCCACTCTGCCCCAATCATATCAGTACTCTTTCAGTGTCTCAAATTCCCAGACTGGTTCCCTGCTAAGAGCCCTTACAGTTGAAGCTTCCCTTTTCATGGGATAGTCTCTCTTCTGATGTTTATATACTAGGCTCCCTCTTATCATTCAGACTGAAGATCTTCAGAGGCGCTTTCTTTGGTCACCTAACTTAGATTACTTGACATATAGAATTAGGCGGAGCCGTATGAAATTGCTGTTTGGTGGGTTGAATATTGGAAGTTTCATAAGGTTCAAACTGAGGAAAGCTCTGTGCCCATCTGTTTTATATAAGTAGTGAGTTTTTATACACGTTTGTGTTGTTCGTACTGTATTTACAGAGTACATAGCATTGTGTCTGATACATAGTAGGGATTTAATCAAAGGTAGTTGCTTTGCCATGACTGTTGTCATCCCCTGCATCATCATCGTCATCATCATTCCAAGTCATGAAGAAGATGCAGAAGACGAGGAAGATGTAGAAGCAGAGGCAAGCTCAGCATTAAACTGGTCTGGGATACAGGAGGTAAGAGGTCTGAAACTTAATCTTTCATTGCTGACAAACTCTGTGATCTTGGATAAAGCAGTATGTTTCAGACATAACACAAAGGTTGGATTTTCAAATTAGACTCACAAGAAACAAATCTCTTACCAAGTATCGAGCTTTACAAATCATTTCTAAGCTACAAGTAATCATGAGGCACAGGGAAAGTGGGGAGAGGCTGGGACAGCCAATACCACTTCCCGGGCCCTTTCTTGTCATATTAGGACTTGCTCTGGCCCAGATTTAACACACAGGTCTCTAAAAGATGTATCCAAACACGTTGCTTACGTGAAAGCCAGCTCTTTTAGTCACGAAACATTTCCATTTTATACTCCTGCAATTACATAGCTTAGGTGACATTTTTCAGGGTGCCATGCCCCGTGAATCAGTAGATTCCAGGTTTATTTACCGTAAGTAATCCTAGAAGGATGAGGTACAGGCTGCTAAAAGTATCCCAAAGATAAAAATTCTGCCACTAAGAAATACCATCAGTGGTTTCCCCTGGAATCCTTAATAGCTTATTTACAAGGAGACTTGACCAGGTCACATTTCTTCCCCCAGGGTGTCCCCAGGAAAGGGAAAGACTATATCGCAGGCCTGTGTAACCCTTTCCTTCCCATTTTTGAAGGAGGCAATTCCCTCATCTGTAAAATGAAAAACTTGCTCCACATATCTGAGGACTTAAAGGGTTCTAAATCTCATTGAACTTGTGATAAGTGAGGCTATTTCCTGTCACAACATATACCAGGCAGAAGCCACATAAGTAGTATGTAGTAAAAGGGATTCCCCACCATGGGGATTGTTAAACTCAACCCTAGAAGCTCCTTCTTACTTCAAGATTACTGAGCAAGCAGGGTGTAATGAATGGGGTGTGAGCTCTGGAGTCAGAGAGTCCAGGCTTCGAGCCTCAGCTCTAGAATTTAGTGGCTCTAGGTCTTCCGGAAAGTAGCACAAGGCGTCTAAGTCACTGTTTTCTTACCCATTTGCTCACAATGATGATATCTTCCTCCTGGGACTGCGCTGGGTTTGGAACGAGATGGTGCGTGTCATCACCGTGCACCGTGGTTAGCACAAAGTGGCTGAAGTCATTCATTCATTTATGCCATTGGAGGCTTCTACGATTTCACAAGGCCTTGCTGTATCTACAATGTCCACAGGGTACAAAAACAGAACAAGAGGATAAGAGGTAGGCACACTCTGGAGGGTGGCACAGATACACCCCTAGGCAACCACACCTCTTTCCATTTCCACTATCTTGCCTCTAGCTCCAACCCACTGCACACACAACACCCAGAGCAAACTTCTAAGCTGAACTCTGGGCATTCCATGGCTAAACATTCTCCAGCAGCTCCCCATCCCTTTCAAGAGAAATCCTAAACTCTGCCTCCCTGTATGCAAGGCTCTCAGGGACTAGGTGGCTGTCTTCCTTTCGCTGAGCCCCCCGGGTTAGTTAGGGTAGACAAAGTGCCGGAACAAATAACCCCCAAATTTCCACAGAATGACACAGCAAGAATCCATTTCTCATTCCTGCCACCATCTAATGTAGGTTGGCTGAGAAAGGGGTGATTGCTTCAGGCCATAATTCAGAGCCCTTGTTTCCTTTGGTCTTGTGGGTCACCCTCCTCTGGGTTCTCAGAGTTCTCTCTGTCTGCCAGAATATGGGGAAAGAGAGAAAGGATTGCTCACGAAAATGTTTATGGACCTGGAAGACATGCCTGTCACTTCCTGCCCCATTCTGTTGGCTGGAAAGGAAATCAGAATATTGCTCCATCTAACTACAAAGGAGGCTGGAAATTTTGATATTGGTGATCATTCACATTCTTCGCCCTCTTCCCTTACAATTGACATGGGAACAACATTAGACCCCTTCTATCGTTCTGTCATACCATTCAGGTCCACATCTCCATGCTTTTGACCCTGCTGGTCTCTCTGTCAACAACTCTTTAGGTAAACTTCTTTCTGTCTTTCAGTCCTTGTCCAAGCATTACCTTCTCTTCAAGTCTTCCTTTATTGGGTCTAGAGCTAGAGCGACTTGCTCATTCCTCCTTGGTATCTCTAGACTTGGCCCACACTGTCACTCTGTCCTGTGGTTTCTTTATGTGCTGGCCTCCCTTCTAGAATTTCCACTCCTTCTGAGTAAAGTCCTGCTCAGGCATCTCATCGGTAAAGCCAGAAGAATATTCGCTCTCCGTATCACCTCATTGTAAAGAACTCATGAATTAATGGATATAAAGTTCTCAGTATGGTGCTTGCTACACACAAGGAGCACGCAATAAAATACTAGTTTTTGCTGTTATCATATCCTTTGGATCTGTTCTGTGGATGGGAACAGAAATGCTCTCCCCTGACTTTAAGCAGCCTTGAATTAGGACAGAGAAATTTGCGCTGTGGGTACGTGGCCTCCAGGGAGTGGCCTGGACAGGCAGAGAGGCCTTGGTGAACTCCCATGGCCCTGGAAGTGTTCCTTGAGTGAGGTCTGGCAGGGGCAGAGAGAAGCTGACAGATTAAATGATTCAGTCTGCTTAGCAAAGCAAACGTGGTTCCAGGAAGTTAGAAGTAACGCAGAATGGAAGCTCCAACTGCCACTGGGTGGAGGATTTTTTTTTTTTTTTTCCAAATTCAATTTGTTTTCACTTGAGCTGCCTCATTTCATCAACACAGCTCTTTGGAACATTGGCTAAAGTCCCTGAAAAAAGTCTCCCTTTTAAAGTGTTTTTCTTTGTTCCCCCCCCCACCCCCCCAGGCCTTCTCCTTAGTCCCTCAAATGCAATAAAAATTAAACACTTGGAAACCTAGAGAAAGTCCCCCCAAAACACCAGGCCAGCATAGCGTGTGTCAGTGTAGGCCTGCAGATTGGCTGGCGAAGGTGAGACTCTAGGGCTGGATGTACACTTGCCATAAGCAGCAGTGACTACAGTTCAGCCATTAGCCAAAATGGCCCTGTGGTTGATAAATGGCCTTCTCTTCACAAAGACCCTTTCATCCAGGTCAGTCCTGCGTGAGGCCCTCAGTGCCTCCGCATTTCAGCCTCAAGAGGAAAGAAGGGGAAAGAAACAGCCCCTCATCTGAAGCAGCACAGAAGGTTTCTCAATCAAGAGTCTGGGTTGTAACCCATTCTCTGCTTATGCATCTGGGCCATGGACACTCACTCCATTGCTGCACCAACATGACCGCGTGACCAGGGCAAGGGCCAAAGTCAGAACAGGTCGTGCAGTTTCCTCCTTTATGACCTGGAACTTCTTTAAAAAGAGAACAATAAACCAAAGAACCCTGTTTGAACTGGCCCATGAACGATTTTGAGATGGCCTAGCCCTTCCAGTTCAGAACCAGCTAATTCCAGACCAGCTCTGGTTCCTTCCGAGTATGACGCACCCCAGTATTAGTTTTACGCCTCTCTGCTGGAGAGGAAATACATAATGTCAACAGAAAAAGACGACATAAAGAATATTTTTCTTTTTCCTCTCTGCTGCCTCACCTTTTTTTTTTTTTTTTTTTTTTAGTCTTTATAAGAACTTGGCAGAGCTGATCAATTAAGCAGATTTTTCCACACAAAGAACATAAAGATTCATTGTAAACTATATGCAGGAGTTAACGTGACTATGGCAGTCTAGTTTAGGAAGATATTTTTATTTAATTTTTCTCTCTAAAATATTAGACATCTAATGCCTACAGATGTGAAAAATTGTTTGCAAGAAAATACCAAAATAGTAACACCGCCATTTTATTGGTATTTACAAAAGAGACCAGCACTCTGCTGTAATCCTCACACAAACCTGTAAGATCTCTTTGTTCAGAGAAAACGGAAGCTCATAGAGGTGAGGAATTTTGCTCAAGGTCCTACAGAGAGAACGTGGCAAAGCCATCAATCAATCAACTTTGGCTTAGCGGACTTTAAAATCTACTCACACCGGTAACTATGAATCTCCTCTTCTCACCATGCCCTTCTTCAAAATGGCGGTATGATCTGTATCTTGGGGCTGTTGGGAGGATTAAATAGAATCTACTTTCTGTACCTTTTTGGTGGTTGTATATGAAATTCTACCAGCAAAGAGACTGAAGCCTCAGTTGTTTGGAGAAGTTTACAGCAACAGAGTGTTGCAGGGGGAGGGTGCAGAAAGAGAGAGCAGCATCTTTCTGGTTCCCATGCACCACGCTCACCCTCTGTTAGGCTGGGAACTTGGTCTTGCCACTGTGTTAACTATGTCAGAGGACTAGTGATAAGGCTTGGTTCTAGGGCCTCTCTCAATGTCTACTACATAACTGCTTTTCAGTAAATGTTGGTTAAGATGTCAGCTGAGGTTTCTTGACCTTTGAGATCTTAGCAAAATTAGCTAGACACCTTCCCCACCTGTGCAACCTGTGGACATCCAAGGCTTCTTCTCCACTACTTTTGCAAATTTTCAGGAACCCAGGAGCTTCTTGTCTCTAAGGATCTTGTTTCTAGATGGATATCTTTGTTCTCTTCCACAAAGACCCAGCCTGGGGGCAGAGGCAGGATACGACTATTTCTTTGAGTCTCTGAAACTCCACTCACACATCTGTGGAAAGAGTAGACTTCACTCAATACTAGAGAGAGGGCCTCCAGCAGAGAAATCTCCATCATGAAAACAACTGTGAATGGAACAGAATATCACCCATCTAGAAATGTCCTCCAACCACCTCACTACCAAGATAGTCCATCGATCCTTTATAGCATCCAGTATCAACCTCTTTCTGTTTTCCTAACTTCTCCATTCTTGTCCTCTGTCCTCCCTTATTTCATGTCAATATTCATCTCTGAACCATTCCATTTAAGGAACAAAATTGATAAATCACATTCCTAACCCACAGAAAGCTGACACTCTCATCCATGATCTTTTGGCATTTACCAACACCCACACATTGAAGATCTCACTTACCTCAAAAGGATTGATTAATCTCCACCTACCCTTCTTCCCAGGAGGCATTCTAATACTGAATACTAGGATAATAGATAAATAACAAAAATGTCTATACCTCTTAAGTTACACCAGGCACTGTTTCAAGCATGTTGTATTTATTATCTAATTTAATCCTCACAGCTCCATGAGATTGTTATTCTATTCCCATTTCACAGATGGGAACTGAGGCAAAGAGAGGTTAAGCAACTTGCTCGAGGTCACGTAGATAGTGGTAGACCTGTGATTTAGTCTCTGACAGTCTGATTCTGGAGTCTGTGCTATTAATGTCTTTAGAGTCATCAGACAGAGAGAAAGATGGACAGCCAGATATTTCCCTCTCTCAACTCAGTATAAGATAAAGTAATGTATTTATTTACAAAATAAATGAATGAGTAAAATTTGAAGAAAAACTTTGGGGTTTTGGAAAATGTGTAAAAAATGCTAACCACAAAAAGTAGGACAGAAACTGTCAGGGTTAAAAAGAATAATAAGATCTAAGAGGGTAGCTGCAGAAGGAACAGAGGCAGCCCCTGGGACAAGCAAGCATCAGGAACATTGATCAGACTCCGGGAAGTTATGTGCAGGCGTTAAATTGGGTCAGGGAAGGATTGTGCTTTAAATCGTATAATCTGTCTTCCATACCAGCAGGAAAAGCACCATGGCCGCTGCACAGGCTGCTTCCTTTTGGAGGCCTTTGGGAGGAGATGGAGGTTGTAAAGAGACAGGAGGAGAGTGCTCTCCACCGCATGAAGAAGACTCAAGTGGGTGCAAAGTAAGGGCCCCTCGTCAGAGGAGTAAAGTCAGGAAATTTTCCACTTCCAAGCAATCTTTGTTTCCTACTTGGAAAGCACTGCGGTGCGTCTACACCTGGACAGTGATGTCTGTTATAAGAGTACAGCTCTCTAATCGAAAGTCAATGGACTGTGCAACCAGGGCTGGGGTGTCTTAACGAGTTCAGGGAGTTACAGTTCTCTCCCAAGCCTCCTTTTTCTAAACACTTTGCTCCTGTTGACAAAGGAAAAGTTCAATCATCCTGAATTTCCAGACCCATTATTAAGGAAGAGAAGGAAGATCACTCTGGTGGTTAGGTTCTCTGACATTTGACATGGTTTAAAGATCTATCTTGAGGAAACAGTTCTCATTTACTGAATGATTTCATCTTTGCCATATGGCAAACTCTCATACCCTCAGCTTTCCCTCTACCCAGACTAACTGAAAGGTTATCTCATTAAGCACAGTATGTACTTTCTTTGGGGACTCCAGCATGACATACACCCAGAATTATAATGGTAATAATGATACTCTTTGTTAATTACTATACGATTACCCCATGCTGTTTGGCAAGCATAATCTCATGGAAGTTCGAAGACAGCTCTGAAGTAAACAATACGGTCTTCATTTTAGAGTTGAAGAAACCAACCTGCAGAGAAGTTCCCATGAGCAGTGGGGAATGACAGAATTGGGACTCAACCCAAGTCCGGCTGATTCCAGAGCTTTAATTACTGCACTAATTGCTCCGGCTGAGACACGCCACCAACACTGGTAGAGAAGGCAGCAGAGTTCTCACTGCCACCACCACCAGGCTGTCTGCTCCCTCATCTGCCTGAAAAGGCTATCACCTAAACGCCTCTATTTACCCTATTTGTATCAGTGATGTTCAGCCCTGAAACTCTTCATGGACCCACACATTAAGGCTACGCCATAGACACCCAAGTGGAGGCTCTTCTTCTTTCCGACTCCCACGTTGTGAAAAGTTGCAGGTTTGTGTCCTCTTTGCTTCTAACAGACCCCTTCCGGGTTAGATTTCCTCAGACCTCTGCACAGCTCCCACTCACTGGAGATGTTCGCCTTGGGGTTTTGCCTCACCATACCCCTTGGCACTGTCACCCTATACATTCTGTCCTAGTTACTCCTCCTGATGCTTTGAAGATCCAGCCGTCCAGGCTTTCTGCCCACCCCACGTAGTACTTTCATCTTTAGTGACTTCAGCATGGGATAATTCAACACCCTGGCCTTTCAGATTCCTTGCCTTCTTCATTTCCTATGATCTTGCCCATCTTTCCACCTTATCTCAATTCAATTATCCCCAATATATCATTTTATAAACCTTCTAGGGACTTCCGGTTTACAAATGCCTCTACTTGCTCCTTATCTCCCAGGAGTCCCTTATTTTCACTTCCTTCATTATCCAGCTAAGATTACATGCACATCACAGCCATTACTTTTCTCAAAATCCTCATTTTTTTTGCTTTGTAAGGATCTCACAGAGTCCTGTGTAGACCAAAACCTGAATGAATTCAGCTTGCTCTTCTCTATACTTGCACTTGGGTTACTGGGTAACTTGGGGGGGAAAAAAATCACTCTGAACTGGAAACAGTCGTAATTCATGGTCCCCAACCTTAACTGGGCCTTTAGTGATGCCCAGGAGTCCCATTATGTTTCAATAGAGAGTCCTTCCCCCTTCTGCACGGCAGCTATTTCAAAGTGTCACCTCTTCTCTAAAATGCATGACCCCCATTTCATCCTTAGTTTCCCTATGACCTTGCCTCCCACAGAAAAACAGAAGACACAGGTCAAAATTCCTTCAACTTCCTGCCGTAAAACTTACACATTTGCATCTTCACTCACTACCTCCCTTCTCCCCTCTTGATGGCCTGGAAGAAATATCCTCTGTTCTACTGAAAACTGGATCCCATCCATTACTGCCGTCTCAGGAATGTTACTCCATCCATCTCTCCCTCCCTACTGGCTGCATCCCATGAACATGTGGGGAAGGCACTGCCTCCAATCCCCAGGTCCTCCTCCAGATTCCACATTCTCTCTCTTCTCTGTCACGGAGAAGTTTCCCTAAAGTGTATTGAATATCTCCATTTCATCCCCTCCCACTCGCTCCTCAGGCCTCTGTATCTGGCTTCCCCACCTTCACACCACTGAAGCTATACTTGAAAAACGGACCCATTATCTCCCTCTTTTAGATTGCATGTGCAATTTTCACCTTTCTTCTCGCTTGCCTTTTCTGCACTTTAATACCGTTGGTCACTCAAAGCATTCTCTTTCCTTCATTTCTGAGACACGGTATTCTATTTATTCTCCTAGCTGTCTGGCTATTCCTTCCTTTTTAAATCTGGGGCCATCTTGTTTCCTGTTTCCATCTCCCTGGTTGATCTCATCCTCTCTTGTGATAGGTTCGTACCTCCTAAACCTGCATCTCTCCTTCTGGTCAGTTTTCTGTGCTCCAGACTTTTATATTCAATGATCTTCTACCGATTGTACTGGGATGTCTCACAGGCACTTTGTCGTTAACACTCATAAAACACATCCCCCCACTTCACTACACCCATTCCTTGTGCTCCTGCATTTCAATTTCAGTGAATAATGTCATCCTTTGCCCAGTTTCTCAAGCTAGGAAAGTAACAACGCCCTTGTCCTCTTGCTTTGCCTTAGCTCCCATATGTAAGAATTATGAAATTCTATGAATTCTGTTTCTCAGCTGTATCTTGATTATACCTGCTTACATCTTGCTTCAGTTTCACTCACAGGTCACCACCTGCTTTCTTACTCCAGGTTTCAGGTGCATGTTATCCTCCCTTTGGATCACTGCCCACATGCCTCTGTTTGCTTAACTTACATATATTCTTCCATCATATTTGCATTCTGTTATCTTTAATAAAAAGCCTTCTGTACCCCCAAGGCTGGGCTGCATACCACTTCTCTGTGTACCTGTAGCATCTTGTGATTATCCCCCTCATATCAGTTACACTGTACTTTAATTGTCTGTTTACTAACCTGTCTTACCACCCACTGTCTAGTTTATAACTTTGTCTTTAACTCCTAGCCCAGACTTTGACATATAATAAGTGATTATTCAATATTTCTTCAATGAATGATTTATTTTTAAACTATAACTTTGTTTTCTATTAGTTGTGCAGTGGCATACAAACTCATATTACTCGATGAGTATATGGCTGTTCTTTTAAAAGCCAGCTTTATTGAATTATAATTTACATACGATAAAATTCACTAATATTAAGTGCAAACTTCAATGAGTTTTGACAAATGTATATAGTTGTATAACTAACACTACAATAATAATATAAAAAATTTCTACCACTGCAAAAATTACCCTTGTGACTCTGTGCAGTAAATCCCTTCCCTTCCCCATGGAACTCCTGCCAATGACTTATCTGTTTCTATCACTATAGTTTTGCCTTTTCTAACACTTCATGCAGTTTAATTCATATGGGGAGCAGTCTTCTGAGTCTGGCTTCTTTCACTTAGCATAATGTTTTTGAGGTGCATTTATGATATTGTGTAATAACAGTTCATTCATTTTTATTGCAGAATAGTACTTCACCATTTGCATAGACCACAAATTGCTTATCCATTCACCAATTACTGGGTTGGCCAGAAAGTTCATTCAGTTAATGAATATGCTGTTCAGTATACCAAGTTCTTGGTAAAAATAAAAAATGTGTCTTTTATTTTTACTTAAAACCGAATGAACTTCTTGGTCAGCCCTATATATTTAGCTCATTTCCCATTTGGGGTTGTTATGAAGAAAACTTATGAATATCTAAGCACAGATCTTTGTGTGAACATGTTTACATTTCTCTGGGGCAAACACCGAGGAGTGGAATTGCTGGATCATAGGGTAAATGTTTGTTTAACTTTATAAGAAACTGCCCAACTGTTTTCCAAAACATTACGCATTCCTGCTAGCAACATCTGAGATTCTAGTTTCTGCCCTACTCACCAAAACTTAATGTCGGTCTTTTTTTTTTTTTTTTTTTTTTTTTGCGGTACGCGGGCCTCTCACTGTTGTGGCCTCTCCCGTTGCGGAGCACAGGCTCCGGACGCGCAGGCTCAGCGGCCATGGCTCACGGGCCCAGCCGCTCCACGGCATGTGGGATCCTCCCGGACCGGGGCACGAACCCGCGTCCCCCGCATCGGCAGATGGACTCCCAACCACTGCGCCACCAGGGAAGCCCGTAATGTCGGTCATTTTAACTACAGCCATTATAGTGGTCGTGTAGTGGTATCTCTTTGCAGCTTTAGTTTTTATTTGCCTGATGACTCGTGATGTTGAGCATATTTCCATAGGCTTATTGGCCATTTGTGTGTTCTTTTGTGAAGTGTCTGTTAAAATTTTTGCCTATTTTTATTTAGCTGTTTCTTTTTATTTTTCAGTTGTGTCAATATATTCTAGATAAAGTCCTTTGTTAGACAAACATATTGCAAATATTTTCTCCCAGTCTATAGCTTGTCTTTCCATTCTATTAACAGTATCCTTTGAAGAACAGAAATGTTTATATTAGATGAAATATAATATTTTTTGTAGGTTGTATTTTTTGTGTCCTAAGAAAAATTTTCCTACATCAGGTAGCAAAGATTTGATTCCTATATTTTCTTCTACTTTGAGCTACTACATTTAGGTCCATGATCCATTTCTGGTTATCTTTTGTATAATTTGTGAGATAGGGGTTAATTCATTGTTTTCTATATGAATATCCATTTGATCTAGCATCATTTGTTGAAAGTCAACTCATTCTCTCATTAATTACATTGGCACATTTTCCAAAAAGCAATTGATGTGTATAAGTGGGTTTATTTGGGGTCTCAGTTCTGTTCCACTGATATCTATATCTCCCTTTATGTCAATAATATGTTGTATTAATTAATGTATTTGATAGTAGGTATTGAAACCAGGCAGGGTAGGTCTATCACCATTGTTCTTTTTCAGAATTACTTAGGCTAGTCTAGGCTTTCAATTACTTTGTGAATTTTAGGAACTTCACATAAAATTCTATATAAAAAAAAACTGCTGGGAAATTGATTGCTACTGTATTGAATCTACTGATCAATTTGAGAAGAACTGCCGTCTTATTAAAATGTATGATCTATTAACATGGTACATGTCTCTATTTACTACTGTCTTTTTATGTAAAATATTCTGTAATTTTAGTACACATCTCACACATATTTGGCTAAGTAAATTTGCAGTCCTCCTTTCCAAATATATGTACATTCCTTATAGCCATTCTGGAAGGCAGTATTATGACCCACATTTTATAGATGAGGAAATTGAGGCTCAGAGAAGTTCACTGACTCATATAAATTTACATAGCCATGGTATTTGTAAACTGTCACAGGGTTCTTATGAAAATGCCCTGTGGTCCCATCCCCAAAGCCCATGAAATTTCTTGTCTCCCTCTCCCATCCCCTTTCCTACATACTCTTGCTCTGGACCAGAGTTTCTGTGCCATTGACTTATAATGGACTCAAATCTCTTCCAATGCCCTTCAGACTAATGCTTTAGTTCAAATGTCTTTTTTCTTTTGTGGTTTTTATCTCTGAATGCTATGTTTTGGATTATACTCAGAACCATGACTTATATCCCACTGGTGAACATTTTTCTTCTAACTCCTTTCTCCATCATATTTAGCCCCTCAGCCCTCAGCCCTGGCCCCCGTCCACATCCAGAACCCACCACTCAGCGTGTTCCAACTGTAGGATCCAGAACTTGAGTCAGGATATGCTTGGTCTTAAAGCCCATGATTCTCCCTTTCCTCATTCTGATTTGTAGAACCCGTCTCTGTCCCCAACATATTGTAACTTTTTAAGCAACTTAAACTCACCTCTAGGATCTTACGTTTTGATATATGTCATTTCAACCAAAAAGCATGAGGCAAGGGGAATAACAGAGTTCTTTGTCTTCAACCTCAGAATCTAGTTTAGATTTCTACATTCAGTTTGTGCCAGATAAAAACCTCAAGGTATGCAGGTGCTAATGGAAGGATGTCTGCCAGCCCGTCGAAACAGTGCAGTGAAGGCAAAAGCTATCAGATTTCCTAAGCAGGCCTCAAGATCTATACCTTCCCATGTTTTCCTGCCTTAAGCAACTCCTGCATCACAGACAGACAGCTGCTTGATGCAATCATGTTTAGAACAGAACGGTCCTCACCTATGCAGTGCCTCATATGATATTGTGATGTATAAGAAACATGTATACTTGGTCTTTCAGATGACAAAAATATCTTTCTCATGTGTATTTGGTCTTCATTCGCAGTTCCTGCCTCACAGCTCCCCTTGGAATCTCCTGAGTGATGAGAGCAAAGGGGGCATCTTTTGTTATAGTACTGGGTCTCTTGTCCTCAGTTCCTGAAAACTCTTCAGGGTTATAAAGGTGAAATGGGTGTCTTATTATCCGTCACAAGCTCCTTCCCAGCACAGCTGGCTTTATATTCATGAAGATGACTTTTTGGAAAGCACCTAAAGATGGAGGCTGGTTGCCAGGGAAACCAAGCAGGAATAGAGGGTTGGAACTTTCAGTCCCACCCCCTGGTTTCTAGGGAGGGGAGAGAGGCTGGAGGCTGAATCAATCACCAATAGCCAATGAGTCAACCAATCATGCCTATATAATGACGCCTCCATAAAAACCCAGAAGAAGGGGTTTTGGAGAGCTTCTGGGTTGGGAACCAAGAATGCTTCCATAGGCACCATGCTGGGTCCCAAGCTCCATGAAGACAGAAGCTCCTTTGTTTTAAGACCTCATCCTAGGTATCTGTTCATCTGGCTGTTGATTCATATCCTTTAATACCCTTGGTAAAAAAGTCAATAACCTAGTAAATAAACAAGTTTCCTGAGTTCTGTGAACCGTTCCTGCAAGATCATTGAACCCAAGGAAGGGGTCATGGGAACCTTTGATTTATAGCCAGTTGATCAGAAGTACAGGTAACAAGTTGGACTCGCATCCTCAGTTAGAAGGCATCTTTGGAACCTCCAATTTGTAGCCCAGAAACACAACCGGGGCTTGCAACTGGCCTCTAAAGTGGAGGGTGCTCTTGTGGGACTGAGCCTTTTACCTGTGACATCTGATGCTATCTCTGGGTAGTGTTAGAATTGAGTTGATTTGAACTCACATCAACTTGGACACCCTACTGGTGTCCAAGAATTGCTTGTTGGTGTGGGAAAGCCTACACACACACACACACACACACACACACACACACACACATTGGAATTAGGTCTAGGAACAAAAAAAAAGACCCTTCCAGTTAAGAATAACTCCAGAACCAATCAGAAACAGTGTTTCTTTAAGACCAACAGCCAGATTTCTATGCAACCCAGTTGATTTCTTTTAGGGTTCTTTCCTTCCACAAAGGAGAATGCTGCAGATTAAGTGAGACTGTATATGCCAAACCCAGAGCACAGTTTTGTCACAAATTCAATGGTCTGAACATGGAAGTTTCTTCTCCTCTGAGCCTGTGTCTGTTTAAGCTGTGGTCTGCTTTCATTTTACATTAAAATGGAGTGGACAGCCAACACCTGATCATCCTGTCACAGCAGCCACTGAGGGCAAGTCAACCTGAGCATGCAGCTTTGCGAGCCACAGTCAATAGTAATTTGGAGGCACACATGTGACTTGCATCGGAAATGGTGACATGACCTGGGCTCTCAAGAGGAAACCTAGGGCTTCCCTGGTGGTGCAGTGGTTGGGAGTCCGCCTGCCGATGCGGGGGGCGTGGGTTCGTGCCCCAGTCTGGGAGGATGCCACATGCCGCGGAGCGGCTGGGCCCGTGAGCCATGGCCGCTGAGCCTGCGCGTCCGGAGCCTGTGCTCCGCAGCGGGAGAGGCCACAGTGGTGCGAGGCCCGCGTACCGCATTAAAAAAAAAAAAAAAAAAAAAAAAAAGAGGAAACCTAAAATAGACTTTAACTTCACAGGAAACAAGGATCTACTCTACCCAGCTCCTCCCCAAGCCCCCTTAGTTTCTGCCTTTCTAAAGCTTCCACAGACCCCCAATGCATCCCACTGTTGCAGCCTCTCATACCTTTGCACTAGTGATTCTCTGAGTGTAAATATTACCTTAAAACTCATTTCCAGGCACCACTTCCAGGAAGACTTCACAGACTTTGAACTGGGACCATGTGCCCGAACTTCGTATAGTAGTTCCTGCTTATCTGTGGCAAAATATTTTCCAGGACCCCCAGTGGGTGTCTGAAAACATGGATAGTATCAAATCCTATAAATATTATGTTTTTCCCTATACGTACATACCTATGGTAAAGTTTAGTTTATAAATTAAGCACAGTAAGAGATGAACAATAACTAATAATAAAATAGAACAATTATATATACAATATACTGTAATAAAAGTTATGTGAATGTGGTCTTTTGCTCTCTCTTTCAAACTATCTTACTGTACAAATTTAATGCTTTTTCCAGCTTAACTATGCACTTACCGTGCACCGTGGTAGTAATTGTGGCAGTTTGAGGTGTGATGCTACAACTAGAACAAATTTCTTTTTCCTTCTTCACAATTTCATGGGTAGAAGATTCTTTCTTGCCTTAGATCTTAGCAACCTCAGCATATGATTTTTTTTCTTTCCTTATTAAGTTGAGAACTTTCACCTTTCACTTAAAGGAAGAACTTTACAGCCTCTCTTTGGCATATCTGAATTGCCAGCATCACTACTCACGTGCTCTGGGGCCATTATTAAGTAAAATAAGGGTTCCTTGAGCACAAGCACCGCAACACCATGACCGTCGATCTGATTACCTGGGTGCCTACTTAAGTGACTAACTAACGGGATACGCTGGACAAAGGGATGATCCAAGTGCAAGGCAGGACTAAGTGAGAGGGTGGGAGATTTCGACACACTACTCAGAATGGTATGCAATTTAAAACACGAATTGTTTATTCCTGGAAATTTCCATTTCATATTTTTAGACTGTGGTTGACCATGGATAACTGAAACCACAGAAAGTGAAACTGTGGATAAGGGTGGGACTACTGTAATTCCACAGCAGACATCTTTATCACAACATCTACCACACTGTACTATAATTACATATTTACTTATTTCTTTTTCTCACTGGACAATGAGCACCAGGAGAGCAGGGGCTGTATTTTGCTCTTTTCTGTATCCCCAGTTCCCAGCAGAGTGGCACACTTTTGGTGATAAAAACGTGAGTTAGGGAAACTAAGATGAAAAAGAGAATGATATAGCAGATGGGAAAAGAAGTCAAGGGAAGACGAGAAAAAATACAGGTAGGAAAGATAGAAAAATGAAAAGAGCAGTCAATTAGTCCAAGTTTTGAAACTTCCTTGTCATCACTGAGTGATTGGGGAATTTATGGAGACTCTTAACGTCAGATTGGTCCTCTCCAAAATGGTGATAATAATACCTCAGAAAGTTATTACCCAAAATAGTAAAAAAAGAAAAAAAAAAAAAAACCCAGAGGGTTGCTGGCATGATCCAATAAAATAATATCTTTAAATATCCAATACAGTGTCTTAAAAATAGTGTTTAATATTGCATTCTTTATCATCATCACCAGTATCTCAAGGTTGTTGGACTGAATAATTCAAGTACAGGTGTTAACACTGGGATCAGCACTAAGAACTCAATGATAATAGTGATGATCACCATTATAATAATTCTCATTTTTATTATACTTAATAAACTCAACTTGTTATTAGTCAGCACCCTTCCTTTGATAATCTTACAGATGTTATCTACAGCTCCCTTTAGCATGGTGTGCATCATAACGTTACGTAAATTATCTGTTTATGTATCCCTCATAGTCAGAGACTTAATGACAGTCTTAGTTCAAACTGGCCTTGTATCCCTAGAGTTTAGTACCAAATGTGCTCTTAGAAAATTCAGGTCAGGGACTCCCTTGGCGGTCCAGTGGTCAGGACTCCACGCTTCCACTACAAGGGGCACAGGTTCGATCCCTGGTCATGGAACTAAGATCCTACATGCCCAAGCAGGGTGGCCAAAAAAAAAATTCAGGTTGAATGAGTAAATAGAGTTAATGTACACACTAAGCCATCCCCACTGGGTTTTTTTGTTTTGTTTTGTTTTGCCTATGTACAACCTACATCATTTATGTGCTAAATGGCTGTCCAAAGTGCAGAGTATAGTCTATGAGCACTAGCTCAGAGGGCTCAAACCACTGGCCTTATTAGCACTATATTCTCAAACGGAACTAAATAGACTCCCTTAAGAGTCATCTAGAACTTCCAGAAACCCCCAGAAAGTCCTTGACTGCAACTAGCAGGATCATTTTGGAGAGACTTGGAGCTTACCCACGAGTCTTCTCCAAATACTCAACAGCAAGTCTGGAATGACTTCATAGCAACTCACCACAGGTCATTAAATGATTCCTTTAGCGTTTCAGGATTTAGAGTCACCATCCTGCTCCATGGAAAATTTTAGAGGAAATTAGATTATTGTTGGGAACATTGGCCAAATAGATGAAAGGGAGATAAGTGTATTTAATAAATACTCAGCTTTGTGGCTTCTAGCAACAGTCCACATTTCATCTTCTATGGAAAAAAAAAAAGGGAAAGTATTCACTCCTTCAAAACCTCACTGAAGCTAACCTCAGAGCCAAGGTTTAGGTCCATGCTGCATATACCCAAATAAAAATTGGGCCCCAAGATAATGCACAGTAAGGTATTTTTAAAGTGACTCCCAATAAGGTAAATACCACACAAACCTTAGATTTTACTTCCTGGCTAAACTCAGTAGATTGTACTCAAGAAGGAATACATTATTAGAATTAGCAAGGGATTTAGCACTAAGCAGACCTGATTTCAAATCTTGATTTTGACACTTGCATAGATTACTTTGCTTATTTTTCTGACGAATAAACGGGGAATAATGCTATTCATAACACCATATGTTGGTGAAAATGCTTACCACAATGCTTAGCACGCAGATACTCTATAATATTACTTTCCTTCTCGTTTTCCCTCGGCTCTTAGAGCCTTCCTAAAATAAAGCCTTATGAGTTTGTGCTGTGGAGAATCTAATACCAACCCCTTCCTACATTAATTCGTTAAAATGTAAAGACAAACTACACACAATAGAAGAATATCACCCATGTAGACCCATCCCTGGCTTCGGTGGGAATTTTTTTTTTAATAGAAATGTAAGACTGTACAGAGTACTTGACGCACATGGATCAGGCACCTCTCTAAGAAGCACTGGTATCGGAATATAAGCATGATAAATTACAGAGGATTATTCACTTTCCAAGAGGTTACTTTACAAAAAAGGATTAACCACATGACTCACTTTAATAGTGCATTCTCCAGCTGGCTCTAAAAGAGGATTTAATTTTGTAAAAAATAACACTAAGTAACTTTCAAGAATTAAGTCCCTACATGAAACAAAATAATACTTTTATGAGGCTATCTCAAATAAAGCCTAGGAGGTTGACTAAGTGACCAAAACAAGGCATGCCAGTTCATGAGATATATTCCCCTGATGAAAATCTCTTAGCTTGCAAAGTTAACGTTATGGAAAGATAGACTCATTGTTTCTACAAGTGCTGTAGAAAGCACTTTACATGTACAAGTGATGGTGGAGATAAACTCAAAGAAATGGGAAATCATAGTTATTGTCTCTCCTGTGCACCGAGTCTAATATATATGTGACCTCATTGAATTCTCCCAACAACAAGATGAGGCAGGTATTTTATCAGCATTATTATTTTGAAGATTATCATTCACAGAAATGAAATATTGAGATGTCATGATCACCTAGCTGGTAAATACTCATCCCAAGATGCAAACACATTCCTGCCCTGCTCCAATACTCATATCCTCTCCTCAACCGCATTGCATCTCATTGCACGGGGCAAATGAAACAGTTCAAATACAAGTTCTCTAGCTCTGCAGATGACGGATGCACTACCACAATTTAGGAATTAAGGAAAAATCTGTAGGGACATGACATCTGAACTGGGCTAAAAAGAAAGAGGAAAAGTAAAAGCACAGATTTTTAAATTTCCAAGCATACTTCCAGGAGCTAATTCAGGTGAGATCAGAGACCCTGAACTTCAACCAACAAAATATCTAGATTCATTGGCCGGACTTGAGTTCCAAGGATATTCCAAGACCATCAAAAAAAAATCATAATTGTTCAAGGAAACACCAGCTTAGTAATAAATTAATCTGTTAAAATGTAAGGGGGAAAATGCATCATATAAACAACTCATTTCTAGTGGCCTTTAAGAGCCCTTGAAGTTTTCCATTTCTCCAGAAAGTGTTCTCCTCTTATTCATATGTATTTGCAGTAACATCAAGTCTTCAGCCAAAGGAAAGAAACTGGCCAGACCTCATTAGGCTGTGATTTTCAATTAAACATCATAAAGGAAAAAAGAGAGTTGACAGCAAGTAGATTACAAAAACAGGAATACATTCACCACTGGGCAAGCAGCTCCATCTTCGTGTTCTGTCTTATGCCTGGCTAGTCAAAGAAACCCTTACCCATTGACAAAGATGAGGCGTACTGCCTGTCAGAGAGGCCCAGGGTAGAGAAGCATCCAAGTTAGTTCACTAAAGTGTTGACCATCTCTCAGCTTCAGCCACCAACCAGGACTCCAGGGCATCCGAGAGAGAATCCAACATCAGATTCCCGCCTTGGAGGCACAATATTCCAATGTAGGACAACTTCTTTTTTTTTTTAATTCTTTCCTGATTTCTTTTTGTTTAGTATAAAAGTAAAAAAGAAAAAATCAATAAGCATTAATGAGAATAACTAGAAATGAGGAAATTGAACATAAGGGCAGGAAGACAGAAGAAAGAAGATTCAAAGCATGAGTAGGTATTTCTATGGTGTAGTGTAAGAAGAAATACAGGGAAATGAGACATACATAAGACAAAACAAAGCAAACAAACAAAATGTGTATGCCCTGGAGCAGAATTCTTATCTGTTAATCAGAGAGCTAAGATATAAGGAGTATGTTAACCAGGAGACAGTGTTGGGTTTGTGGATGAAAAATGTTGTCTGCCATATGAATAAACAAAGGATGTTGCGGCCATCAAGTCATCAGCCACTGCAGCCACCTCCAACTGTGCACCTGAGGGGATTCAGGATGGAGAAAAACAGGATACGGGCCCTGGATAGTTAAGGTGTATAGCAAAGGAATGATTTCAATGAGCCCAGGTTCTTGCATCTTCTCAGACACAAAAAAAGTGCTAAATTCATTAACTTGAGATGTCTGGTTTTCTTTAATTAGCAGTAATCTTGTGATGTTCAACATCCTGGGGTTTTTTTTGTTCATCTGTTTGAACTCCTATATGTCCTGGCTCCTCCCTTACCTCATCAGAACAGTCCCTCAGGGCTATCTGAGAGGCTGTCTCCCAGGCTTAAGTTCTCAGCAAGTCCGCTGAATAACAACGTAATTCTCAACTTTAGGGTGTGCATTATTTTCAGTGGACAGGTTAAACTCTGTTGCGTCCTGGCATGGAGTTATCATCAATGGCATTAGGGTCTCCAAACCTTGGTATAGACACAGTGTAGCAAAATGGCTAAGAGTATATTGTTTGGCATCAGATAGGACAGGATGAAAATCCCATTTAACACTCATGTAACTTAAGTAAGTTAGCTAACTCCATAAACGCAAGGTTTACTATCTCTCAACTGAGAACAGCACTACCTATCCCACACAGTATCTGTCAGTTTTATGCAATATCACGTATATAAAGTGTTGAGCACAGTGTCTAGCACACGGGAGGCTACCAATTTAATTAATACTTATTAATGAATTGTTTTGTGGAAGGTGACTGAGATATTTCTCTGGGAATTCCACTATTAGCCATTGCTAAGATGAGTAGACTAAATGAAGGATACCTTGATCTTCTCTACTTAAGAATCCCACTTACTACTGTGAGAGTACAACTGGCATAGCAAACGGGTATCAAAAAATAACAATTTGTCATACAACTGGAAAAGTGCACATTTAGGTAATACAATTAGAGTGCAGACCAAGATAGAATGTGGCTTTTAAGTTCTAGCAGGTATGGAGAAAATAGCAGGTGGAAGAGTTTAGGAGAAAAGAATTGTATAGATTGAAATCAGAATGTCAGAAAAGATAGTAACACTAGACGCAAATCCCTCTCAAAAGAATTTAAGTACAAAAAAGAATTTATTAGGCTGTAAAAATCTTAATTTTAAACATCTTAAGCAAAACACTAGCATATTAAACCTAGCACTGTTCTAACCCTAACCAACAAGCACTGTGGCCGAGTAGAATTTATCACAGAAAGACAGGTATGAGTCACTAAGGAAAAAAAAAATCTATCAAGGTATGATTATTCAACATTTCAGCAATTTAATGAGAAAACAAATGGATGTCTCAATAGATATTGAATACATAAAATTTGCAATAAAATTCAACATCTATTTAAGACAAAATTCTTAGCAAATTATCAACAGCAGGAAGCTTCCTTAATCTAATAAGTAGCTATCAAAACCCTGCAAATAAAACTCAATGCTGAAATTTAGAAGCATTTCTATTAAAGTCAAGAGAAGATAACAGTATAGTCCACATAATTCACCATTGCTAGTCAACTGCATGTCCTAACTATGAAATAAGACAAGAGAAACAAACGAGGCAAAAGAGTTGGAAGTTGTAATTACATAGAGATTATATTAAGATTATCAATATAGTAAATCAAGAAAAGCTGTAAATGAACTAATGGAGCAACTACGAGATTTCAGAATGGCTGAATAATACACAAAAATGTATACGTATCAGTAATAATGTAATATAAGTATAGTCATTATAAAACAATCAAAATTGTTTATAAATACACTTAAGTAAAACCTTGTGGAGAACATTATAAAATGTTACAAGAAACATAAGAGAAAACAAAATATATAGAGAACTGTGCCACTTCCATGGATGGAGATGTTAAAATTCACAAAGCTATTAATGTGGGGCTTCCCTGGTGGCACAGTGGTTGAGAGTCTGCCTGCTGATGCAGGGGACACGGGTTCGTGCCCCGGTCCGGGAAGATCCCAGATGCCGCGGAGCGGCTGGGCCCGTCAGCCATGGCCGCTGAGCCTGCGCGTCCAGAGCCTGTGCTCCGCAACGGGAGAGGCCACAGCAGTGAGAGGCACGCGTATCGCAAAAAAAAAAAAAAAAAAAAAAATCACAAAGCTATTAATTTGATCTAAATCCTTAATATATTCAATGAGATTTCAAATAAAATCTCAACAAGATTTTTCCTTTACAATTCTGCATACTTATTCTAAAATCCATCTGAATTTGCAAACATCAAATATTAACCAAGCTGATTCTGGAGGAAACAAAAATAAGAGGTAGCACTTAACTATGTATCTCTTAAGACATTTATATTTTAAAGCTATTGAAATTAAAACAGTGACATTGGAACAGGGGGAGAAAGTCAGATCAATGGAACAGAATTTGAAGCTCTTAAATAAGTTCAAATACGTGTGAGAAACTGGCATATGACACAGGTGGCATATAAATCAGTGAAAGGAAAAAGTAAACAATAAATGGCAAGATTTTCCATTTAAAACTTGCATCTCACATGAAAATAATTAAATAAAACCATAAAAAATTAATTAGAAGAAAATCTAGGGTCATAATTTTAGGAGAAAAGAACCAGATTTCTTAGAAAATTCTCAGATCAGTAGTTTATAGGAAAGTACTGATAAAACTGGCGACCTCAAAATTAAATGGTTCTCTTCCACAAAAGGTACTAAAGAAAAAAATGGCAGGCTTAGAAAATATATTTGTAATATATAAAACCAACATGAATTAGAATCCTGAATAGGTAGAGAAATTATATGTCAGTTTAAACAAACCAACAATGTAACTTAAAAGTGGGCAAATGATGGAAGCAGACAATTCAGTGAACGTATGAAAAGATGATTATCCTCACTAGTGATAAAGGAAATGAAAACTAAAACAAGAGTGAAACACCATTTCATACCAAATAGTCTGACAGGCATTAAAGAGTCTGTCCACACCAACTGTTGGTAAAGACATGAGAAAACAGAACTCTCATACCCTGCTGGTGGGAGTGTAAATCAGTACAGTCACTTTGGAGAGAAACTGGCTGAGGATAATGACATTTAAAATATGCATACCCAATGACTTAACAATTCTATTTTAGAGAAATGCTTGCTCACATGTACCAGGGTATCCTGGATGTTCACTGTAACATTGTTTGGAATGGAGAAAAATTGTAAGCAATCTTTATGTCTTTCAACAGGAAATAAGCAATTAAATGGTTGTATTTTCATACAATGTACTCCAATAATAAAAACTAAATGAATGAATGAGACCTGTATATAAAGATATAAATGGATCTTAAAAATGCAATATTGAGTAGAAAAAAAGGGGGAAAGCAAGTTGTTAAAAAGAATATTGTATGAAATCACTATGTAAAAAGTTTTTAAAAAAAAAATCCCAGCAACTACATATATCATTTATGGATACATTCCAGAATAAACATAGAAAATAGGGACTACAAAATTCATGCTGGTGATTGCCTTGTAGGGAGGAGGATAATAGAGAGAGGAAAAAGGAGCTGCACCTTTATCTGTAATGTTCTAGTCTTTTTAAATAAATCAATCGTACGGTGAATACATTATAATAACTATAGTAGAAGAAAGCTTCCAAGAGAATCTGACTTTGCCACAAGAATGTAAGCAGTAGGAGGGAGAGAGTAATTTCTGTTTGTTTGTTTTTCTTTCTGTTCTCAGATTGTAGAAGACACCTAATCACTGTTGGTTCTCATCTCACATGTATTGAAACCCAGGGTGTTTCCAGTTTCCAGGAGAGAGGGAAATGCAGAGGTGGATTAGGTACCAGCCAAGTTTCCAGAAAGCTCAAAATACATCCAGGTAGTAGACACTAGACATTACATGCATGTACATGCTCTCACATACATACACACACACACACACACACACACACACACACTGCTTGTGCACAACCATAGTACTAAGTGGCCACAAGCCATGAAGCCAAGGTTCTTCCAAGGCTACAGGGATATTTCCTTGTCCCTTCAGGTATCTATCCTCACGTCTGTTCAACCTACTTAAGCCAGCGCTGTCCAAGGCAAATCAGTACTTCAAGTCACTCTACTTACCTGTCTTCTGTAGCCGATCTGAACGCTCTCCAGAGCTTTATGTAGTCCTTCACTCAACAGACATTTAATCAATTCTCCAGGCTTTCTAGTAGGTATTTTAGATACACATACTCTCTCTTAATCCTCAGAATTGCCCTACATGGTCAGTATTTTAAGCTCATTTTATAGGTAAGAGAATTTCAACACACGCAGTTCAAGTGTCTTATCCAAAGTTACACAGTTTGTAACTGGTGTAACTGGAATTCAAGCCTAGGTTTGAAGGACCCCAGAGTTAAACTCTGTAATGAGATCTGGGAATATAGTTGTTGAATCAACTTCCTCAGCCACCACTTCATTCAGAGCTTTGTACTGGACACCATGGAAAGAATAAAAAATAAATAAGATATGGTCTCTGCTGTAGAACAGCCTGGGATCCAGTAGTGGGCTTCCCTCATTGGAGAACCCTCTGTATATGGGAGGAGGTTATAATTAAGCCATTCTACGGTGCCTCCAGGCTAAAAAAGCCTGCTACCTTTCATCTTTGCACATAACTCTCATATTCCAGGCCTTTGCGATTCTCACCAGATTCCCACATCCCTTTTGGTTTTAGGAGTCAACAATTGATCTCAGCCTTGCAGTGAGGGAAAGACCTGTACTGTCTCATTCCAGCCCCAAATTCTCATGTGTGGTGTAAGGGAACCACTTCCTGGTCCCACCTGGAGGTCTCAGTGCAATTAATGTGGTTTGCAAGTTGTGAGAAGTAACACCTAAAGCCTCTCTATTGATGGCCAAGCTCCAGTGAAGTTTTCAGATGCAGTGAACGATTCTTCCTCATGTCTACATGCAGCATCTGGTGAGCTCGTCTGTAGCAGGAAGTGGGACCAGTGAAAACGCTGAGGACACAGCTGGAAGAATAAAACTCAACGTCTAAATGTGCTCTATCTACAAAACATTGATTTTTGAAGAAGTTGGTTGTTTTTCTTTTTCCACATTGACTACCACACTTGGAAAAAAATAACCAACACTTCATTCCAATGAGCCACAGAAGCAATTTTTTACAGATTACCCCAGTAGGAGAGTAACCATATGTCCTTAAAAAAAAACACAGCAGGGAGTTGCCTCAATATGTGTGAGAGGCAATCATCTTGGCTTCTTCCCCCTATGTGGGGGTGGTGGGGAAGGGCGCAGGGGCAAGAGTGAGACAAGCTGTGGTTACTGGCACGCGGTGGCAGGGACTGTGGAGCCACACTGAAGGCCAGAGGCCAGCTTGCCTCTGCAGAGTCAGCAGGACAGAGAAAGGACTAGGGGAAAAGGGCACTGAGATCATTGAGCTGTCAGAATCCTCAGGGCTCTCCTGATGCACAGGTCCCCAAAACCAGACAGCAACATCACCAGGGAAACTTTTGAAAATATTGATTCCCAGAGTACACACCAAACCTACTGAATCAGAATTGACAATTATGAGGCTACAGACGCATGTTTGGGAAACAGTCTTGAGTCTGGTGCCTTCATGATAGAACTGGAGAAGCTAAAGCTAAGGAAGGATCACAATTTGCCCACAGACAGTGGAAAAATTTTTCAGAAGCCAGAACATCTGCTTCCAGCCCAGAACTCCCTGATTGAAGTCTCTCTTCTTCTCTCTAAACTCTTCATCTCCACCTCCTCCACTGTTCCAGTCTCAAGGCATGGTCCCATCAAGCTCCAGAGCTCAAATCAAAAGCTTGGGAGTTATCATCGCTCTCCTTCACCCTCCACATGAAAGCCATGCCCACTCTTGCTAATTTTACCAGTTAATAGTGACTGAACAGATCTCCTTCCCCTTCCCCACCATGTTTCTCCAGTTCAACCACCACCGTCTCTCATCCGAACTACTGCAAAGCCTCCTAACTAGTATTTCTGCCTCTGGTTTGGCCACTCTATCCATGCTCCATGCTGAAGCCAAGGGGATCTTTGTAAAGCATTGAAACATGAATCTGATCTTGCCACTGTCCTGCATAACACCTTTCCAATGGCTTCCGAAGAATGAAGACCTCAAGACTTTGACCAGTATTTCATAACCGACCTCATTTTTTTTGCTATTACCCCAACTATCACCTTACATCTCTTGCAGCACCAAACTTCTATTCCCTTATATGTACCATTCAGTTTCATTTCTTCAGTCATGAATTCCCTTGCTTGAGTGCCTTTATTCTCTCTCTCTCTCTCTCCTCTCTCTCTCTCATACACACACACACATCACACATGGACACTAACACACTCACATATACTCCATATTGTCACTCTATAAGGCTTAAACTTTTAAGTGACCCCTATGAGAAGTCTTTCCTAGTCCCAGCCATTCAAACCATTAGGTTAGGTACTCTTCTCTTTGTCTCTGTAACATCCTATGATTTTTCCATTAAACCCTTTCTCAGAATATGTTCAAAATGTTTCATGTTAAGTTCTGCTATTTGTCTCTCTGGTTTGAGTCTCCTTAGCACCAGGATTAATTTCTTTATTCTAAGACTAAAACACATGACCTTGTATTGTAAGTACTTAAAGTGCTTTTTGGGACCAAATCAACTTCTCCTGAACTAGATTGATGGACCTAATCCCTAATTAGTAACCCCTAGTTTCTCTCCATGCAGGTTATTTTTTATGAAATGTGATTTGAGAGATCCCAGTAACCCAGCCAATCCTTGCCCACCTGAAGTAGTCAGTGCAACCCAGGTCTTCTCCCTAGATACCCACTGCTCTCTAAGTTACATTCCAGGTTTGTGAGCAATGCCCTAGGATTGGACAAATCATACCTCACACTTGACTAGACACTCTACATATGTGTGTTTATTGACTCTTCACGAACACCTTAAGGGGGAGGTTTTACTCTTCTCAATTTTACATTTGAAGAAATGGGCCCAGCGAGAGTATATCTAAGACTCCACAGCCACTCTAGAGCAGAGCTGAAACTCAAATCAGATCTGTGTCCCCAAAGAATGAACTCTACCAGTTAACCTCACACCTCCCTGGCTAGTGTATGGCTGGTCATTGGCAGATCACAAAACAAAGGAGAATTTTAACAAATGAGCCAATATGTCTCCCACCCTAGAAGATTTTAAAGGGGTTAGCCTAAAACCCCAATGGGTATCCTTCTTTCTGGTGCCCGGCTCCTATTGGGTAGATATGCGGTAAAGGGAGGGGACATAAATTCAAGCCAGCACGTTTCTCATGAAGAAGCAAGCCCACAAAAGGCACATAATGTCTTGGGTAACAAGAATCCGAAGCAGATGTGTTGAGTTCCTTGATCAGCTGTGTGCTCATTCAATCATGAAGAATGCAGAAGTTATTTTCAACTGCAATTCATGTGACCCCCCCTCAGCCTTTCCCTATCTTTGCTGTACGCACCTCCCCACACACAATCCATCCCCACGTTGCAGAAATTCTCCACGTTCAATGTACTGATTTAATTTGAAGTCACCTTCTAGTCATAAACTTGCTGATTTCTTGCTATGTGATCTTTGGTGAGAAGAGAAGGTTAACATTTTTTAACATTTTTCATATGCAAAATTAGAGTACACATATTTTCTCTGGTTCTTTTAAAAAATAAAAACACCAAGAGTTGAGGACCATGGAAGGAAGCAAGTACCTTAATGCATGGATGGGTAAGGATTCGATACAACTTCTCTAGAGGGTGACTTGATGACACCTAAAACAACTGGAAAAAAATGTGTACACTTGGACTCAGTCATTCTATTTCTGGGAGATTCCTAAGCCAGCGGTATCACACCATGGCCCACAGGCCAAATTCAGCCCACTAACTATATCTGTGAGTTTTCCTGTAATACAGCTACACCTATTCTGTCACATATCACTTATGGCTGCTTGTATGTTACAAGGGCAGAGCTGAGTCTTTCCAACAGAGACCACGTGGCCCACAAAGCCCAAACTATTTACTATTTGGACCTTTATGGTAAAAGTCTGCTGACCCCTGCTACGAGGTCATGAAAATATCACTGGGCCGCTGCTGATTCAGGTCCTTGCATGAGCCACCACTGTGCTTCTTCTAAGGACAGGGCTTCCACCCTTGGCCCCAAGCCTGTGGCCATAATGTCCTTAGTTTTCAGGCCCAGAGATCTCCAAGCTCAGCTTGTTCAGCTCCATCTGGAACCAAAGGGCAAGTGCTACCAGGGGTGCCGTATCAGACGTAGCGGCTCAGTCAACTGCGTGCCAGTAATGCATAGTCTTCCTCCCAGCCTAGAACAGGGGTCCTTTTTCTTTTTTCTTCCTTCCTTCCTTCCTTCCTTTCCTTCCTTTCCTTCCTTCCTTTCCTTTCCTTCCTTTCCTTCCTTCCTTTCCTTTCTTTCTTTCTTTCTCTCTTTCTCTCTTTCTTTCTTCATTTATTTAATTTTTTTGGCTGCATTGGGTCTTCGCTGCTGCATGCAGGTTTTCTCTAGTTGCTGATAGTGGAGGCTACTCTTTTTTCCCCCTGTTTAGATACCCAGAATAAAGGTTCTCATTTCCTTCCTTCCCTGAACTCTTTCAGAGCATCTGGATCACCACAGCAGAGACAAGATTTGCAAAGCTCATTTCCCCTAACAAGAGCACTGGTTGCCTCTGGTGGTAAACCCCCCTCCTTCCATTTGGGAAAAGGGAGCCACGTTCTTGACTCAAGAGAGAATCATCTTAATGGATAAAGAAGAGGTGGCATATATGTATACACGATGGAATATTACTCAACCGTAAAAAAGAATGAAATAATGCCATTTGCAGCAACATGGATGGACTTGGAGATGATCATACTAAGTGAAGTAAGCCAGAGAGAGAAAGACAAATATCATATGATATCACTGATATGTGGAATCTTAAAAAAATTATATAAATAAACTTATTTACAAAACAGAAATAGACTCACAGACTAGAAAACAAACTTACGGTAACCAAAGGGGAAAGGGGGTGGGGGAGGGATAAATCAGGAGTTTGAATTAGAAGATACAAACTACTATATATAGAATAGATAAACAACAAGGTCCTACTGTATAGCACAGGGAACTATATTCAATATCCTGTAATAAACCATTATGGAAAAGAATATGAAAAAGAATATATGTATATATATACACACATATATACATATACATAACTGAATCACTTTGCTGTACAGCAGAAACTAACACAATGTTGTAAATCAACCATACTTCTATCAAAAAAAATTAAAAACTGAATCATCTTTTCAAGGATGACCATTGTAGCCTGTAGCTCTTTTTTCACCAGAAGAAAAAAAATGTTGAATATTTAACCTGGCACCCAGCTACACCTGTATTCATTTTATAATTGAAAAAGCAATTTAAAAAACGAATAAAAAGAAAAAAGCCTAGTTCACAGGTGGTTTTGAGGACCAGTTAAGATTACACAAACAATTAGCTTTTATAAGCTCTAACATGCTTCACAGATACAAGGTGGAATTATTATTAATAAAAGGTGATATTCTAAACAACAAGAGGCAATTATTATCTATGTTGCAAAAGTTATCTTTATACCCTGCCATAAATTTCATTTAAAGAATTAAGCTCACAAAATAAACCATACATACAAATAAATGTATATGTAAGTATCATTTTCTCCCCAAAGGATGTCTTATGAGAATTTAATGAACCCCTAAAACTGATAAAAACAAGGCTGTTCTTTTGAACACAGCCTTACCCACTAGATATCCCCAAATTTACTGAACTGGTTGACAGGACATCTCAGAAAGACTCTGGAGTTCTGCAGAAAATTCACAAAAACAGAGAGCTGCCAGTTCTGTAAATTATGGAAAGTTGACACTGGAAGAAAGCTTGGGGACTCTTTTGAGTCTATTCCTCATTTCCCAGATCAGGAACTGATTTCGAAAGAAAAGAGGGACTTTGCTCGCAGTCGCAGAGAGCTAGCTGGTGAATGGACCTGGATTCAAACTTCTGTCGTCCACAAGGAAACTCTTCTCTACCCCCGTCCCCACTCCCACCCCCCAGAGAAGGAAAACCAGAAACATTCCTGAGATATAAAGTGAGATCCACCTGGAGAAGACTTTAGGTTCAAAAAGGGAAGGGTGACTCCCTGACCCTCCTGAGAGCTTTGCCGAGACCAGTTCACCCTACACTGTGGAGGAGGCATCCAGCACTCCCAGAGCCGCCAGGCCCTCACACCATTCATCACTCCTTTCTGAGCCACTTTCCAGACCTACACTGGACTCCACTTCCTGACAGGTTGTATATCGTTTCCGTCTCTGAGCTCAGGGCTCATTTTTCTCCCATTTATAGCCCTGCCGTACCCTTTGGCTAAACACTAACCACACTTCTCCCGCTTTGCCTGATCCAAACCAGGCAATAGGCATCGGCACACTGGTTCCCTATGGGTGGTCCCGCCCAGACCTTTACCTTCTAAGTATGACTCCGTCAAGACTGATGGCGAACCTCTTCTGCAAGACCAGATGCCTGCACCGTGTGAAGGAGAGGTTTGGACTCTTCCTGCCTCACTCCCCAAGAGCACCCATTTACTGAATTCCGCCCTCACAACTGGAGGGTCAGCACCTACGTATCACCAGCAGATAATTCACACGCACACACACACACGCATCAGTTTGGGCACCTCCTACTCTGCGGGCAGGATCTGCCCTCAGACTAATTTAATGTCGCTTGGTACTTACAAAAGATCTTTCAGCTTTAAAATTGACTCACAAGCACATATTAATTGACTAGACTTGCTGGCTCCAAATATTTTTCCCTCTACCTCCCAAGCCTCTAGGTATTTATGCAAGATACACCCATGCTCCATGCAGAACTTTCAGCCTCTCACTTGGAAAGCTGATGAGGGCTCAGGGAATCCCAGTCTGTCATCTGGACCCTCATAGATTATCGGAGTCATAGGACTTCCTCTTGCAGAGTCTCAAAGGAGCAGTGGTTCCAGGAGCTTCAGAGAAACAGAGACAGTATACATAGAATTTTAAGTTCAGAAAGACTGGGATTCAAAATCCAGAACAGCCACTGGGAAAAACACCTAATCTCTGAGCCCCAGGTATTTAATAGGTAAGACAGAAATGATAAGACCTGAATGAGTCGATATTAGGACAAAAAGGTAAAGAATCTGATGGTTTCAGGGTGATACCCGGCACCTAAGAAGCGACACTTACTGATTATTTAATGTTTTCTATGGTATAACTTGACTCTGTGAGTTAGGTCTAATTGCAACCATCAGTTTAAAGATGGGGAAACTGAGGCACAGGGAGATTGAGTAGCATGGATTTGAGCCTGGACAGCCTGGTCCCAGAGCCTGACCTCTGATGACCACACTGCCCCCATCTTGATAGTGGTTCTCAATGGATGGCAGTATCAGTATCAACATTGTACCAAGGAGGGTGGTCCAGCTCTTCTGATGTAGGGATCCTGGTGGGGACACATCCTATTCTCTGCTGCCCTATGCCTGGCCCCTCGGTGATTTTCTTGAATTCGGACAAACAAAGTCTTATTTGGGTTTTACAGTTTCTGGAAATCATCATCATCTAACATAAAGAGTTCTGCACACATTTTTTTTTTCTGTTTTCAGTAGTTTTTGGCCATTTGTAGAAAGAGAAAATTCCTGGAAACAGGCAATCTGTGTTGAGCCCCAGCTCTGCTCTCCTCATCTCCTGCCTCTTCCATGGAAACTGTTTTCTCACCTGTAAAAATAGGATCACTGCATCTTAACTCAAGGGAATGCTGGAAAGGAAAAAGATGATGCTAAGGTTCTCTGTTAACTCAAAAGTTCTCAGAGTCTTTTACTGTGTAATTTGCGACAACTTCTAACCGAGTGATTTACTGGGACAGATGTTGTCCACTTGGAAGGAAGAGGGCATAAACTCTCAACGCCCCAGGGTCCTGAATTGACCCAAGCTCCCTGAAAACCGGCAGTTCTGTCTCTTCTTCCTCTTTGGCAGTAATATTACAGCCTTTTATTTGTTCAATTAACCTGTTTGGCGGTACTTACTATTGCCAGATCCTGTGTGAGGTTACAAAAACATCAAGATGAATAAAACAAACCCTGCGAGGGAACAGCCCAGCATGTGATACATGCCATGATGGCAGAATTGTTGCTTAGGAAATAGAGTGATTAACTGTGAAGGGAATCAGGAAAAATTTCAAGGAGAAGGCAAACTTCCTGGCTGGATTTTAATGACTGAATAGGTGTCTGGGGAGTTGGGGATGGTGGTGAGGGTCCAGGGCTGGAAAGGGCCTTCCTAGCAGAAGGAACAGAGTGTGGGAAGGTATGGCCACATGAAGCATCATGATGTGACGAGAAAACTGCTAACGATTCTGTTTGTTAGACAATTATGTCTGGGAGGGGCCATGCTAGGTGCACAGAGCTAGATCCGGAAGGGCCTTGGATACCCAAACTCAGGAGCTTGGAATTTCCTTCTCTGTGCAGCATGTGTAGAAATGTTCCCTTGCCTGGATTATGTCTGTCTGAATCCTAGGAGTTGCTGGCACTCTTAGACCTGCTTCTCTGACAAGACACTTCTCCCCTTTACCGAGTAAGCCCCATCCATGCCCGGAGTGGGTTCTGCCCCTTCCCTCCAGCACCCCTGCCCCCTTCCCTCAAGGTACCAGAAGTGCTTACAGCAGCAGAAAGTGGTTACTCCCCAGAGCAGTGGAAAAATAAGCTGCTGAAAGGTTTATTTCCCTGCTCAGAATATTTTTACAAAGCAAATCCACAAAGCTTGTCACCACACACTCAACTATTTTTAAGCTTACTGACCAGGTCTTCTGGATAGGCCCTTGGGGACAGTAAGTGGCGGCAGAGAGGTGGGAGTTGCTCTTGGCTCTGGGTAGGCTGGGTCTTCTGGGAGCCCTGGATTTGGTTTGGCCAGAGAACATTTCTGGGGGAGGGAGCGGGGGTGAAGTGGAAGCAATTACCCCCCTTGCCTGTGTGCCTTATTCATCTTTTATGAACAACAAGGACCCCAACCCCTTGCCTTCCAAGGGAAAAGGGGCTGCCAGGTGAAACGAAGCTGAGATTCTGCCTTCCTCAAGGCCACTGTATCATGGATTCAGGTTGCAGACAAGGGGGCTTTAATTGGTTTTGTACCATACGCGGGGGCCTGGGTCATGACTCAGCTGAACAAATTCCCCTCTCTTCTCCCACGCTGACCAAAGCCTCAGCCATTTGCAGCTGGTGGGTGGACCGCTGAAAATCCAGAAAGGGCAGAGCTGTGTGGGTGACAGGGCATTCTCAGAGTTTCCAATAATGATGTTTATCAGCTCCTGAGGTCCCAAAGCCAGACCAAAAACAAGGTCAAGTGAAAACGATCCAGATTTTTCTGGTAACTAAGGTTGACTTTGTCACCTTTTGTCTAAATAATGGGGAAGAGTGGCTGTTTATAAGTCAGAGCACATTCATCAGGCAAAGCAGGGGTCCTCAGATTGAATGGGTGCAATAATATTAATAATGGTCTCTTGGCCTGTTTTAACAGGGTTTACAAGATGTGCGTCCCGTGTGTTCCTCCAGAGAAGCTGATGGGTATGACCATGGCATCTTCCTCATTTTACAACTGAAACAGTTTATGCAGACACCTAAATGCTGCAGAGTAAATACCAGGATGCAGAGCTCCTGAATCCTAGTTAAGATTGTATAAGTATACATGGTACAGAGCATGCAGAAAAAAATTTTAAAGAGTATGTTTAGTAATAGAAGCACAAAGACTACCATTTCTCTCAAGCTCAGAGAGGTGATGTAAACTGCTGAATGAAACAAAACCTGTAAATGGCAAAGCCAAGACTTCAAACTAAGTCTGTCTGGTGCAACACATGTAGTTTCTTCCCCCTTTCTATAGTGCTTTCTCTACTCCTTTATTTTTGTTAGCATTCAAATTTTATACCGTGTTCCCCATCTGGCATACTTTTGAGGTTTGCAGGGATGGAGGGTGCTTATCTGCTCTGAGTATATTTCTTTTCAGCTAAATCAGGGTCAGACATTACAATTCTAAAAGGTCACAGGCCATTGCCCTCCTGAGAGGCTATTTCTCTGCGTATCCCTGCCCCTGCCCACCACAGTGCTCCTGGGACCTCATCTTGTCCCTCTACTCTTGTCCTCAGTTCCAGGGCCCCAAAGAATGGTATTTAGTCATTTCATCTAAGCAATTAAACCACTTTATTAAGCAAACCCCCTTAGCTTGCTTTGTTGCATTACCCCTCCCACCAACTCTCCATCTCTAATCAGTGAGGAAAAAGTCACAGTCAGTGGCTTTTTCTTCAAAACAAGAAAAGAGTTCCCCAGAAAGCTTCACAATCTGGTCCCGTGTCCACTTCCAAACCAATCACTGGCAAAGGGAATGGACAAGAAGAAACTAATAAGGATTTTCTTCTAGAGCAAGGGAAAGGATCACCCTCCCTGAGCCTTATGGTGTAGGGTTGACATCTGAACAAGATCAGAGCTGTAGATGCAAGAAAATGAGGAGGAGGCATTTAGAGCACCTGTATTCGTCCTCAGCTGCACTAACAATCTACAAATCTTTGTGGCTTCCTTTTACGAAAATTTATTTCTTATTTACTCTGAGTCTGATGTAGGCCTGGCAGCTCACCTTTATGGCTCTCCCCCAGTGACTTAGGTATCCAGCACCCTTCCAGCCTATGTTTCTGCCAACGCAAAGCCTCCCCTTCCAGCTGCAGGGGTGAAGGGTCAAGGGGAGGCACACTTGAGACTTAACCACCTCCCCTGGAAGTGACTGTATTACTTCCACTCACATTCCATTGGTCGGAAATAGTCACATGACAAACCCCCACGCAGGGGAGGCTGGGAAATGTCTAGGAGAGCAAGGGTATCAGTAATATTAGCAGGTTATGGGCAATTCACAGCGCCAGGAGTGTGTTTCCTTCAACAGCGTTGTCTTATGCAAGTCTCCACTCTTAAGAAAACAAAATTGATCAGACATTCTGACTTTATCATCTCTTCTTAAATCTGCAACCGTTCCAATCCAACTCTTTAGGTCAGGTTCAGTATATAATACCTGTGCCTCCCTCTTGACCCAATTCCTTTCCCCTGGCATTTACTTAAAACACAAATAATAATGTAATATGCAGATAATTTTTTTTCCACTGCCCAAAGAAAACACCAAGAATTAAAGCTTTTTTACCCTTGTAACTTACCCATCTCCCTTTATCTGCTTTGATTTAACATCCCTATATATGTTATACTTTGACAGATCCTAGTCTCAAAATTTTGTTTCCCTAAGTTTAAAAAACATAGTTCTCCAAGCTTTATTTTTTTTTTCAAATAAAACCCTTCTTCCTCATCATTTTCTCTCTGATTTGGCAGACAAGCAAGAATTATGTCATAGCCTTGTGGTCTGAGTCTCTCTGACCGAGGCTTGTCAGAGATGGAGCTAAGAGTGAGGGAATGTGGATGGTTTCCAGTTGAATTCTATGGTTTTCTTCCTGTGGTAGCCTCTCGCCTCCAGAAAATTCTAGGGAAATCCAGTGTGGGCCATGGCTGACAGGAAATTAAAGGTTCCAATTCTATTCCCAGTAGAGAGCAGGCCTTGTTGCTAAACCACAGTTAGTTAATGGAGAGGAACCAACCTTTGCTTGGCTCAAAGTCACAAAGACATGATCAAGCTCTGAGTGCACATGGGAGGCTCAAGGTCAAGAACCAGAAATAGGAAATTGTAAGAAACAGTCTCTAATTCAAATGAGTTTTTCTCTAGTGGACTTTGAATTTTCCAAAATGGCATTCCTAATACTCCCTGTCTTAACTGAAATTACCATATATCTCCCTGTAAAGAGCATGGGTCCCAACATCAGGCTAAAGTTAATCAAGAGAGATGCAATTTGTACCCAGCTTTGCTATGAACTAGCCCTAGGACCTTGAGCAAAATTGTCCCCTCTGTGAGTCTGTCTTCTCACTGAGCATTAGAGAAACTTTAGGGACGTGTCCAATGTGAGGGACCATAATCTAGTTTACCTCTGTCCAAACCCTTAGCACATGGTCTGATTCTTGACAGCATAATTAATGATCATGGAATGATTAATGAATAACATTGCATTTGTCTGCTCGGGCTGCCATAACAAAACACCACAGACTGAGTGACTTAACAGAAATTTATCTTCTCACAATTCTGGAAGTTAGAAATCCAAGATCAAGGTGTTTTTAGAATTGGTTTCTAGTGAGGTTTCTCTTCTTGGCTTGTGGATGACTGCCTTGTCACTGTGTCTTCACATGGCCTCTTCTCTTTTCAGAGAGAAGAGTGAAATCTCTGGTGTCTCTTCCTCTTCTCAGAAGGACATCTGTTCTATTGGATTAGGGCCCCACCCTTATGACCTTGTTTAACCTTAACTGCCTCCCTACAAATACAGTCGTTTTGAGGGTTAGGTCTTCAACATAGGAATTTGGGAGTTGTGGGGAGGAGGACACATTTCAGTCCATAACAGAGATCTATGGATTTCTTTCTTTAAATCTTGTAATGCAGCAATATGACCTTAATTCACTACATTTCTTTTGTAGAAATTCATGTAGGCTCCACATGCTGTCCTCATATGGATTATTATTATCAACACTGTCAAATGTAAACAACTGTCGCTGCAGGTAACTCAGAAACATTTAGGTAGTTGAGCTTTAAAGACAATTTTAATGATATTTTCACTGTAGAGAAGATTTCCAGTTCTGCTAGCCTTGGGGTATGATAACAATCTCACACTTATTTTGTCACAGAAGTTAAAATTGGATCCTTTTGTGTACATACTGACAAAAGTTTTCTATCCTTGAAATAATGTGTCTTAAAATACATACAGATTGTTTTTTGATATTTGTGATTTAATTTTGAAAGTTTATAAGGACCTTATTACTTTGCTAAAAGAGAATTGCCAACAGTTTGATTCAGGAGAAGCTTTTACTGTTTCAAATCCTTTCACATCTTAGTCAGGTACAGGTTCAAATCAGAGAGAGACAGAGAGAGAGAGGGAGAGAGGGAGGAAGGGAGGAGAAAATTACATTATCCATCCTAATGTGAAAACTGTCTGTGAAATGTAAATGCAGGTCCCAAGTCCTCGGAAAGGTGCTCTGGTATTGATCAAGGTTGCTTATATTACTTGTATTGTGGGATCATTTAAGTGCAAGTGAGATCTCTAGGTGCAAAATATGATAGAAGACCTTCCTTCAGTATCAAATGAAGGTGATGAAGGTAATCATATTAATATTAGTGTGTTTGGATTAATGTAATATATTCTAATCTTTTACATTTGTATGGCAATTCAGTACTACCATTAAAATCCTATTTGAGAGTCTGCTGCATTTACAGAAAATCCACCACATCTCACATACATTTTGTATGTCATCAGGGACCCTAGGTAAAACAGTCCTGCAATATTTTTGGCAGGATATATTTTATTTTAATGAGTAATTAGTTACTTTCCAAGTTTATCTAAAAGCAGATGTTCGAATTCACCTTTGAGGGCTGATGGTGCCTTTGTCTGGGGGAGAGGGGAATTCAGCCCTTTAATGAACCTTTTATTTCCCAAAGATAAGGTCAAAATCCCATTTTATTTCAAGACAATGAGAAAATAAAGTGTTCTTTGCATAATGGTGCAGAGTTGGTCAGCGCTGTGGGTAGATGTGCAGCTCTGCAGAGTATATTTTCCTTTCATGAAGTCACTGTGTGATTTTTTCCTTTCTTGGGGAATTTCAGATGAGCTCTGGACTAAATTCAGGGAGATTCACTGTAGTAGTAATATTCCCTCATATGGTAATTGCTTGGGCCAGACAGTTTGCAAATTGCTTTGGACATTTTCACCCAATTAACCCTTGTAGGAACCTTAAGAGACAAGCACTATAGGTTCCTCTCTCTACAGAGGAGTAAACTAAGACACAGAGAAGTAACTTACCTGGGTTCACACAGCTAGTAAGCAGCAGAAACTGGATTCAAACTCAGGCATCTTGATGGACACTCTAACTGGGAAGGGGTTAGCTGGCCTTTGCATGCCAGTGACCCACTGAGATGGGTGGGTGGGGTAAGGAGGAGGGTGGGGGTAAGGAAATAGACATCTAATTTAGAACTCCATTGAAGGGATTTCCAGTCATAAATAGTCTTGGATAGGGTTTAAGCGAGACCCGTACGTTACTAAAATCCATTCTAAGGCTAGTGACGCTTAATAAAATAGCAAATTTTATTCTTCTATGTATTGAGTGCTTAGCATGTGCTAAGTTCTTTACATACATTATCTCGCTTATTCCTTAGAACAGTGTGGAGTGTCATTGAAAAAGGAAATCAGAAACCAACACATGGTGGCTTTGTCGATTTAGGCTTCAGGGATTGTGCAAGAGAAAAGAATCCAGTGAATCCAGATACAGGTTGGAAAGCTGTACGGTGAATAGAGGTGAAAGGTTCACGACTCAGGGTGGGAAAAAGGTGAGTGGGTTCTCGTCAGATGTGGGCAACATGGATCATGGCTGTCTTAATACACTTTAAGGACAAGACTGAGCCTCCAAAATTGATCAGATGATAGGACCAATGCTTCATGTCATGGTTGAGTCATGAAAATAAGAGCTCAATTTTGTTCCAAGCCAGGAGAAAGCTGACTTTGTGGAAAGTTTAGATCCTGATGTCCAGAATATAATCTACTCTAGGTAGTCACAGTAAGCTATAAATAGTAGTTTAGAAAAATGAAAAGATGAAATAGGAATTTAACAAAATAAACAAACATCAATGACAGTCAAGTGATTTCTTTACTGGACTACATTTCTTTTTTTTCTTTTTTCTTATTGGGGTATAGTTGCTCTACAATGTTGTGTTAGTTTCTGCCGTACAGTGAAGTGAATCAGCCATATGTATACATATACCACCTCCCTCTTCGACCTCCCTCCCACCCCCCCATCCCATCCCTCTAGTTCACCCCAGAGCACCGAGCTGAGCTCCCTGCACTATACAGCAGGTTCCAACTAGCTATCCACTTTACACATGGTAGTGTATATACGTCAATCCTAATCTCCTAATTAATCCCCCTCCCCCACCCAGTGTACACCGTCCGTTCTCTATGTCCGCTTCTCTATTCCTGCTCTACATTTCTTATACATAGTTGAAAGGAGACAGATACAATTGTCCCGCCCCACCCTCCATGGGTACCATGCAAACGTCTCTAGCTAGTTAGCTAGCTATCCATATCTATCCACACACACATATGTACGCTAAAGTATATGCTATTAAAAATCAGAATCAGTGACTATAAAAGCAAGTCCTGGAGGGATCAGATATTGCTGGTTTTGAAGATGCAGGAAGGCACCATGAGACAAGGAATGCAGGACGCCCCTAAGCTGGAAAAGGCAAGAATCATATTCTCCCCTAGAACCTCCAGAAGGAACACAGCCCTGCCAACACCTTGATTTTCACCCAGGGAGGCCTGCATTGGACGTCTGACCTCCAGAACTGAGGCGCTAATGTGGGGTGTGAGTGAGGGCTCACCTGATCCCAGGCTGAAGGGTTGCCTCTCTCTTGCCCCCATGAGTCAGAGGGGCATCAAACCACAACATGAGGTTTAACTGCGAAGCCCGACCCCTTTCACAGATGGAACAAGGCTGCTATTACGAGGGAATCAACAGACGGCAAGTGGGAGGCGAGCTACATGCACTGTGGTTTCCCCCCGGTAGGAAGACGTGGTGACACCTCCAGAACAAGAGGTTCATCTTTCCATCAACTTTTACTTCTCAGGAGCCCCTCTTCAGTCTCATGGTCTTTTTAGTAGAGAACTGTTTTGCCTCCTTGGCTCTGCACAAATGTTTTCTACATAATATTAAACAATAACTTCTGAAAAATGGTACAAATGAACTTACTTACAAAAGAGAAATAGAGTCACAGATATAGAACAAACTTATGGTTACCAGGAGGGAAAACGGGGGCGGGGGAAGAAGGTAGAAATTTGGAGATTGGGATTGACATATACACACTATTTTTTATATATATATATATATATATATATATATATATATATAAAATAGATAATTAATAAGGCCCTACTATATAGCACAGGGAACTCTACTCAGTACACTGTAATGGCCTATATGGGAAAAGAATCTAAAAAAGAGTGGATGGATATATGTATAACTGATTTACTTTGCTGTACACCTGAAACTAACACACCATTGTAAATCAACTATACGCCAATAAAAATTAGAAAATAAATAAAATTTAAAAATTGAAAAAAATTAAATAGTAACCTTTTAGTCTCCCACATCCTGGTGTGCTCCAGACTCACAGACCACATTTTTCAAACACACACACACGAGGCCTGAATCAGTACTGGTTGACTGCTGGCAAAATAAAACAACTTTTTTTTTTTTTTTTTTTGCGGTATGCGTGCCTCTCACTGTTGTGGCCTCTCCCGTTGCAGAGCACAGGCTCCGGACGCGCCGGCTCAGCGGCCATGGCTCATGGGCCCAGCCACTCCGCGGCATGTGGGATCTTCCCGGACCGGGGCACGAACCCGTGTTCCCTGCACTGGCAGGCAGACCCTCAACCACTGCACCACCAGGGAAGCCCTAAAACAACTTTTAACCGTTAAAAAAATCAGAATCAGATCAACTGGGTCCCTGCCCTTCAGGGCAGCAGGTAATGCTCTGGTATCCAAGGAGTTGCTAAGCAGGGGAAGAAGACAGAGTGGGTATCAACAACAAAAACCAAAAATCTTCTAACGGCAAAGCTTCCACTGTAGCAACAAGGAGCCAAGTTAGAATGTTTGGAGAACACTGAGCTTTAGACAATAATTAACCCACTGTATTTGCATCTCAGAACTCCAGCCTCTTGCAGGATGACTTGGGCTCCTGGATTCTCCTGGTGTAGAACATGAGCAACTCAGCATCATTTCAGACAGACTGGTTTCAGCCTGTCTTCATGAGCCTCACACTTTTCCAGGACACTTAACTCCAAGTTCTATGAACTGCCTCTTGAGTTGGTGAAAGAGTTATGTTACCAACTATTCATTTTACTACTGATTTCCTCTAAAAGACAACCTCAGAAAATGATTGCCAAGCAGTTTTAAATTTGATATTCTCCTGTGAATTCTAGAGACAGACTCCTCATTCGTGTAGCAATAACTAAGGGTTGCTATTTCAGAACAGACATAGAAAGATGCTCCCAAGACTCAGAGATGACATCACTTTTTCAGAATTAAACTAAGGCAACTGACACATTTAATAAGGCACACAAGGATTTCCTGATCCGGCCCATATTTATCTTTCCAGCCACATCTCTTGCAACTCCCATGTACACACATGCCGTCTTTCAGCCAATCTGGGAACTTACACTTTCCTGAATCCATTACACCTTCGTGTGCTTCCTGACTCTTCACAGATGTTCCCTCTGCCTCTAGGGCTCCTCTGAGCCCATCACTCACCTGGTTAACACCACACCTCTCAGTCCTTGGCTCAGGCAGATCACTTACTCTTAGAAGTATCTATTCACCACTCTCACCTGCCTCCAAGTTGCCTTCATTTTTCTTCTTCCGTGTTCTCCCACTCGCCTCCTCTATTCCCCAACGGAAAACATCTACTGTAGAATTTAGAATACATAGTAGATCCCCTATTATAGAACTCAAAGTCATCACCATTAACTTCCTTCTCTGCCTCTCAGAAGACTTGATGGACAGAATACATCTCATTCATGTATGAATTCCTAGGGTCCTGCCTAGGACTTGGCTCAGAGTTGAGACTCAATGTATGCTTGCCGAAATGATGAAAGAACGAGACGGTATGTGAGAAATATGACTGAGAAAGGTCCAGAAGCTCCAAGTAAAATCAAGAGAAATGTGCTAGATCCTCTGCAATGGAATATAACCAAACCCAGCTCACATAGTACACGCTGTGTAAACAGATTCACTTCCTCAGAAGCACAGATGTTTCCATTTGTACCCCTCTAATGGTTTTATGATCTGGCTGCAATTTCCCTTCTAATCTCATCTTGCATTCCACCTCCTCTCTCTCAGAAAATGTTTCAGCCAAACTGGATTTCTTTTAGTGTCTGGAAGGCACCATCTTCTGCCTTCCTTCCAGCTTGTGCACCTGTTCTCCATTCTTCCATGTCTCCCAATGCTTCCCCCATCCCAAGTCTTTGGCTGTAACAACTTCTATTAGTTTTTCAGGTCTCAGCTCAGACAAGGCCTCCTACTGGAATGTAGTTAAGGCCTTATCTAGAACTACAGAGTTAGATGTACCTTCTTTGTCTTCCCACAGAACCCCACATTTTCTTTCATAATGTTACTTATCACACTGATTATAATACTATATTTATTTGTTTGTTGTGTTTACTTTTTATTTCCCCAACATCTAACAGAGTACATATCATATAACTGAAGTGTATGTAATATTTTCAGAAGATTAAATGATAAAAATTGGAAGGAGAAAAGGAAGGAAAGGTAACAGGATGTTTTAATAGGATTCTGCCTCATTTTCATCTAGGTCCCCAAAATAATGAGTGTCAAAGACTCAGCGATTCCAACGTAAGATGCTTGCCCATCTATGCAGGACTGGGAAAGGAGGTGGCTTACAATCTATCCTAAAGGAATTAATGATTTAAGTTGGGCTTTAGAGATGGATTGTCACTGAAGCAAACCATGAACCCTACTTTCAAGCCCATCCCAAGACAGGGATGATTATCCCTTCACCTCAAGCTAACTGAATTTTAAGACCACAGAGCCTACACATTTTCCCTGGAGTTTGGGAACAGTCAGAGGGCTGGTGACTGATCAGTTTGACATGCCTGAGAATTTTAAAGAGCAGGAGGTTGGCTGAAGCAGCCTGTAGAGCCAAATAGAGCAGGCTGGGGAGTCACTGCACACTGACTCATCATTGGTCCAAGAAAGGGGGAAAATGAGCCAGTCAGGGGGCATTTGAACAGGCTTTGTTTGAAAGAGATGCCAGGAGGGATGATGCAAATTCAGCAAAGATTGTGTGGAGGGTGGTGGCCTCCTAAGTGACCAGCTAGAGGAGATGCATTCATCCATGTCATTCATGGAAGAGAGAACTCCCCAGAAAAGAGACGGAGGCAAAAAGGTCTCCAGCTACGCACAGAATGCTCCATAAGAGAGTCACTTTTAAACAATTTCCAAGGCCATAAAACACTGATGCCAGCTCACAGCAATGCTAGTCTCAAAACCTGTTCCTGCCCAGCTCACCTCTCCATCCTTGACTCAGTTTTGCTCCTGAAGGAATCAGAAACAGAATTTTCTACAAATGAGAAGGAGAATTAAAAGCATAAGGTGAAAAAAAAAATAAGCATAAGGTGGAGAAAAAGATTAAAAACAACTGATCAAAGAATACCCACACTTCCATTACTCTGGGAGACGGATCAAAAAAGATATTGCTGCGATATATGTCAGAGAATATTCTGCCTATATTTTCCTCTAGGAGTTTTAATAGTGTCTGGTTTCACCTCACACGAGTCAGAATGGCTAGCATCAAAAAATCCACAAGCAATAAATGCTGGAGACTGTGTGTAGAGAAGGGAACCCTCCTACACTGTTGGTGAGAATGTAAATTAGTACAGCCACTATGGAGAACAGTATGGAGGTTCCCTAAAAAACTAAAAATAGAGCTACCATATGACCCTGCAATTCCACACCTGGGCATATATCCAGAGAAAAACATGGTCCAAAAGGATACATGCACCCCAATGTTCATTGCAGCACTACAATGAACATTACAATAGCCAAGACATGGAAGCAACCTAAATGTCCATCAACAGATGAATGGATGAAGAAGATGTGGTACATATTATACAATGGAATATTACTCAGCCATAAAAAAGAATAATGCCATTTGCAGCAACATGGATGGGCCTAGAGATTCTCATACTGAGTGAATTAAGTCAGAGAAAGAGAAATATCTATGATATGACTTATACGCAGAACCTAAAAAGAAATGATACAAATGAACATATTTACAAAACAGAAACAGACTCACAGACTTAGAGAACGAACTTATAGTTACCGGAGGGTGGGGGGAAGGGTGGAGGGAAGGGACAGTTAGGGAGTTTGAGACTGACACATACACACTGATATATTTAAAACTGATAACTAACAAGGACCTACTGTTATAGCACAAGGAACTCTGCTCAATGTTATGTGGTGGCCTAGATGGGAGCGAAGTCTGGGGGAGAATGGATACATGTATATGTATCGCTGAGTCGCTTTGCTATGCACCTGAAACTATCAAAACATTGTTAATTGGCTATACTCCAATATAAAATAAAAAGTTAAAAAAAATACCCACACTTTTATACCCCTTACCTGTTGTGGGCTTTCTGAGCTAAGAAGTGGGGGGAAACTTAGATTTTAATGAAGTTCAGCATTTTGACTGATGAAGGAAACTGGATATTTTGATTACTGAAACGAAATCATATTGTGATTTGGAATGGATAGAAGGCACTTCTTCCTTAAGAGTGAGCAGATCAGCTGTTGGTCTGCCAGAGATTTTTATCCAAAGGGTCAGGGATAGAAGAGGCCAGGTGGCGTCCACAGGTGTAGCTATGAGAAAAAAGACAGTCATTTTCTGGTTGTACCCCACCTATTCTGCTCATGAAACATGCTAGGAGCAGAAGAAAAGAAGGGAGGGACGGGCTACCCTGGTGGCGCAGTGGTTGAGAGTCTGCCTGCTGATGCAGGGGACATGGGTTCGTGCCCTGGTCCGGGAAGATCCCACATGCCACGGAGCGGCTGGGCCCGTGAGCCATGGCCGCTGAGCCTGCGCGTCTGGAGCCTGTGCTCCTCAACAGGAGAGGCCACAGCAGTGAGAGGCCCGCGTACCAAAAAAAAAAAGGAGGGAGGGCGAAAAAGCGTTTCAAGATAGACATTGTCCCGTTAATATAAACATACCAGATGCTTGGTAGTTTTATCCCTACCTTGGATAAGGTCAACCAAAAGTCATGTCTCTTTCCCATTAGCCAATAAGAGCCTTGAGTTGACCCATTTTCACTCTGTCTCTTCTAATCACCCTCTACCTAGTAGAGGTTGGCTCCCCTTGCAAACATGTCTACGCACAGGGGAAAGAATCAGCTGGCCAGGGATAGCAAGCACTCAAGCCCATTCGTAATCATAGTTCCTTCTGTGTATAAATGAGTTAAGTTGCTGTTTGGCTTTAGCCTTTAGTCACCTGCAGATGTGTTTGGTGTGAGTTCACTCAGTCGATCGCTCCTGGGTACAATGATGAAATGAGGGTACCCTGATGAAAGGGAACAGGCGTGGAAAACCTGGACTCAAATTCAAAACTCTATTGTTTCATTCCAGTGGGAATCTTTCTGAGTCTCAGTGTGTCCACTTCTTAGATCACTCATCCTTTAAAATCCCCCCAAATTCTTTTACAACCTGATGCTTTTTTTAAAAATCACTGCCATTTTTATCTGATATTTATTTATTCAAAAAAATTTTATTGGAGTATAGTTGATTTAAAATGTTGTGTTAAGTGTTGTGTTATTTGTCAGGTGCTTTACTTGTCATCTTTCATTCGAGCATTATAACAACCCTATAAATTAGATGTCAGTGTCTCTATTTTACAGAGAGACCAAAGCTGAAAAGGATCAAGTAACTTCTCCAAGAGTTCAGTGAATAAAGGATAGAGCCCACAGTCAACCCCAAGTCCTCCACACCCTGTTGCCTTTTCCCCCTGGATTGTCTTTGGCAAGAAAAGGTTCTGAACTATGAAAATCCTCTTGCCTAGAGGATAATCCTAGAGATAATCTCTAGGCTGTAAAAAACCTACACTCACCTAGTCCTAAGGAGTGGTCCCCACCCAGCTCAGCAACCTGTTAAAAGCTGTTTCAGCATTTGAGTGGAAAGCTGTGAGAGCTCCAACCTAGGACAGTTCCAATACACCATTTTCACCATGCAGTGGAAAGCAGCTGCTAGAATCAGCTGAAGCTGGAGAGTTGCCCTTACAAACCAACTCCATAAGGCATTTCAGATGCCCAAGATATCTTGGCCCAGTCCACCTGGACACGGAGCTTCCCAAAAGAGAGCCAATTTGCCCATTTCACAAGCAGGGATAAGCTTCCAAGAGCTCTTACCATATCAAAAATAATTTGGACTCCAGTTTCCAAGAAAATGAGCATTATACAAATCCTGCAGGATATAAATTACACTTGATGGAATCCCCTGCCCTAAGTCCTGGGGCTAGAATGAAACTAGGTACATATTCTTGTATCTAAGTTAATTCTCCTAATGTTTATGGTTTTTCCTTATAGTCCAAATACCTATGTGTCATATTGATTGTTGACTTCAACCTCCTTCCAATAGATTTAGACTGAGGAAATAATATTCTTTTTGGCAAGTGATGCTTTCTGGAAGCACAAAAAGTTTTCTATAGAAAAGTCTGTGTGAGGTCCCACTGGAAAAAGAAAAAGAAAAAAGGTATAACTACTTTCCAATTCATAGATTTTAGAGATAGAAAAGCTATTTTGTTAATGACTCTTTAATGAGATATTCATGGTGAGGCTGGAGTAAACTTAATCTCCAATGCCCCTCAGAAAAAGATCAGAGACGTAGTATAATCTTCCTGTGGGGTAGTGTTTTTATAATCCGGAGTCATGGAAACATAAATCTATGTGAATAATGCCTGTTTATTTGTAATTTATCACCCGCTAAGCCTAACATCTGCATTGAACAGAGCTGCTTCCAAGAGAAAAGACTCTTTAGATTAACAGTTTGTAAAACCAAAAGCAAAGAAAAACAAAACAAAAGAGCTGATTTTAGGTTCTTAAAGAAAGTCCCAAAATGGCAGTGTTTCTCATGCATTTCTTTGTGTCCAGAATGTTCTCTCTCAACTCAAGATCTCATAATCTCTTCTCACCCAAGATCTAGATGCGACCTCCTCTCGTATAGTCTTCCCTAAATACCTCCCCAGCTGCAGAGCTCCTTCCAAGTATTTTTTTTAACAAAATAATACATACTCACACGTTCTCTTTGCAAATCATTTTACACGACAGTGAAACCATAGCCTTCTTGAGAGTAGAGAAAAGGAAAAGTACCTAACTAAGCAAGCATGAAGTTCCAGCTTTCTCAGTGGCTTTCCATGTGATTTTAAATAGATCACTTTTCTTCTCGGCTATGCCATTTGCTCTCATTTATAAAATGCTTATTTGGTTTCTAAGTCCTCATACAACTTTAATATTCAATGGTTCTTTTGTTTTTTGGGGTTTTTTTGGAATTTTTAAAAACATCTTTATTGGAGTATAATTGCTTTACAATGGTGTGTCAGTTTCTGCTTTATAACAAAGTGAATCAGTTATACATATACATATGTTCCCATATCTCTTCCCTCTTGCGTCTCCGTCCCTCCCACCCTCCCTATCCCACCCCTCTAGGTGGTCTCAAACCACCTAGCTGATCTCCCTGTGCTATGCGGCTGCTTCCCACTAGCTATCTGTTTTACATTTGGTAGTGTATATATGTCCATGCCACTCTCTCACTTTGTCACAGCTTACCCTTCCCCCTCCCCATATCCTCGGGTCCATGCTCTAGTAGGTCTGTGTCTTTATTCCCGTCTTACCCCTAGGTTCTTCATGACATTTTTTTTTCCTTAGATTCCATATATATGTGTTAGCATACGGTATTTGTTTTTCTCTTTCTGACTTACTTCACTCTGTATGACAGACTCAATGGTTTTATGATGAACTATATCATACTGGTCATTTATCCCCACCTCTCCTTACCCATGGTACAAAGCACGGTTCCCCAGTCTGTAAGCACCATGAAAACAGGGATACTGTGTCAGACTTCTTTATTTACAATGCCTAGTACTGTATGAGACACAGAAAGAGCTCAGAAAATATTCCATCGAATGAATGAATGCATACTTTGTAAATGAATCGACATTTGTTAAGCACATAGAATATTCCAGACCTAAATGTGCATTGTCTACACAGTCTTCACAACACAAGCAAAGTAGACACAGTGATTCCAGTTTAACTAAGAAAGACAATGGAGGTTCAGAGAGAATCAGTGATTTGTTCAAGGTGCCACAGCTGGTGGCCGATAGACAATATCACATTGGTCTGGCTCTTACTCATGTACTTTCTGCCACGACATCGCAGGAAACGTTTCTAAGCCTGTCTGAGAAGCAGTGTGCACACCCACACAGCTGTATTTCATGCTGCTATAAGGAAAGGGCTTATTTATGCTTATCTGATAGGGATAGCAACAGTACTCAGCCTTAATTTGAGGAACAAAGAATTAGGGGAGAGGCTGGGTTTCCCACCAAACCCTCCCCAGGCAAACAGGCAAGCCAGAATGAAGTTGCAAAAGGAGCTGGGAAATAGCATGCATGACGAGTTGGTGGTTCTTTAGGGCTGTGATCAGGAAAGCCTGAGGCTCCTGCTAGAGCTGCCAGGCCTGCAGATTAAGCTTCTTTCTTTCTGTCTTCAAAAGCAAGAATTCTGAGACCCTAAACTTGTTTTCTTTTAAATGCTATAAGCCTTTCAGGAAACAGCTTTCTCTGGGAACCTGCTCATTACAGAAAGCCCCTTGAAGAAGTGCCAAAATGTAGTTAGCAGGGAGGGAGCAGGGGAGGGGAAAATGTTGGGTTGATTCAGTGGAGCCATTTGATGGTGAAAGTGCCTTTATCAAGGGAGCAGAGAGAATAGCCCGGCGCCTTCTCAACCATGCAGAGCACACAGACTCCTGGGAAAGAAACTCACATTTGGGTGAAATGTGGCTGGAAACAGATTCCTGAAACTGATGGGGATGTTGAACTTAATAATTACAGTAATAGCTCCTGTATACTGAGGACTCCAGGCATGGGGCCGAGAGCTTTCTATTGCATTTAGCCTCATAACCACTCTGTGGATAAAATTAATTACCTTATAAAGGAAAAAGTTGAATCTCAGAGAACAGAAAAGACTTGCAAGTATCACAGGGGTAGGACATAGCCAAGGCATTACTTCAACCCCAGTCGGACAACAAAATCCACCATTATACTGTCTCATCTTTCAGTGTCTGAGGAAAGGGAATGCTAGATCTACAAAGCAAATTTAAAACAAGGTGTATCTAGGATGTAGAAAGTGGAGGAGCATTTTCATGAGTTAGGATTTCATATGTGACAACCATGAGGCCACCTTCTTTTAACAGTGAAAAAGAAGGACCTGGAGCCCTTGGTTATATAACTACTGCCATCCCCATGTGTTAGAGTTTATAGGACGTCAGCAAGGAAGGTGCTACTTATTCCTGAGCACCATCCATGCATGTAGGCACCAGGACCTGAAACCTTCATCCTTAGAACCATCTCTTGAAAAGTTCTTTGAGAAAAAAAAAATAGGGAGGCCATGGGGCCATTAGTGGAAAAGTGAAGAGCTTGGGCTTTTGGTTTTTTTGTTTTGTTTTTAAGTATTTTTATTTTTAAATTTTGGCCACACCGCATGGCATGTGGGATCTTAGTTCCCCGACCAGGGCTCAAACCTGTGCCCTCTGCAGTGGAAGCATGGAGTCTTACCCACTGGACCGCCAGGGAAGTCCCGAGCTTGGGCTTTTGAATTAAACAATTCTAAGCTGTGTACCCCGGCTATGGCACATATGAGTTCTCTGGCAGTGGGCAAGTGGCTTAATCTTTTAGAATCTTGATTTTCTCATCTGTAAAATGGGTCTAAGAAGTATTTACCTTGTAGGGCTACATGTTAAAACAGTGGCTAAACAGAGTGATCATTGCAAAGCAACTCCTGTGATTACTGCTGTGTTTCGTGGTTGTTGATGTTTTTCTCATTATTGTTATTTTTATTATTTCTGTCCCAGGAAAGATGAGCACATAAGCATGGATTGATTTATTAGACTAACTTATATAACTAATGACTTAATTTTGAGCTACAGGAATAATCAAAACAATGACACATAATATTGGCTGGGTGAGTACTATGTGACAGGCATCCTTCTAGGTTCTTTCACGTGTCTTACATTGTGTCATTCCCACAGCAACCCAGTTTTTAGTAAACAAAATGTTATTCATTTAGGAGGTGAAGAAACTGAGGCACAGGGAAGTTAAGTAATGTCTTCCAAAGTCACAGAGATAGTGAAAGTTTGAGCTTGGAAGAGCCGGGATTCAAACCCAGAGAGTCTGACTAAGGCAAGTTTCCCATGGGCACTTACAAGTGGGAATTGTCTATATCATTTATTCGCAAACTAGGTTCTGCGAAATTCTAGAAGCTGCCAAAATGTGGTGAGAAATAATCTACGAGAGATGGGCTGCAGGGTCTTCAAATCCATTTCAGCAGAGTTGTTCTTATTAATTTTATATGTAGAATTTTCATAAAAGGTCTCATTTAAATAAAGGATTTTGTCACTGACAAGCATTAAATCATTTGGTCTGGAAAGAGTGTGCTTCACGGAGTAGAAGTTCATGAGGTGCTGGCATGGCTGGGGCAGAGTCAGAACCCCAGAGTGATGCGGAATGACCACACTTAATACAATGTTGGCTTTCACATAATTTGTACAAGGTCTGGCTCTGTTCCTGTTGGTACTCATGGGTGAGTCTTCTCAATTGGGAAAGAGTATAGGGTAACTCAGGTATGACAGCCTCCATCCCCTCAACTGGGCACTAAATAGCCCTAGAGTTTCAGCACTCTTTTCGTGAACAGCAGCCCTGCAACTAAGTTCCTGGAGGCCTATGTCTAATCAAGGGAAAGACAGTTTGGGCTGCAGAGATGCTTGGTTGGCAGGCTTTGCCTGTGTAGCCAGTTGATATGAGTTAGAATAAATCATTATTATAATCATAAATATTTATTATTCTCTTAACACACACATAATTTAAAAGTACTTTCAGATACTTTTATACTTCTTCAGATGATACCCATTATTTAAAAAAAGAGGATAAGCGTGAATTCTGAGGCAGGAATGGCTTTAAAAGAATGGAAGCATATCCCTAAAGTAGTGATCTCAAAGTTCTTTGCTGTCTCATGTTATACCTTAAAAATCAAAATGACAACATACATACATACAACACATACATACATATATGACTGAGATTCAGATTTTGAGAAATCCAGTCTTTTTTTCCTTTCATATCTAATAGTTTCCAAGTAGGCTTTAAAGATTATTGATTTTATTCTATTTGTTATTGCATGGTGGATTTTTTTAGTGTTGTTGTTGTGTGATTTTTACTCATTTTATCAGTATGTGTTACCATGAGCAAAACACAGTAAGTCTCAAATGACCAAATGACTAGGAAGCCCCCCAAAGAGCTCATCAAGGCTAGAAGCTATGCCATTTCCAACTTACTGCTCTTTTTCAAGTAGTTTTGTCAGCAAAGCTTTTCCATTGATGTCCCACATACGAATGAATTAATGAAGAGCAATTTGACTCCATGTGACATTATCTCCTGAGCACCATCAGTGCTCAGTGCTTCTTCAAGGGATGGAGAAGTGAGGCTTTAGGCAACACACCTTGATTAGTTTACTCAGAGAAGGAAGAACTGAATTCATTTCTCCATGGGCCCTGGGGACAAAGGATACTCTGCCTGGATGATTCTCCCTATGGGGGCGGGGGGCCCAAGAGGAGGCAGAGGCCTGGGATCTTCTCTAAATTGTCAGTGACTTCCCCAACCGCAGACTCTCTCATATTATAGAACAAAGGGCCTCAGGTGCTGGTCATTACTCACTAAATGGATGAAACATTATCCCCCCAAGTCAGCTCCTTCCACTGTGTATCCTTTCTCAATAAGTGGCCCCATTCTGATCCTCAGCTAGCCGAATAAAAAATCTGCAGTAGGTGGAGACTCCTCAATCTCTTCTCCTTTACCATCCGAATCCGACTGGTCACCTAGTCCATTCTCTTTCCCTGGCCTGTCCTAGGTCAGCCCTTGACTGGGTGATGGTTGCACCATCAAGGCTGTTTTCTTTGCCTATAGGCTTGCTGTTCCCACTCATTCTCCAGGCTGCAGTGACTCTCCATTACCCAATACAGTGCTTTGCAAACATTTTACACTATGGAATTTCTTCTTTGAGTGAAAGTTACAATACAGAATGTGAAAGAGATAAAATTAAAACTGCTCTGGCTTAAGAAGAGAAGCAAAGTACTAAAGTATCCCTGCAACACACACACACACACACACACACACACACAGAGCAGGCCTCATCCAGAAATAGCTCCTAGAATCCCTAAGGAATGAAAGGAGCTCAGTTTGAAAAACCAGTGTCCTATGGATAATATCTGAGCTCTCAACCCTCTTAAGACAACACACAGGATGTAGCTGACTCCCCGACTCCCCTAGCACCCGTCTTACCCTCTCAACTCACCTGCAATCAGAGCCCTCACCTTGGTAGAGCATTCCCCCTCACCTGATACTGCTAAGGCCCCTCCCTCATCAACTGCTAAAATATGTCTCTCTAAACATTGCCCAAGAGCTTTCTGTGACTCACTACAGGCTAGCTCATGGTACAGGCAGGCCCAGCCCAGAAGTGCCTCTGGAGTTGCTGCCTCTGGGCCCAGCTCTCAGCTGATGAGGAAGGAGCTCCTGGATGCGTGCTGCAGGCACCTGTCTTTCAGATGAACATTCGGAAGGGAATTCTGCATGCATCTCAGAGGCCCTGATGAAATGGAGCCCCGTTGCTTCATGATTCACCCTCACGTTGGCTTTTTTCCCTTGTCTGTCTCCCTTCCCTAGACAAGAGTCTCACCTTTAAAACTGAAAGTCCTGCATCCCAGGAAACCCTTCAGCTGTAGACCAACCAGAATGGTTGGTCACCCTATGAATCCCTTCCAAATATTCTCACCCAAGTCTTTGTCCTTGGCTACATTTTCGGGGAAATCTTAACTAGGGTATATAAGTAATGTTGAAGAGAAAGTCCTGTTGTTAAGACCACTGGAACTTGAATCAATTGAAATCTTAGGCACTTGATAGCTGTGTCCCTATAGGCAAGTTACTTTGATGCTCTAAACCTTAATTTCCTTATCTGGAAATATATCTAGTAGATGTAGCAATCCATTCTTCCTTTTTCTACATTATTAGCTGAGTACATGGCTACCCAGGATAAATACCGTATTTCCTAGCATCCTCTGCAGTTAGGTGTAGCCACAGGACTAACTTCTGGACCAAAAGATTGCAAGGAAAAATATTGTGAGGTAGCTTCTAGAAAGCTTTCTCAGAACACCTCCAGTATATTCTCATGACCCTATTTTCTTTCAACCCTTCCTCCTTGCTACTGACAAGAATGCGGTCAAAATACCTAGAGTTAGAGTAGCCAGATTTAGGCTACGACATGGCCTGGGGCACGCAGATAGAGAAACAACAAAATAGGGGAAGCCCAGGTACCTGAGACCCTCTTGGATCACAGCCACCATTATATCCTTGAACTCCAGACTGTACATGAGAGAAAAACAAATTTGTATCTTGCTTATGTCACTGTTATCCGAGGGTGGGGATGCGCAAATATTATTCCCAGACAAATTTATCCTAGTTGAAACACAAATTCTCTCCATTTTTGTGAGGACTAAAAGATATTTAATGTGTAAGCCATTCAGCATGATGCATAGCACATTGCTGGCATTCATTACTGACAGTTTTCATTTATGGCGGTGAGAGTGATTGGGTAGGTAGTGAAACACATTGAAACTACTCAGCTGAAAGCAGTTTTCCATCGTCTTCCCTTCCCCAAATTTGCCACCTACCACTCTTTCCAGTCTATTCTGACACTCCTCCGATACACTAGACCACTCACATCTCATGGTTCCTCAAATATACTACAAACACCTGTTCTCCCAGGTCTTTGCAATTCTCTTCTCTCTGCCCAGACAATCCTTTCTCATCTATTCCACTTGGTGACTCTGATTCAGCTTTCAGGACTCTACCAGCCTCACTTCCCCAGCTCCCTGAGAAGGACGAACACACTGCACACCACCTACACTGAATTCCCATTAGCTGGGAGCATTCCCCTGCCTGGAGGCAACTCCTTTCAACACAGCCTTCTTGACTTCCCGGACATCACCTCAACTTCTGTCTATTGTCTCTGCTTTATCAGAATTCAAGTTCTGAGTACGATATGCATCTTGCAATGGTATACTTAGTCCAAACTTGACTCATACTGGAAAACGGAATGTGCCACGATCACATTGTGCTAGTTCTCTGAAAAATGTGACCTCCAAAACTTAACAAGCGATGCAGTGAGATGTTTGCAAAGAACCACAATTCTGGAAATGCCACCGTGTTCAAATGATTTGCATTTAGAATAAAACCTAATGGATGAAGATAGTGGCTCTGAACTGATTTTTACTCACAACCTGTCTGACACCAACTGCGTAGTGTCTTTTCCAATATGACTTCTCCAACTCTCCAACATCAGCTGGGTGTCCTACAATGCAATTCAATTCTGACACTATCTTCCTGGACTTAGCATCAGATCCCATAACTTTAGGACTCAGGGCCACAAGGCCCTATTTAGATGCCAGTTGCAAGTCCCGGGTTGTCACCAGTACCCAGACCAAACAACTATATATTTAGGGGCTTCCCACAACAAACTCCCTACTCAGTTTTGATAATTTGCTAGAACAGTCATAGAACTCAGGAAAGCACTTTACTTGCTATTGATATTACTGGTTTACTATGAAGGATACAACTCAGGAATAGCCAAATGGAAGAGTTGAGCAAAGAATGAGGATGGGGATGCTGTTCAAGGAATGTCCATGCCCTCTGTTAGTGTACATGTCCATGCCCTCTGTTAGTGTACATGTCCATGCCCTCTGCTAGTGTACATGTCCATGTACACTAACCCCCCACCCCTGCTCCTTGATGTGCTCACCAACCCCAAAACTTTTGAGGTTTTTATGGAGGTTCCATGATACAGGAATGATTGACTAAATTATTGGCCATTGGCGATTATCGATTTCCATCCCCTCTCCCCTCCCCAGAGATAGGGAGTGGGGCTGAAAGTTCCAATCCACTAATCATGTTTTGGTCTTTCTGGAGACCAGCCCCCATACCGAAGCTATCTAGGGGTCCCCAAATGCCAGTCATCTCATTAGCATACAAAGAACAGTCTTATCACTCCAGAAATTCCAACAGTTTTAGGAGCTGTTTGCCAGGAATCAGGGACAAAGACAAAATATATATTTCTTATTTCTTATTTACAGGGGCTTACTTATCCATCTTGGTCAACTAGTATACATTACTTTAGAATAGTGAAGACTGCTCAAGGACAAACAGTAAAATTCTGAGCCAAATTTATGGCCAGTGTTTGCTTGCTTTCTTTTTTTTTTAATAGATCTTTATTGGAGTATAATTGCTTCACAATACTGTGTTAGTTTCTGTTGTACATCAAAGTGAATCAGCCACATGCATACATATATCCCCATATCCCCTCCCTCTTGAGCCTCCCTCCTGTCCACCCCTCTATGTCATCACAAAGCACAGAGCTGATCTCCTTGTGCTATGCTGCTGTTTCCCACTAGCTATCTTACATTCTGTAGTGTATATATGTTGATGCTACTCTCACTTAGCCCTAGCTTCCCCCTCCCACCCCATGTCCTCAATTCCATTCTCTATGTCTATGTCTTTATTCCTGCCCTGCAACTAGGTTCATCAGTACCTTTTTTTTTTTTAGATTCCATATATATGCATTAGCATACAGTATTTGTTTTTCTCTTCCTGACTTCACTCTGTATGACAGACTCTAGGTCCATCCACCTCACTACAAATAACTCAATTTTGTTTCTTTTCATGGCTGAGTAATATTCCATTGTATATTTGTGCCACACTTCTTTATCCATTCCACTGTCAGTGGACATTTAGGTTGCTTCCATGTCCTGGCTATTGTAAATAGTGCTACAATGAACATTATGGTACATGTTGCTTTTTGAATTATGGTTTTCTCAGGGTATATGCCCAGTAGTGGGATTGCTGGGTCATATGGTACTTCTATTTTTAGTTTTTTAAGGAACCTCCATACTGTTTTCCACAGAGGTTGTATCAATTTACATGCCCACCAACAGTGCAGGAGGGTTCCCTTTTCACCACACCCTTTCCAAAGCAATCTTGAGAAAGAAAAATGGAGCTAGAGGAATCAGGCTCCCTGATTTCAAACTATACCACAAAGCTACAGTAATCAAGACAGTATGGTACTGGCACAAAAACAGAAATATAGATCAATGGTACAGGATAGAATGCCCAGCCCACGCACACATGGTTACCTAATTTACAACAAAGGAGGCAAGAACATACAATGGAGAAAAGATAGCCTCTTCAGTAAGTGGTACTGGGGAAACTGGACAGCTACATGTATAAGAATGAAATTAGAACACTACTTAACACCATACACAAAAATAAACTCCAAACTGATTAAAGACCTAAATGTAAGACTAGTCAGTGCTTTCTGATGCCAATGATAATACCACATCACAAGTCTGCCTGAAAGGCAACTCACATCACCATCACATAATCATAATGATATGAATGACAGCCAAAGCTAATATTTATTGCCCTAGCATTAGACTCCAGAAAGGACGCTAAACATTTCATAATTATTTCATTTTGTTCTCACTTTATATAAATATATATGACATGAACTCTTTCTGCCCCCATTTTATAGATAAAGAAACAGATCTGGAACATTTAGTGACTTGCCTAAAGTCACAAAATGAGTAAGTAGTAAAGTGAGAACTTGAGCACAGATTCATCAGGCAGCCAAGCAAAAGCTCTCACCGTTCTGCCAGAATGCATTTCCCTGAATGTAATGTCCAGCTCAAATGTAGCTTTCATTTTCAACCCCCTCCAGGGAGAATTAACCACCCCATCCTCTGTGTTCCCACAGTACTGGGTACACCCTGCTTTTGGACCATTCACCATGTTGTAACAGAGATCGTAGCATAAATATCTGTCTCCTCTACTTGTCTGAGTGCCTGTTCAATCACATTGTGCATTATTTATCTTTGTATGTCCAGGGCCTGGTGGAATGGCTTATACACTATAGTCATTCATTCAATTTAACAAAAAACAATGAGTACATAATAAATACTTCATGAGTTGGAATGAGGTTTGGTCTCTCCACCTGTAAAATGGGGACTATTCTCTCCTGGCAATAGAGACAGTTCTCATTCTTTGATGTCAGGAAATGCTCAAGACTTCATGAGCCAATACGTGTGTGCAAATGGCAAGAAACATCTTGGGAAAATGCTACCTTATTATTACAAGGCACCACTGAAAGGGGACCAAAAAAAAATTTCTACTGTCCTAACATGATCCAGCTGCAAGAGACAAGTTGTCATTACATCAGTGGAAAGTTATTGCCTCTGGACTCGAAGCTAGCAAATTGGCCTGAAGGCACAGGGCACAATCTTTGTTGCATATCACATAAACTCTAGTCACACTGTGCAAATACATGCTATCCCTGCATGGGGGAAGCTGTCATTGTATCTCACCGCCAGGTATGCGATCAGCGTCTGGTGGGCAGATTGCCAAGCCAGCCATCTGTGTTGTGCTTGGTTGCTAGGGCACAGGCAGGGAGCTATGTAGTGTCTTGCTTTCACCAGAGCCACAAAGGCCTGGAGTGATGACAAAGGCTGCTCGAAGTGCTGGAGATCCGAGGAAATGTACATATTTGGCTTAACTCATGAAGCTTCTATTGAAGACCTGCTCAGAAGACTGGGATTTTTGTCAAGGCTCTGCTGCTGTGAGACTCCTGGTTGGACATGTACTTCTCTGAGCAAGTAAAGTCCTCACTTGTAAATAAGGACCCAAAGCTCAGTGTTTCCCATAGAGGCTCTGTGTACCACTGGTGGTATGTGGAATGTTTACAGGTACAACTTGGACAAACTTGTAAACATTTTAGCAGCTGTGAATTATTGTAATGTGCACTAGAAAATAATTATCATAGCAAATACTTGATATCACATAAGTAATTGATTAGATGAATGCAAAGTAAATAGCTCAGTTTTTTAAAAAGAATCAACATTAGACATTATGAATATGGGTAGAGGGGGTATGTGGATGTGAAAGAAACTGGGAAAGTGGATCACAAATCACTGGTGTTAGATGAGTTGGCCAGGCAGGATCTGTCATTCTAGGGTTTGGCTCTGCAATTCTACAGCCAATGGCTAACTGGGAAAACTTTCTGGACAATACAGACAAAGTCTTTTGAAAATGACTCCATTTATATATTCCAAGTCTATCTAAATAAACATTTTCTAACACCTCCACGATATCAGACACTTGTCTAGGCACTGTGGATGTGAAGATGAAGAAGACAGGGTCTAACCAAGGACACACTTGGGGAAATAAATATCTTTAATTTAGCATGATATTTATAATAGTGAGAAGTAACCTGGGAGCCAGAGAGGAAAATGCAACTCTTCCCAGGAGAGAAGAACAACCAAAGACGTCTTCCCAGTGGAGGTGAACACTGAGTTAAGCCTTGAAGCCTAAGTAAACATTATCTGAGCATATCTGAGCATAGGAGAAGACATTCCAAGCAGAAGGAAAAACATGGGGAAAAAATGCTAAATGGCAAATCAAGCAGGTAAATTACATTTTCTTACTTTACTTTTTATATGTAAACAAAAGCAGCCATGTAACTATTTTGTGTACTTTACAAGTGAGAGAACCTAGTGTTGAATGGAGCTACATACAATTCCAAACCCATGTTCTTTCCACTATATCATATTATATTTGCCATTCATATCTGAAACCTCACCAATGTATAGCTATTAATTCTTATTTATTATCAATCCACTAAATGTGAAATACTAGTCAACAAAAGAAGGAATAATGAGATCTGCTTCTTAAGGGTAAGTATCCTGAATTGCAGACAATTTCTGGGCTTCACATTACTTTTCCTTTTAAAAAAAATTCTCCATAAAATAACTCCCCAAGACACTGTGCATTAGTTATTTTAGGCTAAAGCCAAAAAGTTTCAAAAGACTCTCCTGTGCTTTCCTTCCTTCCAGTTTAGACACAGACACATTTCTCAAAAGCAAGGATAATGGAAAGATTATTTCCCTGCGGAAACTGTCATTAGAGACAAGGCAGCAAGGGTGCTGAGCTATGACATTGATTAATAAGGCCCAGACATTTGGGGAATCACAGTTAAGGAATGCTCCATGAGAATGTCAGTCCAGTGAGGACACTTAATCCAATCAAGTTAGAGACACACAGAACCTCCACCATTCCTTCTCCTCCTCTTTCAAGTTTTAATTTGAACAACCAAAACAAAATGCCACAAATTCTCTACATTCCACTTTTAAAACAAAAGGGCCAATTTGAAAAGAATATGGCTACAGTTGTGTTTTCCCTATTTACAAACCAGCAGCTATTCTAAATCAAACCAGATATCAGCTACTGACTTTAAGTAGGTGCATTTTACCTGTGGAAATGGGAGGGAAATTGCAACAAAAGCCAAATATAAAAAATATTGACCTACATGCATGGAAAAAGCCAAGGAGGGAAATAGTAGTAGTCTTCCCGTAAAAAGGAACATCATCAGCTTAAAGAGAGAATTCTACAACAGAGAACTCAACCTAATGTCATGTTCTGGTGAAAACAGTGACACAACTATGTATCTGGGAGTCAAACAGAGAAACAGAGAGGAATTTTAATTCCACTGTGCCACTTACCAACTGTATGACCTTGGAGCTTTCTCCTGTCTCAATTTGCTCATATGCAAAACGGGGCTCATAGTGTGTATTATAAAGGTTGCTGTGAGGATCATGGCACAACTTGCAAGAGTACTTGGCAACAAGAGGAGACACAGCATTTGCTAAATAAATGGGGGGTCTCCACACTCAATTCCATTCAATTGACAGTGATATTTGGTTGTCTGATGGACATTCTGGATCTCTCCATCAAGGGCTAATGCTTTGGTTATTTTGTTTAATGTACATCATTAAATTTTCTATCTCCTGGATACTGATACATAAAAGATTATTAGCTTTTGGTATATTTATCCTGTATCTGGCCAACTTTCTAAATTGTCTAAAAAACGTTATTTTTTTTAAATTATCTTTGATTCTCCAGGTATAAAATCCCATACTCTAAAATAATTATTATTTTGTCTTTTTTCCAACATTTATCTCTTTATTTTCCATTACATCATTGTCTTTTGTTGGATTTTAATTAATTCAAGTAATACAATGTAAATTTTCTTTGGAATGAGGCAGCCAACATAGTGGCTTCATTGGTGTTCAGGTTTCCATGGTGATAGCGAATGAGGAGACCTTTCTATTGTCTTTTCCCAAAAGGTGCATCTATCAAGAGCATCATATCAAAACTGCACCAGATCAGGGCAATTGGGTGGAGACGAATTCTGGAGCAGTAGAAAGAAGCCACCCAACAGAGATGTTGCTAGTTCAGAGCAAGGCTGAGCTTTGCCTCAGGGGATTTGTTTCATAATCTCATTGGAGGAGAGACCTTCAAGATGGCAGAAGAGTAAGACGTGGAGATCGCCTTGGAGATCGCCTTCCTCCCCACAAATACATCAGAAATACACCTACATGTGGAACACCTCCTACAGAACACCTACTGAACCCTGGCAGAAGACCTCAGACTTCCCAAAAGGCAAGAAACTCCCCATGTACCCAGGTTGGGCAAAAGAAAAAAGAAAAAACAGAGACAAAAGAATAGTGAAGGGACTGGCACCACTGGGAGGGAGCTGTGAAGGAAGAAAGGTTTCCACACACTAGGAGGAGATATGGGATGGCGGGGGGGAAGCTTCAGAGGCAAAAAGGAGAGCGCAGCAACAGGGGTGCAGAGGGCAAAGCGGAGAGACTCCTGCACAGAGGATCGGTGCCGACCAGCACTCACCAGCCCGAGAGGCTTGTCTGCTCACCCGCCAGGGTGGGCGGGGGCTGGGAGCTGAGGCTCGGGCTTCGGAGGTCAGACCCCAGGGAGAGGACACGGATTGGCTGCATGAACACAGCCTGAAGGGGACTAGTGCACTACAGCTAGCCGGGAGGGAGTCCGGGGAAAAGTCTGGACCTGCCTAAGAGGCAAGAGACAATTATTTTGAGGTGCGAGAGGAGAGGGGATTCAGAGCACTGACTAAACGAGCTCCAGAGATGGGCGTGAGCCACGGCTGTCAACACGGACCCCAGAGACGGGTATGAGATAGTAAGGCTGCTGCTGCAGCCACCAAGAAGCCTGTGTGCAACCACAGGTCACTATCCACACCTCCCCTCCCGGAGCCTGTGCAGCCCGCCACTGCCAGGGTCCCGGGATCCAGGGACAACTTCCCAGGGAAAACACACGGAGCGCCTCAGGCTGGTGCAACGTCAGGCTGGCCTCTGCCGCCGCAGGCTCGCCCCGCATTCCATACCCCTCCATCCCCCCGGCCTGAGTGAGCCAGAACCCCCGAGTCAGCTGCTCCTTTAACCCCATCCTGCCTGAGCAAAAAACAGATGCCCTCAGGCGACCTACATGCAGAGGCGAAGCTAAATCCAAAGCTGAACCCTGGGAGCTGTGTGAACAAAGAAGAGAAAGGGAAGTCTCTCCCAGCAGCCCCAGGAGCAGTGGATTAAATCTCCACAGTCAACTTGATGTACCCTGCATCTGTGGAACACCTGAATAGACAACGAATCATCCCAAAGTTGAGGCAGTGGACTTTGGGAGCAACGGTATATATATATTTTTTCCTTTTTCTCTTTTTGTGAGTGTGTACATGTATGCTTCTCTGTGTGCTTTTGTCTGTATAGCTTTGCTTTTACCATTTGTCCTACAGTTCTGTCTGTCCATTTCTTGTTGGTGTTTTTCTTAGTAGAGTTGTTAGTGCTTGTTATCATTTGGTGAATTTGTTTTTTGGTTTGGTTGCTCTCTTCTTTCCTTTTTTATTACTTTCTAATTTTTTTTATTTTCAATAATTATTTTTTATTTTAATGTCTTTCTTTCTTTCTCCTTCCTTCCTTCCTTCCTTCCTTCCTTTCTTTCTTTCCTTTCTTTCTTTCTTTTTCTTTCTTCCTTTTTTTCTCCCTTTTCTTCTGAGCCGTGTGGATGACAGGGTCTTGGTGCTCTGGCCGAGTGTCAGGCCTGTGCTTCTGAGGTGGGACAGCTGAGTTCAGAACATTGGTCCACCAGAGACTTCCCAGCTACACATAAAATCAAACGGCAAAAGCTCTCCCAGAGATCTCCATCTCAGCGTTAAGACCCAGCTCCACTCAACGACCAACAAGCTACAGTGCTGGACACCCTATGCCAAACAACTAGCAAGACAGGAACACAGCCCCACCCATTAGCAGAGAGGCTGCCTAAAATCATAATAAGGTCACAGGCACCCCAAAACACATCACCAGATGGAGTCCTGCCCACCAGAAAGACAAGATCCAGCCTCATCCACCAGAACACAGGCACTAGTCCCCTCCACCAGGAAGCCTACACAACCCACTTAACCAAGCTTAGGCACTGAAAGCAGACACCAAAAACAACGGGAGCTATGAACTTGAAGCCTGCAAAAAGGAGACCCCAAACACAGTAAGCTAAAGCAAAATGAGAAGACAGAGAAACACACAGCAGATGAAGGAGCAAGGTAAAAACCCACCAGACCAAATAAATGAAGAGGAAATAGGCAGTCTCCCTGAAAAAGAATTCACAGTAATGAGAGTAAAGATGATCCAAAATCTTGGAAATAGAATGGAGAAAATACAAGAAACGTTTAACAAGGACCTAGAAGAACTAAAGAGCAAACAAACAGTGATGAACAACACAATAAATGAAATTAAAAATTATGTAGAAGGAATCAGTATCAGAATAAATGACGCAGAAGAACTGATAAGTGACCTAGAAGTTAAAATAACAGAAATAACTACTGCAGAGCAGAATAAAGGAAAAAGAATGAAAAGACTTGAGGACAGTCTCAGAAACCTCTAGGACAACCTTAAACACATCAACATTCAAATTATAGGGGTCCCAAAAGAGGAAGAGAAAAAGAAAGGGACTGAAAAAATATTTGAAGAGATTGTAGTTGAAAACTTCCCTAATACGGGAAAGGAAATAGTTAATCAAGTCCAGAAGCACAGAGAGTCCCATACAGGATAAATCCAAGGAGAAACACACCAAGACACATATTAATCAAACTATCAAAAATTAAATACAAAGAAAAAATATTAAAAGCAGCAAGGGAAAAACAAAAAATAACATACAAGGGAACCCCCATAAAGTTAACAGCTTATCTTTCAGCAGAAACTCTGCAAGCCAGAAGGAAGTGGCAGGACATATTTAAAGTGATGAAAGGGAAGAATCTACAACCAAGATTCCTCTACCCAGCAAGGATTTCATTCAGATTTGACAGAGAAATTAAAACATTTACAGACAAGCAAAAGCTAAGAGAATTCAGCACCACCAAAACACCTTTACAACAAATGTTAAAGGAACTTCTCCAGGCAGGAAACACAAGAGAAGGAAATGACCTACAATAACAAACCCAAAACAATTAGGAAAATGGTAATAGGAACATACACATAGATAATTAACTTAAATGTAAATGGATTAAATGCTCCAACCAAAGACACAGAGTGGCTGAATGGATATAAAAACAAGACCCATATATATGCTGACTACAAGAGACCCACTTCAGACCTAGGGACACATAAGGACTGAAAGTGAGGGGATGGAAAAAGGTATTCCATGAAAATGTAAATCAAAAGAAAGATGGAGTAGCAATACTCATACCAGACAAAATAGACTTTAAAATTGTAAAAGACTATTACAAGAGACAAAGAAGGACACTACATAATGATCAAGGGATCAATCCAAGAAGAACATATAATAATTGTAAATATTTATGCAGCCAACACAGGAGCACCTCAATACATAAGGCAAATGCTAACAGCCATAAAAGGGGAAATCGACAGTGACACAATCATAGTAGAGGACTTTAACACCCCCCTTTCACCAAAGGACAGATCATCCAAAATGAAAATAAATAAGGAAACACAAGCTTTAAATGATACATTAAACAAGATGGACTTGATTGATATTTATAGGACATTCCATCCAGAAACAAGAGAATACACTTTCTTCTCAAGTGCTCATGAACATTCTTGAAGATAGATTATATCTTGGGTCACAAGTCAAGCCTTGGTAAATTCAAGAAAACTGGAATCGTATCAAGTATCTTTTCTGACCACAACGCTATGAGACTAGATATCAATTACAAGAAAAATTATGCAAAACATACAAACACATGGAGGCTAAATAATACATTACTTAATAACCAAGAGATCACTGAAGAAATCAAAAAATACCTAGAAACTAATGACAAGGACAACACAACCACCCAAAACCTACAGGATGCAGCAAAAGCAGTTCTTAAGAGGGAAGTTTATAGCAATACAATCCTACCTCAAGAAACATCTCAAATAAAAAACCTAACCTTACACCTAAAGCAATTAGAGAAAGAAGAACAAAAAACCCCAAAGTTAGCAGAAGGAAAGAAATCATAAAGATCATATCAGAAATAAATGAAAAAGAAGTGAAAGAAACAATATCAAAAAAAACTGGTTCTTTGAGAAGATAAACACATTTGATAAACCATTAGAGAGACTCATCAAGAAAAAAAGGGAGAAGACTCAAGCCAGTAGAATTAGAAATGAAAAAGGAGAAGTAACAACTGACACTGCAGAAACACAAAGGAACATGAGAGATTACTACAAGCAGCTCTATGCAAATAAAATGGACAACCTGGAAGAAATGGACCAATTCTTAGAAAAGCACAACCTTCAGAGACTGAACCAGGAAGAAATAGAAAATATAAACAGACCAATCACAAGCACTGAAATTGAGACTGTGATTAAAAATCTTCTAACAAAATCCCAGGACCAATGGCTTCACTGGTGAATTCTATCAAACATTTAGAGAAGAGCTAACACCTATCTTTCTCAAACTCTTCCAAGATATGGCAGAGGGAGGAACACTCCCAAACTCATTCTACAAGGCCACCATCATCCTGATACCAAAACCAGACAAAGACATTACAAAGAAAGAAAATATACAGGCCAATATCGCTGATGAACATAGACACAAAAATCTTCAACAAAATACTAGCAAACAGAATCCAACAGCACATTAAAAGGATCATACACCATGATCAAGTGGGGTTTATCCCAGGAATGCCAGGATTCTTCAATATATGCAAAACAATCAATGTGATACACCATATAAACCAATTGAAGGAGAAAAACCGTATGATCATCTCAATAGATGCAGAAAAAGCTTCTGACAAAATTGAACACCCATTTATGATAAAAATCGTCCAGAAAGTAGGCATAGAGGGAATTTACCTCAACATAATAAAGGCCATATATGACAAACCCACAGCCAACAGCGTTCTCAATGGTGAAAAACAAACTATTTCCACTAAGATCCGGAACAAGATAAGGTTTCCCACTCTCACCACTATTATTCAACATAGTTTTGGAAGTTTTAGCCACAGCAATCAGAGAAGAAAAAGAAATAAAAGGAATCCAAATCGGAAAAGAAGAAGTAAAGCTGTCACTGTTTGCAGATGACATGATATTATACATAGGGAATCCGAAAGACTCTACCAGAAAACTACTAGAGCTAATCAATGAATTTGGTAAAGTAGCAGGATACAAAGTTAATGTACAGAAATCTCTTGCATTCCTATACATTAATGATGAAAAATATGAAAGAGAAATTAAGGAAACACTCCTATTTACTGTTGCAATAAAAAGAACAAAATACCTAGGAATAAACCTACCTAAGGAGCCAAAAGACCTTTATGCAGAAAACTATAAAACACTGATGAAAGAAATTAAAGATGATACAAACAGTTGGGGAGATATGCCATGTTCTTGGATTTGAAGAATCAACATTGTGAGAATGACTATACTACCCAAAGCAATCTACAGATTTAATGCAATCCCTATCAAACTACCAATGGCATTTTTCACAGAGCTAGGACAAAAAAATTCACAATTTGTATGGAAACACAAAAGACCCCGAATAGCCAAAGCAATCTTGAGAAAGAAAAATGGAGCTGGAGGAATCAGGCTCCCTGACTTCAGACTATACTACAAAGCTACAGTAATCAAGACAGTATGGTATTGGCACAAAAACAGAAATATAGATCAATGGAACAGGATAGAAAGCCCATAGATAAACACACGCACATATGGTCACCTTATTTGTGATAAAGGAGGCAAGAATATACAATGGAGAAAGGACAGCCTCTTCACTAAGTGCTGCGGCACAAACTGGACAGCTACCTGTAAAAGATTGAAATTAGAACACTCCCTAACACCATACACAAAAATAAACTCAAAATGGATTAAAGACCTAAATGTAAGGCCAGACACTATGAAACTCTTAGAGGAAAACATAGGCAGAATACTCTATGACATAAATCATAGCCAGATCCTTTTTGACCCACCTCCTAGAGAAATGGAAATAAAAACAAAAATAAACAAATGGGACCTAATGAAACTTCAAAGCTTTTGCACAGCAAAGGAAACCATAAACAAAACGAAAAGACAACCCTCAGAAGGGGAGAAAATATTTACAAATGAAGCAACTGACAAAGGATTAATCTCCAAAATTTACAAGCAGCTCATGCAGTTCAATATCAAAAAAACAAACAACCCAATCCAAAAATGGGCAGAAGACCTAAATAGACATTTCTCCAAAGAAGATATATAGGTTGCCAACAAACAGATGAAAGAATGCTCAACATCACTAGTCATTAGAGAAATACAAATCAAATTTACAGTGAGGTTATCACCTCACACCAGTCAGAATGGTCCTCATAAAAAATCTACAAACAATAGGGCTTCCCTGGTGCAGGGGACACGGGTTCGTGCCCTGGTCCGGGAAGATCCCACATGCTGTGGAGCGGCTGGGCCCGTGAGCTATGGCCGCTGAGCCTGCGCGTCCGGAGCCTGTGCTCCGCAACGGGAGAGGCCACAACAGTGAGAGGCCCGCATGCCGGAAAAAAAAAAAAAAAATCTACAAACAATAAAAAGAAGGGTGTGGAGAAAAGGGAACCCTCTTGCACTGTTGGTGGGAATGTAAATTGATAGAACCATTATGGAGAACAGTATGGAGATTCCTTAAAAAGCTAAAAATAGAACTACCATACAACCCAGCAATCCCACTACTGGGCATATACCCTGAGAAAACCATAATCCAAAAAGAGTCATGTACCACAATGGTCACTGCAGCTCTATTTACAATAGCCAGGACATGGAAGCAACCTAAGTGTCCATTGACAGATGAATGGATAAAGATGATGTGGCACATATATACAAGGGAATATTACTCAGCCATATAAGAAACGAAATTGAGTTATTTATAGTGTGGTGGATGGACCTAGAGACTGTCATACAGAGTGAAGTAAGTCAGAAAGAGAAAAACAAATACCGTATGCTAACACATATATATGGAATCTAAAAAAAAAAAAAAAATGGTTCTGAAGAACCTAGGGGCAGGACAGGAATAAAGACTCAGACGTAGAGAATGGACTTGAGGACATGGGGAGGGGGAAGGGTAAGCTGGGACGAAGTGAGAGAGTGGCATGGAGTTATATATACTAACAAATGTAAAATAGATAGCTAGTGGGAAGCAACCACATAGCACCGGGAGATCAGCTCAGTGCTTTGTGACCACCTAGAGGGGTGGGATAGTGAGGGTGGGAGGGAGACGCAAGAGGGAGGGGATATGGGGATATATGTATATGTATAGCTGATTCACTTCGTTATAAAGCAGAAACTAACTAATGCTAATGCTTTACACCATTGTAAAGCAATTATACTCCAATAAAGATGTTAAAAAAATAATCATCTCATTGAAGAAAATTTATATGTAGGTATATCCACCATCTTGGATTAGAGAACAGCCTCAGGTTTTGAGATGGACAGCTTCCTGGCCTCTACTTTCAGGTCCATGAAACACGGGTTGTCAGTAAAATGAAGAAAATTCAAATTCTTGCATCCAACTCAGTATACCCTTGAAAGAAGTAGGGTCTACCCCACAATATATTCTCACAAGAAGAGGCATTTCTGAGGAGTGAGTTTATAACTTAGGAGTTCCTTCTGTCCTGGGAACATTTAGCCTTTCAATGTTTAGTTGCCCAAAACTTCTGCACATATTTATTCCCTTTAGTCACCACAGATATCTTTATAGCACCCATATGCTACCAACATACGTTTCTTCATTAAGTCAACAATGGCTCAAAATTTTCATTCTAATATTAGCACTCCTATCCCCAACCTCCCACCAGCATTTAGTGTTTTAAGCCTTTGTACTAAGTATTTTGTCTATGATAGTCTTTATTCCCTATGTGTCTTCTATGCACTGTGAAATCCTGGTTAGTTAAGGCAAACTTTCATCCAGACTTCCTCTGAGCGAGCTCTTATTGTGTCCTACATCTTCCTTATCATTGATGGCACATACTGATATAGTAATATGTAGTTCGATCTCATTGAAAGTAGACTTATTGGGACTTCCCTGGTGGTCCAGTGGTTAAGACTCCACGATTCCAAGGCAGAGGATGTGGGTTCAAACCCTGGTCGGGGAATTAAGATCCCACATGCCGCACGTTGTGGCCAGAAAAAAAAAAAAAAAAAAAAGTAGACTTATTTCTCTCTGTATTCTTACTGCCAAGAACTGACCATGATATACATTATTGTTATCTGCATTTATCAGTTAGGTTGCTTTTAATAGCAAGTAATAGAAAATCCAATTCAAATTGGTTTAGTTAATAGGAAAACGTACCAATTCAAATAATTGAGGGTCAAAAGGTGACCCTAGAGGCAGACTCTAGTTTGGATTTCCTGTTGCAGTTTTGGACTGGGCTCCTCTCCAAGTATCTCTTTCATCTCAGGCATGTAGCTAGACGGCCACAGCAATAATGAGCCTTATACTCACGCGTAGTAACTTATAGAGGAAGAGAGACACTGATTGTTCCCATGGCCAAATTCACCTCCCACATCACTTACAGAATTGGGCCACGTGCCCATCCCTAAGTCAATTACTGCAAAGTGAAATGAGAGGACCCTGAGATCAATCAGATCTATCCCCAGAGCTAGAGGGGGCGTCACCTTCCCATGCAGCACACAGACACTGTCCCAAGCTGAGGTCAAGTTGAGAATGTATTCAGCTAAAAGTTAACTACTAGACCTGCAGTGGTTAAATTAATAGGGGTTTATTTTTTCACATAACTAGAGTGAGGTGCCTGCCAGAATTAATTCAGTCACCTATATTTATCGGCACTGGCACCTGTGTGATTCTCTTGGTCTTTCCCTCATGCGTGTTTCAGTGCGTTATAAACAGGAGGGATTGAAAAAATAAGTAAGTACACTGAAAATGCTACAGGTTTGGTTTTTCACTGATGGAGAAGGTATTAACAAAAATGGAGAGGGGTAAGACTAGAGTAAATCTCATGGTGTGCTGTAGATTGAAATGGAAAGTGATGAGGTAAACGCGTGGTTTTTAACTTACATACATACACAAATATAGAGAGATACAGATTTTGTGTATGTGTGTCTGTCTGTTCTATCTCTGCCCATTAAAAGGACCTAGAAACAGTGGCGCATCTTTCACAATGAGTATGCCTAGTTCTTGGTTTCTATATACTGTTCCGCAGTAAAGAAACTAGAGTCCCTAAGAGTAATGGCTTATCCAGAGCTGAGGAAGGGAAAATTCAAGATAGGTCAAAAACATTTTGTTGTACCATAAAGCAAGGAATTGCTGAAAGAATGATGGGGACGGGTCAATACACTACTGAAGCTAGTTCGAGGGGCTCCACTGGCCAGTTCTACGACATTTGTGCATCAAAATGAATAACTTTTTTTTTGCGGTACGCGGGCCTCTCACTGTTGTGGCCTCTTCCGTTGCGGAGCACAGGCTCCGGACGCGCAGGCTCAGCGGCCATGGCTCACGGGCCCAGCCGCTCCGCGGCATGTGGGATCTTCCCGGACCGAGGCACGAACCCGTGCCCCCTGCATCGGCAGGCGGACTCTCAACCACTGCGCCACCAGGGAAGCCCGAATAACATTATTGACAGGTTGTAATCCTTTGAGGGAAATAGATATCTATTTGTTTATACTGATTTAAATAAATGGGGGAGAAGGAAAAGCTCCAGTTTACAATAGAAGACTTGGAAGTATCAATGCCTAAAATATATTTTATTAATTATGAATTGATTAATATTCAATACAAAATACTTATTAACTAACCTCACAGTAGAGAAACCTTACAGACACTTTTAACCAAGTGATAAAAGTTAGCATCACCAGTAATGGGACAAATTAGCATTTGGTGCTTAATGATGTAATCCTGTGAGAAGAATATTTGGCACATATTACTGCTAAACAGCTCATAAATCATTAGGAAACATCATACAAACTCCAACTGAGGACTATTCTACAAAGTAACTGGCCTGGCCTGTTCAAAACTGTCAGTCATGAAAGATAAAGAACTACTAGGTATAAAATAAATAATTTATAAGGATGAATGTACAGCACAGGGAATACAGTCAATATTTTATAATAACCTTGTTTGGAGTCTAATCTATAAAAATATCAAATTACTATGTTGTACACCTGAAACTAATATAATATTGTAAGTCAACTATAATTTAAATTTTAAAAAAGACTGAGGAATTGTTTTATATTGAAGGAAATTAAAAATACATGACAGCTAAGTGAACTTACATTACTGCATTTGAACCAGAATATAAAAAGGACATTATTCAGACATCAGGGAAATTTCAGGTGGGTATATGTATTAGAAAGCAATATTGGGTCAATGCTAACGTTCTTATTTTGATAGTTGTACTGTCATTATATGGGAGGTTATCCTTGTTTTTAAGAAAAACAAACTTGCAAATGGTTCAGAAACAATGATATATATGAATATGTGTGCTGTGTGTGAGGGTATGTATGTAATAGAGAAAGAATGTTGAGACAAATGCAGAAAAATGTTAATAATCAAGGAATCTGGGTGGTGGAGGTATGTACTATTTTGCAACTTTTCTGAAGATTTTACATTATTTCAAAATAGAATGTTTTTTAAAAAAAGAGGAAGAATGGGAATATGCAAGTTGCTTGGCAACCAAGTGTGTTTATGATAACACACATCTCAGGCCTCACAAGCCAGACCCTACCAAAAAATGCTGCACTTCCTTGTATTTCCAAATTATAGTGGCATTATCCCTCAAGCTACTCAAATATAGAAAATTCATCCTTTTACCATACTCCACCAAGTATCTCTGGGAAAGTTCCACAAATCTGTCCTAATTGTCATTTTTTGTATAAACCAGTCATTTGTCGCCAGACCACCATCTGCTCTTCTGCAGGTCACTCTTTCTCTACTGAGATGATTTCACCCATGTTGCAGTCACTTCACTTCTTCATCTCCCTGTTGTGGCATCCTCACCTGCCCATGAGATCACTGATATCCTAGCTTGGCTGGGCCCAGCTGTCCTTCACTGAGATGCAATGGTCCCAGGAGTGTAAAAAGCTCTTCCTTTGGCTGCCACCTCCAAACATAGAAAGGACTTCTTTTGAAAGCCCAAACTCAGGGACAGTTCTCACCACCAAGAATCTTCAGAGATCCTTGCAACTCTCAGTGCAACTCCAACTGACTTCCAAGGGGGTGAGGGAGAAAACTTAAATCTCCCAAGAGCAGTGGATAGGTGCTTGTTTTACATCTGTAGCAGGAGTTGACAGATAATGCCCCATGGGCCAAATCGAGCCTGCTGCCCACAAGCCAAGAATGGTTTCTGCATTTGTAAATGGTTGAAAAAAAGTCAAAAGAAGAAGAATATTTTACGACCCAGGAGAATAATATAATTTCAAATTTTAGGGTCCATACATAAAGTTTTATTGGAATGCAGTCATGCTTCTTCATTTATATATTGTCTAGGGCAACTTTCATGCCAAAATGGCAGCACTGACTTCCTGGAAATTCTAATATATTTGCTACCTGGTGCTTTACAAATAAAGTTTGTCAACCCCTGACCTGTATGACTGAAAGAGCCTTCTGATGTGGTCCCTCTTCAGATAAGTACAAAAGACACAATCTCCTCGTAAAGCAAGTCCACATCTTTAGCCCAGGAAAGTAGAAACGATTTATAACTACTTAAATGACAACTTTTTCATCTTCAAAGTGACCTTAAGTTTCAGCTGCTGGAACTCTGATACATTCAACTCCAAGTTAACATGTATTGAGCTGAGCTGAACCTTTAGGAATTGGCTCCCAGCTGAGTCTCCAGTGCTTCGGTAGGAGAGAATGGTACTGAGGGGGTAGGGGTGGGAGAGTAAATGAAGTGGTACCCATCGAAGATCTGGGAATTTCTCACTGAGCTCAAGCAACACTCCTGCTATCGGTGCAACTCGTGGACCACATACTAGAGAAAAAAAGTCAGGTCACCATAATTCTGCTTTGATCATTATTTCTACAGGATAAATTTCTGGCATTCTTATTATTTGGATTGAGTTTAATACTCAAGTATTCACTGCAAAATTGATGCCCATATGATTTTTTAGTGAATTTTAGTACTTTACACTTAAGGAAAATTATTTATATTGTTTTCATTAAAATGGAAATGGAAATGAATCCAGAGAGAAGATATTTAAACCTATGCACCACCACCAAAATGTTGGCCTTAGCCATACAGCCATATGGAAATGAATTCTGCAAATAACCTGAATGAGCTTGGAAATGAATTCTTCTCCAGTCACATGCTCAGATGTAAATACAGCTCAGTCATCCCTTTGACTGCAATTTTCTGTGACCCCGTTAAGCCATGCCTGGACTCCTGGTCTACAAAAACTGCGAGATAATGTCCAAGTGCTATTTCTTAGCTGATAAATTTGTGATGATTTGTCATACAATAGAAAACTGATACACTGGGCAACACCCCCCTGCTCATTTTTCCCTTCTCTAAGATGGTAATATTCTGCTGCTATGACCGAGGCTGTGCCTTCAAGAGGCAGCTGAGTAAGAAAGAGCTCAGGAACTCTTCTGGACTGACATACGGAGACTTTTTTCAGCAGCGAGGCTTAGAGATGGCTGGAGAAGCTGGTACCTGAGGGGGGTCAAGAATGGAGCCTGCATGGCCCTCCCCCAATCTTTGCCCAGCACCCATCCCTGCACAAACACTGGAGAGCGGTGGGAGATCACCCTGTGGGTATGGGGGGCCAGTATGATTGGAACACATGACTTCATGTGTGTGTAACATATGAAAAAATTACTGTTTGCAGGAAACATGCCACTGATATGGTAGAGAAATAAAAGTGTGGTGTTTGGTGTCTGAACATTTGGGTATTTCAAGACTTAGTTCTGCCATTTACTGTGTGACTAAGGCCTTGCTGTAGGAGGTTTCTGACTCTTCTCACCTGTAAAATGTGTATCATAATAATATCTGAAACTATGTTGCCACAATTATCTATTGCACATTATCAGTGTATACTAGACATGATGCTGGAAGCCAGGAATACAGAAATAAATGAAACGTGGCACCCACCCGCAAGACTTGAGGAAGATTGCTATGTAAAAAAATTAACTGCATGAGGAAAATCAGAATCGTCCTTTTTTCACCTCCATAGTCAGCAGGGCCTAGGACAGCACGCAGTGATATCCGCTGCGTGTCTACTGAGTGAATGTGTAGAACAGGGGTCCCCAACCCCTGGGCCGTGGACTGGTACCGGTCAGTGGCCTGTTAGGAACCGGGCCGCACAGCAGGAGGTGAGCAGCAGGCGAGTGAGTGAAGCTTCATCTATCGTTCCCCATTGTTCCCATTACCGCCTGAACCATCCCCCCCAGCCCCGCCCCATCTGTAGAAAAATTGTCTCCCATGAAACCAGTCCCTGGTGCCAAAAAGGCTGGGGACCACTGGTATAGAAGGTTGTGAGGTTAAGAACTGGTGATGAAATTGTACTTGAGGGAGAAGACAGCTTTTTAGTAGCAAAATCTCTTATAGGTTATTTTGTTATTAAATAGTAGCACTGGTCCAGACTAGAATAAAATAGTTAAACTGTTCTACCCAGGAAATACACCAGAACATTGGAGGGGGAGTTTTAAGGTACTAGAAAGGGGGAGGGTGGAAGAGGAACAATAAGACCAAAGCCTGGGCTGAAACGACATCCATCCCAAGCTGCAAAGTTACACACTTACACACACGCTCACACTTAGGGTGGGTTCTCTGTAAAAGTCTGCTATCCACAGCTCCCATGTGGGAGTTTGGGAGAGATAAATTAAAAGGAGCTGTTTTCCAAGCATTGATGAATGGCAGAGGGTGGGAATGGCTTGTGGGGAGAAGCAAAAGGATGGACAATGGGAGAGACACGAAACCAGGGCCAGAGGGGACCGGCCTGAGTCCCCAGAGGTCACACAGGACAGTTGGGATCTCACCATCGTGGAACGGGGCTTCGAGCCAAAGTGCACCTTCGTCATAACCAACAAGGTGACCCCTGCAAGCTGAAGGGCTAGGGGACGTGTGGGGGGCTGACGCTGAGGAAATGAGAAAACCAACGGACAAGATGTCAGGAGAACGACGGGAAGGGAGACGCACCCCTGTCTTGGGGAAAGGAAAGAATTCAGTTATACCTGCTGTCAGTGGTGAATTACTACAGAATAGAAAGAAAAGCTGACGAAGAGCCTCTCAGTGTCATTTCTTCCCCCAGAGAACAGGCAGGCAGATACTTGGAGAAGGAGAGCCATTAGGGGACAATGATGGGGTTAGAATTTCTGGGATCAGGTCAACAGACAGGAAGAACTCAATGGGCTCTGCATCCATGGCTCCCAGGCCAGAAACAGCCCGAGGAGTGGGAGGGAGTGGGTTCTGAGAGTGCCCCTCCTTCCAAACAGTCCTGCCTTCTCCCCAGAGGGATGTTTGCTTCACTTCCCTATCTTGTTTCTCTTCTATTTTTACCTGAGGCCTGAGGCCTGACCCTTCTACTAATTCTTTTCACTGAAAGATCAGGGAAATGTTTAAAAGAGGAAAGAAAGATAGGAAAAGAGAAAAGACAAGCAGAACATTATATGAACGTGAGCATGTTTGCAGGAGCGCAGACCCTGCTTGGAAAATGATTCCTTGGAAGAGGCCTTTGCGTCAAATAGTTGAGCTGCTGCCAGTCTTTTATGAGTCCTTCTTTAACATTTCCCCTCCACTGAGGCAGATCAAGACAAACCTGCATTCCTTCCCCTCTGTCTGGGGCCTGCTTCTAACCTATGTCAGCTGCTGCTTTGCTGAGGCTCTTGGGTTTGAGAAAACCCACCTGGCAGCTTCAAGTCCATTTGTAGCAGCACTTGTGGAGATGGGGTGTCATCTGGGAGCCATGGCAGCAGAGACACAACAAACAAAAGCAATCACGGGCTTCCATGGTTGAAGTCCTCCTTAGCTCCCCAGAACTGTTTATGGAGTAGTTGAGTGGTCATATATCCCTGGTGCCCCAAAGCCAGACAGAGGGGAGCTGTTGGAAGAGCTTATATGTTTATACACAAAATAATTCGGTCTGGAAGTGACCATGGGACCGTGTACATCTCCTGCTGCCATTTGGTTGTGACTGTCCCACTCTCCTTATTCATCCATTTCATAATTACTTCCTCCCTCCCTCCCTTCCTTCCTTCCTTCTTCCCTTTCTTTCTCTCTCTCTTTCTTTCTCTCTTTCATTAGTTGAGCAATTGATAGATGCCAGATCCTAGGATTAGAACTGAGAACAAAGACATGGTCTCCATCTTCACGGAGCTCAGAGCTGAGTTGGAGAAACAGGCAGACACATGACCTGTTGGTATATATACAACATCCATAGTGTGTTTACTGTGGTAAGTATACAGCAGGGACTGCGGGAAACAGAAGAGTGACTTCCTAATCAAGTAAGGGCCTTCAGAAAAGGCCTCAAGGAGGTATTAAGGTCTGAGCTAGGCTTTGAAATACAAGTTAATTGAGTGGAGAAGTGATGCACAGGCATCCTTCTGGAAAATAGTACAGCCTGTGTAGGCAGGAAGGATGGAGAAATCACAAGGGTGTTGGAGAAGCCCCATGGCAGCTCAAGTATAGGGCACATGTGGTTGAGTGTGAGAGATGGGGCTCAGGCAAGAGCAAAACCATAAAATGGTATATAAACAAGCAGAGGACAGATGATCCAATGTGCATTTCAGAAAGAACTCACAGCCAGAAGCCTGGAAAAAGATGGAATGAAGGAGAGGAGGGCTGAAAAGAGAAAAGCCATGCACTCAGACTTCTATTAAATCACCAGCAAAAATAGGCCAACGGGATACTTATGAGTGTTTAGCAGTGAAGGCAATAATAGCTCTTCAGCTAACTAGCACACAAACAGGGAGGCTCAGCTCCCTTCCCGGTTAAATTCTGATCCGTTTTCTTGTATATGAAGAGAATCCATAATGCCTGCTTCATTCAGTCTTTCAGTATTGCTCAACTTAATTTAACTCCCATTTACTCATTACCCAATTTATGCCAAGCACAGGGATATCAAGATAAAATGGACCATACTTTGTACTTTCATTACCTAACAATGAACAGCGATTTGCAGCATTAAAATACAGTGATCGATAACTTAGCCCATTCACTGATTGCCCCCTTTTTATAATTTGTTTTTATTTGCAACATCAGATTACAGGGAAATAAAAGAAAATTAAGAAGTTCACTGAATGCTTTGCAGATTAAGTTAGCAGTGGAAATACACATGGTTTCTGTGGAGTCCAAAGTAGCTGAGAGAGCAGTTAATGAAGACCAGGCTGAGTGTTTGGGGAGAAAGGTCGTGTGCTGGGTCTCTGCTCGCTGGTGTCCTGCAGTCTGGTTTGGACAGAGTTCTGAACTGTGGGCAGGTGGTGATGCCGGCTCAGCCTGCTGCCACGTAGAGGGAGGGGAGGGGCAGGCTCTACAGTAGCCCTGGAACACCCAGATGGGCCCCCAAAATAACTCGTATAAAGTGGCCCCAGTGAATTTTGTTGGCTATCATATATCTGAGTTTGCCTTTCAAGCTCACAGGCTCTGAGCTTTAGAGAATGTTCCATTCTAAATATGCCCCCCTCTGTCTGATGAACACATGTTCATTTTCTATCCCTTTTTCTCTAGGACCTCCCCTGAAGCCAAGAAGAAAACTATACTAAAGTGTTCAGTACATTTTCCTTGTAGTATGCCATGTGGCGCATATCACAGTGTAAAATGCGATGCAAAAATATATAACAAAGCAATATGTACTCTGTGTATTATATTATACTGTATATATTATATATGATATAATGCCATATACTATGAAGGGCTGTAATTCTTTGTTTCCTTGACTATGTTGGCCATGAGACTGTGATCTACTTGACTGCAGGGCAGTAACTTACGCGCCATTATATCTGTAGATCTAGCAGCATCTGACAAGTAGTAGGAGTTCAGGGTGTGTTTTTGATAAAGGAAGGACAGGAATGGAAAGGAAAGGATGAAAAGGAGGAAGGAAACAAAGGAAATAATTATCTTACAAAGAAGCAAACTCTAATCTTCTTTTAGAAATGGCTTCAGTACCTCACCAACTCAGGCTGTTTCCCTCTAAGGGCTCTGGCACTGTTTTAGTCAAATATCAAGGAAAAAAAAGTGAGAATGCAGGTTCCCTGTCTTCATACCACCTGAAAGAAAGTCTAGATTCCCTTGTTTGTTTACACACCCTCTAGAGGAGTGAGATAAGGAAAGCAATCACACATAAAGATAAATGTCATTATCCAAGTGTGTACAAGGTAGGAAGTGAGAGAAAGGAATAGTTAATTTGGCCCAGGAAGATCAGGGCAGGAGGAATGTTTGAGATGAATTTTCAAGGCCAAGGAAGAGATACAGCCCGGGAGAGAAGAGTAGCTGGGGAAGATGAGTCTCATCAGAGTGACTCCTAAAGCTTCCCAACATCTGAGCCCTGTTCCACCAGTAGAGTAGTGGTGGGAAGAGTTCGAATATTTTCAGCAGTCATGATACTTGCAAAGGTGGCATCATTTCTTTAAAAACTGTGTCCTTGAGGATTGATGTTGTTGAAAGGTATGATTCATCAACTGAGAGCTCAAGACCAATGTGCTCATTTCACAGGTGAAAAACTGGAGAAACAAGGGGTAAACAGACTTGACAAAATGTATTCAACATACACAGAGACAGGGCCAGAACTGAAGAACTGAATCAAGATTCTCTTAGATCATGAGGGTAACAATTGGGTCCAACAGAATAACCTAGAGGGACGCCCCCCCATCAACCTAGTGTGTCAGTACCTATGTCCTCTATAGATGACACTCCCTATTCTGCATGGCCTCGCCCTAAAATAAATTTATTAACAACAAAAGTGACTGTAACTAAACTCTTTGAAGGAAGATCCATAGTTGAGGAAGAATATAAACTCACTAAAAATTACTCAAGTCTGTGCACCCTGCCTCTGACACTTTCTAACTCTGCATCCTTTTCCAAATTCACTGCTGTTTCTTCACCTCCTCATCTGTAAAATGAATATTCACTCATAACTCAAAGACCTGTGAGAAGTCTGAGAGATACTATACCTATGGAGAAAAGTTAGCACAGTTCCGGGAATTCCCTGGTGGTGCAGTGGTTAAGAATCCGCCTGCCAATGCAAAGGACATGGGTTCGGTCCAGGAAGATCCCACAAACCGCGGAGCAGCTAAGCCCATGCGCCACAACTACTGAGCCTGCGAGCCACAACTACTGAGCCTGCGTGCCAAAACTACCGAAGCCTGCGTGCCTAGAGCCCATGCTCCACAACAAGAGAAGCCACCCACAGTGAGAAGCCCATGCACCGCAACGAAGAGTGGCCCCTGCTCGCCGCAACTAGACAAAGCCCGCACGCAGCAACGAAGACCCAACGCAGCCAAAAATAAATAAATAAATAAATTTATTTTAAAAAATTAGCACAGTTCCTAGGTGTAGTGGGCTAAATGATGGTGCCCTCAAAATACATGTGCATGTCCAAATACCTAGACCCTGTGTACGTAACCTTATTTGGAAGAAGAGTCTTTGCAGATGCAATCAAGTTAAGGATGTCGAGATGGGGAGATCATGCAGGGTTACCCAGGTGGGCCTGAAATCCAGTTGACAGGTGATAGGTTAGAGACACACAGAGAAGAGGAGGAGAAAGGTGACCAGAGAGGTAGAAATTGGAATGATACAGCCACAAGCCGGGGAACACCTGGAACCACCAGAAGCTGGAAGAGACTGCAAACATAATCTCCCGTAGAGCCTCCGGAGAGGGTGTGACCCTGCCAACACCTTGATTTCACACTTATGTCCTCCAGAACTGTGAGAGAATACATTTCTGTTGCTTTAAGCCACCAAGTTTGTGATAATGTGTTATGACAGCCACAGGAAACTAACATAGGAACTAGAAACTTGACTGTTCAAAAACTATATAACTTCTCATCTCTATCTGCCAGAGAGGTCATTATGAAAACACAACTGATGCCTTTATTTCTTTTCTTTTGCTTTTTCTTCAGCTGGGCAGGAAAGGGGCTGGGACTATGAGACATTTGCTCCATGAGCTCTGTTCTGGGCCCTAGTATAAGCTCTGTTATGCCTCTAGATAGGAACAAGTGGCAAGAATAAGACTGAAATCTTTGTGAAAAACCCATCCAAGAGTGGGGAGGCAGAGGAGAGGAAGATGGAAAAACCAGCGTCAACTTGACTTTCTTTTTTGAACTCTAATATTAGGTGGGAAGAGGAAAGGGTGTTTCTACACTTGTTTCCCATAAGGCCTCGTCCCAGGGAGTTAATATGGTAGAAACATCACTGGGCTGGATGTTGAGAGCCCTGGAAGTGTGTCTAAACCCTGCCAATAATTCATAGTATGTCCACTGCTCATAATTCTTCCTTTATGAGCACCATTTTTCTCATCAATAAAGTCAATATTCAGTGCCCTCTGATTTTGACAAGAAAAATAAAGAGGCAACAACTATTGTCTACTCCAAGTTTCATCTGGCTAAGTTCACTCTCCCATATATCTAAATTTCAAACATAAGGACGAGAAATAATTCACCCCGTTATAGAGATATGGGTTTTATTATGCATTCCACCACCACCCACTCTGGTAATGTACCCTTTACTCTGGCATCTAAGTTTGCACTATCTCCCAATCGTTTAGCCACACTGAATGATTTTCCACTCGACACTGTTTTCCTACACACAGGTGGAATCTTGAGTGACGCCCCAAAACAAAACATCAAGTAGCAGCAGAAATCCAGATGTAGGTCAGTCCTCACTTTTGCCCAGGTTCCTTATTCAAGTAGCCCAATACAATCTTCACTTCCAAGAAGCAAAAGAGATGCTTATGGGAAATTTAGGACCTGAGTCACAAAGTACTCAGTCAGTGAATTCTGTATGGTGATTTCCCATTTCATAGCTTAAATCTCATCAATCTGTATCAAACAATTTTAGAGTAACATGAAGAATTACAGAAGAATTACTTCTCATTTTGCCAATATGGAAAACCAAGGCCAGGAGAGAAAAGAGATGCCCAGCCGTACACAAGTCAGTGACAGAGGAGGGACTAGACCCCCAAATATCCTGAGTTGTATACCCTGCAGTTTTTTCTCAACAGTATGCTTGTTCAGTGCCCCAGTGGTGGGGAGCTTCAGTGTAATGGGGTGTGCGTAGAGGGGATGGCAGGGGGAGTTATAAAGTTGTAAAACCAACCCAGCATGGCAGCATTCCGTCCATCATTTGGGACTAAGGGTGAAGAATAGAGAGGTATGGCTTACTACTTAGCCAGGAGCTATTAGTATAATTCTTCTCAGCCAGAGGTGGGAGGAGATTTTGTTCCCCAGGGAACATCTGACAATGCCTGGAGACATTTTTGATTGTCGCAAGGTGGATGGTGCAGGGGGTTGGGTGCTACTGGCATCTGGTGGGTAGAGGTCAGGAATGCTTTAAACATCTTACACTGCACAGGACAATACCCCTCAACAAAGAATTTTCCAGCACAGATGTCAATATATTCAAGGTTGAGAACCTTGTACTAGTAGGATTTCTCCTCTAACCAAGAGAGTTTCTAATGGGATCAATATCCTGGTGACCTATCTCTGCCAGAAATTGAGAAATACTCAAGGGTTTGGGGTATAATTAATCTAGGCTTATTGTAATCATATCTATAGAAGTCAAAGAAACTACTATTAGTAATGATAATCTATGACAGTATTGTTTAAAAAAATCTGCTCAATACCTTTTTTCCTCTTTTTTTCCTTCTTCTGGTAACATATTTATGATGGTTAAATTTATGAGTCAAATTGTCTGGGCCACAGCATGTCCAGATATTTGGTCAAATACTACCCTGGGTGTTTCTGTGAGGGCATTTTTGGATGAGATTAACATTTAGATCAGCTGAATGGGTAAAGCAAATTGCTCTCCCTATTCTGGGTGGGCCTCATCCAACCAGCTGGAGGCCTGAATGAAACAAATAAGCTGACTCTCCCCAACTTAAGGGAATTTTTGATGCCTGACTTCCTTTGAACTGGGATATTTGCTTATTTTCTGTCTTCAGACTTGAACTGAAACATTGGCTATCCTTGGTTTTGACCCTGTTGACCTTTGGATTAGAACTATGCCATCAGCTCTCCTGATTCTCAGGGTTTCAGAATTGGACTGGAATTATACTATCCACTCTCTTGGGTCTCCAGCTTGTTGACTCACTAAAGATCTTAGGACTTGCCAACTTCCATAACTGGCCATTTACTTATAATAAATCTCTCTCTATATAGATGTATATCTCTTATTGGTTCTGTTTCTCTGGAGAACTCTAATACGCTATCCCTCTGTCCCATGTTAAATGGAAAGGGTTGTGACCAAGCCTAAACAATCTTAGTTATGCACTCCCTTATATCCAATGACTGGCCCAAGGTTAGACAGGAGATTTAAATCAGAGTCAATTAGAATTCTTCCTTGAAGTGAATCTACAGGAGATGATTGGGAGATTTCCTCTTTTTGCTGGCTTGGAATAATGGAACAATATGAAGTTGGTCTCCTGGTTTTATCTTCCTCATTATATTAAAAAAAGTCTGTGTAGAGAGAGAGAGAATGCAGCCATCAGAGATGACATACAGATGTAAATTACATGTTCATGTTATAATGAGCATCAGTTTGGGTTCCCAAAGTTCTTCCTTTGGGACTGTAAGCTACTCTAGAATCCAGTTGCAAGAACCAATAAATCCTCTGTTCTGGCATACGTCAATTTGAGTTGGGTCTTTGTCATTTGTAGTGGAAAGGGTTCCAGCTAATAAACTCACATTTATGGAGCACTTGAGAATTAGCTAAGTGTTTTCACATTTGATCTTATTTGAGCCTCACTAGAGCCTATGCTATATACAGAGAGAGAAGGGATGGGGAACATTATCTCATTGGCATGTGTGGAAACTGAAACCCAAAGTGGCCAAGGTTGAATGACCGACAATCCTAACACCACCCTCAAGTTGTTGAATGCTTTGGAACCTCTCTCCCTAGGAAAAAAAAGTACATTTTCAGAGTTCCAACAGCACAGTAAGAGGTAGTGTAATAAAAATAATAGAATAATAGCTAACACACACAAAGTGCTTACCATGTGCCAAGCTCTACTCAAAGTGCTTTGCATATATTAAATCGTAAATCCTCATAGCAAACTCATAACAATAGGTACAATTATTTTTTTATATTTTGCAAGTGAGAAAATCAAGGCATTTGAGTGAATTACCAAAGTCCTCTAAATAATAAGAGAGAGAACCAGATTCAAACCCAGAATCCTCGAGCTCAACCACTGCAGCCTACTGAGTTATAGAGAGGTTATGAAATTTGACCCCAATCCTCCCCACACATGGCCAGGTAGGCACGGAACCAGGATCCAAATCCTGATCTAACCAACTTAAAGGACTTTATTCTAAAGAACCCAAGACTCCCTGTCATTGTAGACAGTGGCCTACAATGCCAGGATTTAAACCCAGATCTTCATATTCTCAGGCTAGCGCTAATGCCTTCTTATATACTCATTTAATACATATTTAATGCACACTTACTATATGTCAAACCCTTTAGAAATTGTCTTGGGATGAGGAATGGAAATGACGCACAGCGTGACTTATTGAATTACCAGTCTATTCTTATCCTTGATGAAGATGAGATTCATACTCAAACACAGCTTTGTGGATTTAGGAGCTTGCAAAGGAGAGCCATCTGCATTTTTATTAGAGGACAAGAAAGCTTCCTTCATCAACCTCAGAAGTCAAGTTTAAAATATGCTAGTTCACAGTTCATAGCAAAAATTGGACCCATCACACCCAAATCCTTTTTGTTGTAGGAGCACATGAGGTGGGGATGGTGAGACTTGTTTATTTTATGGGTTACTAGGAGTAAATGTGGGCCGAGGGGTTTGGGTCTGTCCCTTTTTCTATCCTGCCACTAAAACACACACACACACACACACACACACACACACACACACACACACACCATCTTCGGGTTCAAAAATGATGGCTTTTATAGAGATGAAAAATTTATGTATCAGTATTTTTATAGAAAAAGACAATATTTAAGGATGAAATGAATTTCAAAATCTTTAGAAATACGATAGGAGAGAAATAAATATAAAATAAAGATAATTTCAAAGCTTTCACACATCTCAAAATTCTTTCTGGATCACCTTTATTTCTCAAGGCTTCTGAATTTTTCGATGTGGATTCTCAGCAGGAGTGTCTCCACCTCTGGAACCGTCACATTGTCATCTGTCACTTTGATATTAAGACGAAGCAGAAAGAACATCCCACATGACACACATGCAACCCAAGGGCCAGTCCTACAGGTGGGGGATTTCCCGAGGCTTAAGATGACCAACAGAAGCAGAACCTTGGCTCAGAAAAAGGAACATTTGTCAACTTTCAGGACAGAAGTTTGTTCCTTTGTTTCCTCATAGTTACTGTGAAGAAGGTACAAATGGAAAGAGTCTGATAAAAGCAACACCTTGAGTTCCTTGAGCAAATTTATCTTTCCCCAAAAACTACTCATTATTTTCCCATCCTCAAGTGAGATGAGGAAGTTGAGGCTCAGGAGATTAAATCATTTACCCAAGGTCAAAGAGCTGGTAATTGATACAGCTGGGAGGATGAGTTTTCAGCCTCCTCAAGGCACGTCAAGTTCATTGTTTCTAAAGCTAAGCATACCGTCCTCCTCCGAAGTGGCCACCCCTCATGTGCCCCGTTTTGTGGTTGGCAGCCACACCTACCAGTCATGGTGGTTGAACACCTGGGATGGCTCATCTCCCTGTGTCAGTCAAGCACCAACCCCTCCCAGATCCCATTCCCATACTCTCCTTGGCACCCCCAAGAGCCCCATTCCTCCTAAGAGCCAACCTAGAATACTGCTAATACCTCCCATCTGGTCTCATCTTGCTCCCTCCTTCATGCAGCCGCGAGAGCGGATGAAATGTTAAATCTCCAGTGTCATTACCCTGCTCGGAGCCCCTCCCCATCTTCACATCAGTGACTACAGGATAATTTGCAAGCTTCTTGGCCAAGCACATGAGAGCCTATTCCTTCTGGCCTCCCCTCACCTGCTCAGCTCCTCTCTCCCCACTCCTCTCTGCCTCGTTGGCCTCCAGGATCACAAATTGTTTGTGGTCTCCCCTCGTGAATGACGGTGTTTCTCACCTCTGCCCAGGTTGTTCCTCTACCTGGACTGCTCTCCTCCAGCCTCTTCCTCCACATGGTTGGCTCCTTCTCATCCTTTAAGGCTCAGCTTAGCTATTTCTCTCCAATGTTGTGTGTTTCCGGAAAGTTCTCCTTGAAGCCCTACAGGCTCCATCTTGAGGATCCAATACTAGCCAGTACTCCTCATTACATTTACCTTATTGATTATTCTGATCTCTTCTCAACCAGAATGTTAACTCCTTAGAGGCAGCAATGATCCAAATGCTTCTAACAGAATAAACCCATCATGAGATACTGAGAACTGCAGTTTGTCCACTGCTGGAATCTTTCTTGTGTTTGAAGCAGTGGCAAGCCATGTTCTATGTGAATGGGACAAAGAAAAGATAAAGCGACAGGGACACCTCGGCTTCTAGCACTTACTTTAAGTATATCTTTCCTAAAGTCATTTAGGGGAAAAAAGAAAAAAAGAATTGCCAAGAGAGATCTTTCTGGATTTTGCATTTTTCTGAATCTCTTTGCCTGTCATTCCTTAAGTAAGAGCTTTTGTAAATAAAATGTCAAATCCATTTTACAAGGTTCTCTAGTTTTTATTCTCTCCGGTATTAACTTTCTATTGCCTAAGAAATAAAATGCAAAACTCCTTAGCAGGTCATTCAAGGATTGGCAGAGTGTGACTCAAAGCTTCCTTTCTAGTCCTATAATCTGCCATTCTTTCCCTAGGAATACCTCATATTGTCCCAGCCCTGTGCTTTTGCTTCCAGCCTCCTTATTCCCGGCTCTTATGCATATACAAATAACAGAGTTGTACAAATAACAAAAGACACCTTCCGGAAGCCAGGTAAACTCGGGGGAGGGAAGTCAGTCCATAGTCAGAACTCATCTGATGGTAGTAGCACTCTTGTCTTCCTGTAGGAATAGATAAATAATTCCCCTCCACATAGCATTGCCCAGATTTTAAGCCTTAAGTCCTTTTTTATTATAATATCTATTATATGGCACAGGCTAGGCTTATATAATGCTTTATCCTCCTTTCCCCATAAATGTATAAGAAAAACACCACTCTTACATGGGGAAGGAGAACCGAGATTCACCCTGTCCTACTATGTGTGGATGCAGAAAGTACCTTGTGTCATTTAATATTCCTAGCAATCTCTGGAAGTAGTTATTAGTCTCTTAAAATAGAGGAAAGTCAGGCTCAGGGGAATTAGGTAGCTAAATTTTTTCAAGTTAAATTACAGTTAGGATTTAGATATGATTACTTGAATCCAAAAACCTGTTCTCCTCCTAACAGTGTGTCAAAGAAGTTGTAGATGAGAAAAGATTGTGGCTGTATGAAATTTCACTGTCACTATTATCACAGGGTGCTCTTCACACTGTAGGATCCTAGGAGAAGAGCATAAAAGTTAGAAAGAGATTCAGGGACCTCCATCCTGCATCAGACTGAAGGGATGAGCAAAAGCAATGGAAAATGAAGAAGGAAAAAACTGAGTCTGGAGATGGGACATGTTGAGTCATGGCATTCTCTTCCCAAGAAAAGGGGTGATGACACATGGAGCAGTGACACATGGAGAGAGGCAAGCCTGCAGGAACAGGGTGTGGCTGCACAGCAAGGGGTTTGGCAGGGTGGTCTGAGGAGCAACAGGCTTTGTAGTAAATGGCTATGTTTCCAAGTATCTGAGCCATGGGGTCATCTGTCCCTGAAGATGTTCTTGGAAGCACGGACTGCAGAAAGAGGCAAAATAAGGAAAAGCTAGAATAAATCATGGGCTCCGTGTGCCGGGGCTTGCAGGAATGCTTTGACTTTGGAGCCACTTTTCACATTGGCATCAGAATTTTCCACTGAAGTCCTATCCCAAGCTATAATTTCTTACTCCAGAGTTATTAGGAATCAGGCTGGAAATGGGTTACAAAATAGGAAGACTTTGTTTTGCCACATTACCTTGGAGGCCAACTCTGCTTAGTCTCTCCTTACTGGAAGAGTCTATGTCAGTTATTTACACAGGGTCTCTCAGCCTCAAGGCTCCCCACCCTCCTCTACACTCTGTATTGCTGGAACTGGGAGTCTGCAAACTACATTTCCCAGACTCCTTGCTGGCTCACTTCCCATGAGGGTCCCTCAGCAGGAGGACTTGACAGGAGACTACAAGGTGGCAGGATGAAAGAAGACTCTTCCTATTTCCAGATCCAGCCAGACACCTTCCAGAAGCAAGACAGCTGAGGTTCCAGCCTCAGCCTACTCCAGCACTCCCGGTACCCACCATGAGATGCCTCATTAGAGGTACCAGAGCTGAATGGCCCATCAGGTCTGAGCTCAAGCGCTGAGTTTACACTCCCAGAGTCCTGGTACTGGCCACAGTGTACCCCCCCCCAACTGAAATCTGAGTGCCAGCCCTTGGGGCGCCTCCCCAGACGTCTAAGCATTGACTGCAGGGTGCCCCCTCCCCAGAGGTTGAAGCACAGTTATAAGACACTCCCTCCAACCACCCACCCCCGCCTCAGAAGTATGAGAATCAGCCATGCAGGTTTCCATCTCCTCCTTCCTAAGTCCTTCTAATACTATCTTTCCATTTTTGTTCTCCCTGCCAGAGGGGTGGTAGTTACTTCCTGCAGTTACAAATGTCTGGATTGTCTCATGTCCTCTGTTTGCTAGTCTGTTTTTCAAACACATGTGTAGTCAATTTCCTATATTAAATCCCTCTATTTGAAATTCCTGTTATGCTTTCCGTTTTCCTGACTGGAACCTGATGGTTACAAAGGGCATCCACAGCTTTAAATGTAGTGTTGTCAAATCTCTTACAAGGACAATTCTATAAAAAACAAAATGTTAACTGCTTGAAAAGGAAACTACTCTGTCAAGTGGTCATCTCTGTCAATAAGAATGTACTAGCCCTGTAGGTACAAGGGTTCTGATTCTTCATTCACCCTTGAACAAACTTGGTCTGCATCTCAGCAGCACGCCAGATAAAGTATCCTAGGCTCTAGGGACCCACCTTTGAATGAGCTCTGATCTCTACCCCCTGGAACCCCCTCAGGGGAGGAGAGGTCAGCTACAGTGCCATAGAAGAGGAATCCACTAGAGCAACCAGAGGCCAAGGAAGGACAAAGGAGGAAGCCTGTGAACTTTGCAGGGAAGGTCACTGCTTATCTGAGTCTCCAAAGGTGTATCAACCTTGTTATTGCTGTTGCTTTTCCGCTGCGAGAAGCAGAAACCCATTTTGGATGAGAGTCTCAAAAAGCGTATGTCAGGAGTGTAAGAGCAGACTCTGAGGTCAGGGGAGAAGGCTAAAGAAAGAGACTGGAATAGATGGAGACTGAAATTACCTGATATCGGGACCTGGAACAGCTGCTGGAATGAGAGAATCCATACATTTCATGCATTCTCCTGGAGGGAGAGTCCAGTTGGCCTAGTGTAAGTCAATGCCCATTCCATGACTGTACCAAGTAGGTGAGATGAAGGACCCAGCAGGGCATTCCTGCCTGCAATAGGGGAGATATAATTCCCCAAAGGGAAATCAAGGTGCTCTGGGAAGAGGAAATAGAGGAAAACTAAACAAAAAAAGGGTGGGGGGAATAAGGCAGAAAGAGGTCCATTACAAAGAAGAGTAGGAATTTTCTACTTGGACAAGACGAAGATGGTCACCCAGGCAGGAAGAGCAGCGTGAATGAAGGTCTGATGGTGAGAAAGACACACTAAGGGAACAGAGAATCCTGAGACAGCAAAGTGGGGGTGAGACTGACAGCATAAACAGACACCAGAGAATGAAAGGTCAGGGGCGCGGCACTCAAGAGCCACCTTACAGTCTGCAGGATCCAGGAGGCAACATCAGATGGACATCAGCAGCCCATTCTACCACTTGATGTTGTTGAAAATGTGCATTTTTGCCCTTCTCTTGTGGAACGAAACCTACAGCACTGTAACCTTGACAAGAGAATTTTCAGTGGAACGGAGGGGACAGAGCCTGGTTGGAGTGAGCTAAGGAGAGAATGGGTGGTGAGGAGGTGGAAATGGAGGAAGAAGATGCTGTATGGCTTAGTACTAAATTATTGGCACAAACGCGGGCCTGGGTAGGAGTTCAGGAAGGGTGAGCCCAGTGCAAGCACTAAGGAGAGGATGTCTCACTGAAGAGGACGTGAACAATACACACTTCGTCATGAGAAAAGGAGCTCCAGTGCCCTTTCCATGTATCAGACACGGAGGCAAGCCAGCCTCAATGCAGAGTAATTACTTTGTGAAAAGCTTTGAAAAATAAATCGTAAGTCCCCGTAAACTCCCTAGACTTCAGACCCTGCAGGACAATGATCCTGTTTTCTTTATTTTTGTATCCCGAATGTCTGATATCAAGTAGGCCCTTGCAGCCTTTGGAATGAGTCGATTATTTAGTGGAACGATCAACTTACAAAAGATTACTTATAATAAGTTGTTATTTTAACTTACCAAAACAACATATGCAATGCAGACATATGTATTTAAACAAATGTGGGATACTTTGATGACTGTTTTCCATCAAAACAGTCTTCTTCTACTTAATATATGTTGGACACCATCCTCTGTCAGTTCAGAGTGGCTTTAAAATCACAAAATTAAAAAGCCAGAGGGGGCTCTTGAGATAAGATGACACTGCATAGCACTACGGAGCTGAACCACTCAGTTAATGGCTCAGTAAGCTGTTGCTCAAGGAGGTGGAATGACTCTCCCAAGGTCATGCAGCAAGTTTGTAGCAAGACTGGGTCCTCCAGCTGGGTGTCCAACTTCCACTGAGGGCCTCTGATATACGTCCCATCAAGGCTGGGAAAGGAAGGGCAAACTGCTTGTAACCATCCAAGGGTGAGCTCTGTGGGAGATTAGGAAGGCCCTTCTAAATGGTGTGTGGAAGAGTGCTCACTGAGGCAGAGGTATCTACTCTGAGCTTTCCAGAGGAGACTGAGGGGAGACAGAGCAGCTCTTTCACGCACAGAAGTCCAGCTTGTGGAGCTTTCAGTTGCCCAAATAGTTTTGGCTGTGGTTTTCCCCTAAATCCACTGCAGTGAGCTCTGAGGATGCTAAGACAGGGTAGTAAGCAACTCTGCAAAACCGGGCGGGGTGTCACGGAGCAAAAGGAGGTAACGCACCGAGCGTAACTGCTGAGATGGGAGGTGACGGCATATGGAGATCAGTCAGCAGCCCCACCAGCTACCTAAGGGCCAGGGTGGAAAGACCTGGCACCAGTGCACCCAGGATTTAATCCAATACCTTTTTTTTTTTTTTTCCCCCAAAAACAAATCATCCCCAGCCAGTCATGAATGTCCCTCCATTTCCTTTCTTATCTAACTATAGGCAGCATCGAATCGTGTTGCCAGGAAACACTGCTCAGATCAGACGTGGGTGATCTCAGGAAAGGGAGCAGATCAACATTGAGGCTTAGCCAGGTAATAACACTGGCTTCCATCAGCCCCTTCCCCAGACGATACCTGGAACCAGAGCCTCAGGGTCTCTTCCTCTTCTGAGGCTCGACTTCTGATTGTGGCCTCCTTTCTGGGAGGTCAGAAGGGAAGCTGTTAATTTCAAGATGGCCAATAAGATTCTCAGGGGATGCCAGCCGCGTGTCCCGCACCGTTGTTGTGGAGAGGTGTTGAAAAGAGGAGAAGGTATAGAGGGAGGACAGAACACTGCTTCTGTCTTCTCAACTTGACCAAGTCACTGCTCTCTCTGAGTCCCAATTCCCACACCCAGAGAGTGGAGTCAGCATTGACGCCTATTGAGGGCTTTCTGAGAATAAGAGGAGAAAATGTAAGTAAAGTATCAGCACTTGGCAGGCACTCAGCTAGCGCTCCCTGTGACGTTGTAATTTATAAGATGAAATTTATATTTGGTCTTCCTTTTCACTTCCGGCACAGAGCTTCTAAAGCCTTTGGAAGTTCCTAAGTGATGAGAGCATAAAGGTGTCTTTTGTTATGTGACTGAGGTGATTACTGGAAAGCATCTAAGGTTGGAGGATGGCTGCCAGGAGGACCAACCATGGGATTAGAGTTTTGGAAGGCGGTTTCACCTCCCTGACCTCCAGGGAAGGGAGAGGAGCTGGAGATTGACCTCAATCACCAATGGCCAATGATTCACTCAATCGTGCCTACATAGTGAAGCCTCCATAAAAATCCTGAAAGGGGTGGCATCCAGTAAGCTTCCAGGTAGGTGGAGATTTGGGGAGAGTGGCGTGCTCAGAGAAGGCATAGAAGCTCTGTGCCCCTTCCCCATGCTTTGCCTGATACATCTCTTCCGTCTGGCTGTTCCTGAGTTATATCTTTTTATGACAAACTGATATTCTAGTAAGCAAAATGTTTCTCTGAGTTCTGAGATCTGCTCTAGCAAATTAATCAAACCTGAGGAGGAGGTTGTGGGAACCTCTGATTTATAGCCAGTTAGTCAGAAGAACAGGTAACAACCTGGACTTGTGACTGGTTTCTGAAATGGGGAGGGGAGCAGTCTTACAGGACTGAGCTCTTGGCCTGTGGAATCTGATGCTATCTCTGGGTAGATAGTATCGGAATTGAGTTGAATTCTTGGACACCAGCAGGGTCCAAAAATTGCTTGCTATTTTGTGGGAAGCCTCGCAACACATACACGTTGGAATTGGGTCCAGCAACCCCAAATAGTTCCTCATTCGCATCCTTGAGTGAATTAACCCAGAGGCCAGCAGGGCGACTGCCTAGGAAGCACCACACAGTTTTAGCAAAAGAATACACAGTTTATTCTGTGTTTTTAAAGCCACTGAACTGTTCACAAGTAAACTAGGTATGGCATGTGGCAATGTACAGGTTAGAGGTTTTGCCCATAAGAACATCGTCAAGCGAAGAATGACAAGTTAAGAGGCAATGAGACTTCAGCATCATACATCCTCTGTTTCTGAAAGTAGCAACTGCTAAGGGAACACAGATGAGGGCCACCTAGCTCATTTTCCAGGGTCACAGAGGAAATGATGACACATTTCCTGGAGGAAATGATGTCTAAGTGAAGTTAGACACATGAAAGAAGGGAAAGGATGATGAGAGATGTTCAGGCATTCATTCATTCATTCAACAAACAAGTCCTGAGTGCCTAATATATTCTGGGAACTATTCTAAAAATTGAGGGTACAGTACTGAACATGATAGACAAGGTCTTTGATCTTATAGAGTCAACCTTTCAGCTGGTCGATCAACAATAAATAATTAACAAAATATCAGGAAGTGATCCATGACATGAAGACTGCAATGGAAAGGAGCTACTTCAGACTTGATCGACGTCGAAGACCACTCCAAGGAAGTTCCATTTCAACTGAAACCTGAGAGAGGAGAAGAGTCCAGCCATGTGACCATGCAGACAACTAAAGTATAAACAGAGAGAAGCAGTAGCACCAAGGTCTTAAGTTCAGAGCAAGCCTGGCATGTTCTGGGCACATAAAGAAGGTGATCATGGCTGCCTTAGGGAGCAAAAAGAAGATAGGAAACATAAGAAAGAGGACAGGGCCAGATCTTGTAAAACCATGTAGGGAACGGTAAGCTGTTTGAATTACATTCTAAGTGTGATGGGAAGCCACTGGAGGTTTTAAGAGGGGAGAGTTGTGATCTGATTTACATATTTAAAGATCACGCTAGTTCTTGTAAAAGCAATACAGTTGACCCTTGAACAATGTGGGGTTTGGGGCTCCAGCCTTACACGCAGTCAGAAATGCACTTACTGCTCTCTCTGCCTCAAAAAACAGAGGAATTGATAAAGGACTCACCCAAGGGCAGAAAGCTAAAACAGTTTGGATAGAATCCGGACTAAAACCCTAAGTTCTTTCAATTCAAACATTGTGATCTAACCAATCCACACTTACTTAATTCAAAGATCTGTGAAATGAAAATGCAGCTACTGTATTATTGGAAAAAGTCTGTGTGTAAGTGGACCCACACAGTTCAACCCCATGTTGTTCAAGGGTCTACTGTATATGCAAAAGTTCCAGATGAGAGAGGACATGGTCTACAGAAAAACAAAAGGAAAAAAGGGAAAGAAAATCACCTAGTCCAGCTGAGGGAGCGAGTAGCCAGGGATGATCCTGGAGAGGTTGTCTGGGACCCAGGCTCCGGGGTTTTGGGGGCTGCGACAAAGATTCAGACTTTAACCCAGTGCAATGGATGCTATGAAAGAATTCACAGAGGGACGTCAGATTTCTGTTTCAGAAACACATCAGTGACAGTGATGGCTCCAGACACCAGAGTAGGGCTAAAAGCCCTCCTCCCTCAGGCTCAGCATCTCTGTTGTGTAGGTAACACGTGTACTGTAGGAGAGCATGAGTGAGCAGAGGACAAGCTCAGCATGTAGAAAGAGGGGGAAGCTGAGTGCACACAGCAGCAGGAAAAAAGTCAGAAACCCCCCAGCAGGGACCCCATGGCAACGCTGTGGCCCTCTCCAGGCTCCGCTAGGCCCTGGGGGCCCTGGATCCCATATCCCCCTCTGTAGGGTTTCTCAAAGAAACCACGGGGCAGAGCTGGGAAGGAGAAGAGTGATTATTATCTCATCCAGACCTATCATTTTACAGATGAAATTAGTTTCCTCATCCCCATTAGCCATATGGCTCTGAGGTTAGTTTCTCCAGGGCTCAGCCACAAAGACTGGCTAGATATATTTTTTTTAAGTCTGGAGATATTGGCTAAAATGACTGTCTCTATTCCCACCACGAATAATCTGCTTTTGTCCCTCCGTCTGTGAAAGGCTACAGGCTCTATATTTGGTTTCCCATGACATGACTTTCCCCTGCAGCAAACCCAGATCCTGGAAGGCTGAGTCTCTGAAAGGCCTTACCCTTGTGCAGTGGGAGGCAGGCGGAGGCAGTCTGCCTGCACGAGGTCATACATTTTTCCAAGGAGCTAGGCTGGGAAACAGGTCTGCAAGGCACAGTTTCCTTGGATGGATCTACTCCAATTCACTGTGGCTCATATTTTGGGGGTGAAATTTATGGAGCATTGAGTTCGCATGTTGACGCAGAGCCTAGAGATCAGTTTTGACACCTTTTTATATCAAATACTGTCTATGTAGTCATCTGCAAAGCAATAATGAAGCACATTCTAAGTGCCAACCCCTCTGCTTGTCACTGAAGACACGATGATGAAGATACAGCCCTGGGCTTCCCTGGTGGTGCAGTGGTTGAGAGTCCGCCTGCCGATGCAGGGGACACGGGTTCGTGCCCCGGTCCGGGAGGATCCCACATGCCACGGAGGGGCTGGGCCCGTGAGCCATGGCCGCTGGGCCTGCGCGTCCGGAGCCTGTGCTCCGCGACGGGAGAGGCCACAACAGTGAGAGGCCCGCGTACCGCAAAAAAAAAAAAAGATACAGCCCTGCCTTAGGAAACTTGAGATTCAGCGATTGTTATTGAAACTGAGAAAACATGAAACAAACACTAAAATCCTAAAATACATGAGCCTCAACCTCAACTTTCCCTCAGATATCCATAAACTTTTTATAACTAAGTGTATACTATCCAGGAGAACAAGTGTAGTTTCTTTTAATTTCAAAAGAAATGAAATTTTACTTGATACAAAGAAATTCTTGAGCAGTGAGTCCTTTACTCTTGGTTACTGGTACATTTATTAAATGCCCAGTGATTGTCTATTGTTGCAATATGTACGGCAGGCCTGGCAAAGGAAGGTTGCAGTGGGGAATTAAGTTTACATATAGGAATAATGATCACATCCCCGATTTCATTTTAACCATCACTGTTAGCCCTGTTTTATTAACAAAGGAACTGAAATCCAGAGAGAGTCAGAAACCTAACCAAGCTCAATTAAGCAGTAATTTCCATCATCCTCAATACTGTCATCTCCATCATAATTAATGTAATGGTCAATTATTGCATATTATTATAGTATAGTAGTAGTAGTCATTCATTTACTAATTGACCAAACATTCACCTAATACCTGTTATGTATAAAACATCGAATAAGACACAATTCCTGCCATCAGGGAGCTCCCAGCTCCATAAATTTAAAAATCCATTCATTAATTACACAACACTGGGTTGTTTCACCTTTTGGTTGTTATGAGTAATGTTATGCTATGAACATCTGCACACAGGTTTTTGCGTGGACTTGTTTTCATACAGTGGAAAGTCACTGAGCTATGAAAAAGTACTGAAGTACTGATACATTCTACAATATGGAAAAAACCTTGAAAATGTCATGGTAAGCTAAAGAAGCCAGACACAAAAGGGCATATACCGTATGGTTCCATTTGTTTAAAACATCCACAATAGGCAAAATCTATAGAGATAGAAAACAGATTACTGGATGGATTGTCAAGGGCTAGAAGACGACTAATGGGAGTGACTGCTCGTGGCTACAGAATTCCTTTTGTGCTAATGTAAATGTTCTAGAACTAGATAGTAATAATGGTTTCACAACTTTGTGAATATATTAACAATCACTGAATTGTGCACTTAAAAAGGAAGAATTTTATGGTATGTTACTTGTATCTCAATGAAACATGTAAATACACTCTACAAAATAAGTGTGCTATTGAGTGAGCTCTTTGCATGTTTTGGATACTAAGCCTTTATCAAAGACACGGTTTGTAAATATTTTCTCTCATTCCACAGGTTGCCTCTTTCACTCTGTTGGTTGTTTTCTTTACTGAGCAGAAGGGTTTTAGTTTGATTCAATCTTGTCTATTTTTGTTTTTGTTGACAATGTGCTTTTGGGGTCATAATCAAAAAATTCATTGCCCAGACCAACGTCAAGGTTTTTCCCTGTTTTCTTCTAGTAGTCTTATAGCTTTAGGTCTTACGTTTAAGGCTTTAATCCATTTTGAGTTGATTTTTGTATATGGTGTGAGATAAGGATTCAATTTCACTCTTCAGCAATATGGGTACCTAGTTTTCCCAATACCATTTATTGAAGAGACTATCCTTTCTTCATTGTGTGCTCTTGGCATCCTTGTCAAAGATCAGTTGACCATAGACATATAGATTTATTTCTGGGCTCTCTATGCTGTTCCATTGGTTAATATGTCTATTGTTATTCCAGTATCATACTGTTTTGACTACTATAGCTTTGTCGTGTATTTTGAAATTAGGCAGTGTGATGCCTCTGGCTTTGCTCTTCTTGCCCAAGATTGTTTTTACTATTCTGGGTCTTTTGTAGTTCCATACGAATTTTAGGACAGCTTTTTCTATTTCTGTAAAGATCATCACTGGGATTTTGATAGAGATTTCATTAAATCTGAAGTATGGACATTTTAACAATGCCCATACTTGTTAACAATGTCCATACTTGTCCATAATTCTTCCAATGCATGAACATGGGATGGCTTTTTATTTATCTGTATCTTCTTTTGTTTCTTTCATTAATGTACTAGAGTTTTCAGTGTACAAATCTCTCACCTCTTTGGTTAAGTTTGTTCCTAAACATTTTATTCCTGTTATTGCTATTGTAATTGGAAATGTTTTCATCATTTCCTTTTCAGAGAGTTCATTGTTTGTGTACAGAGATACCACTGATTTTTGTGTGTTGATTTTGTATCCTGCATCTTTACTGAATGTGTTTATTAGTTCCAACAGTTTTTTTGTTGAATGTTTAGGGTTTTCTACATAAATAATTATGTCATCTCCAAACAGGGACACTTTTACTTCTTCCTTTCCAGTTTGGATGCCTTTTATCTCTTTTATTTTCTAATTGCTCTTCCAGTCCAACGGTGAATAGAGGCTAGCCAGAAATTATTACATCTATTTTTATAGGTAAAGAAAATGAGACATTCAGATGTATAGTAAGCTCAAACATTTAGTGTAGGTTGAGACTAGAATTTACACTAGTCTCTCTGTCTCAAACTCCAGGGCTCATCAAACTTAATCCACCTTCCACTTCAATCCCATTAATAGATGAGACTGCAACCCAAGCTCCAACCTGGACTGGCTTTCCAGTCCACCCACTGAGAGGATCCATTCCTGCTCTCTTCCTCCTCAAGAACATCAGGCAGTCCCCCTCTGTTGCCATGGCAAACCCCATGTGGCCCCACTAACAAAGGGCTGCTGTGCCCTCTGACTAAATCCTGCACACAAGGTCTGATTACCACATGCAAACCCAGCTTGGAAAACCTCCCTCAAAATGCAGCTGGCTGTCTTCTTTTTAGCCTTCTAATTTAACATTTTTTTTCTATTACCAGAAAAAAAGGCAGGGGGCTATTTCCATATTCTGGTTCTCATTGAAATTCTCTTAGAGAATATGCTTCCCTCAGCTCTGTTCTCACTTCCCACAATCTGCTTTCCTGGCCATGTGGTACCAGCCCCTGTCATCCTCCCTAGACCTTTTCTGTGGCTTAAGAAAGATATAAAGATGGCATACTTAGGGAGGCAGGAAAGTGACAGGAGGTTGTGAGAAACGGTCAGTGCAGGATATAGTTTGCTGGTACAGAGGCCAGGGCCTGTTGATGGAGTGGATGTGGGTGAGGAAAGTGAGCAACCAGGCAGAAAGAGATGCCAAGTCCTGATAAAGGAAAGCTTGGGAGAAGAGCAAGTTTGGGGCTGGTAGAAATCAAGAGATCTGTTCTGTGCAGGTTAATTATGGCCTACTTTTTAGACATCCAAGAAGAAACGTAGAATAGACACTCCAGGTGTATGCAGCTCAGAATACCGTGTGAATTAAAGAACTTCATCATGAAACACATGCAACTTTGAAGGATTATAAATATTTTGGTATGCCAAAAATGTAAGGTGTATTATAGGAACCAGGGAGAGACAAGGCAGAGACCGGGTTACAAATAGTCCTCTGTGTTCAATGGAAATCTATTGAAGGTTACTTTTGAGTCAATCTGTAATTACATATGCAATTCACAATTATATTTTCTTTGAAATGGTCTAAAACATCTCTTCTTTGTCTACCTAGAGCAGCAGGGCTTCTCAGCCTTGGTACTATTGACATTTGGGGCTGGGAAATTCTTTGCTAGAGGTACCTGTCCTGTGCACTGGAGGATGTTTAGCAGCATCCTGACCTCCGCCTGCTACGTGCTAGTAGCTTCACTTATCTCCTAAATCAGAACAGACAAAACTGTCTCCAGACATTGCCACATGTCCCCTGAGGGTAAGACCACTCCCAGGTGAGAACCATGGACCTGGCAGTAACCAGTGTTATCTATTTGCTGTAGAAGTTCCTGGGCCTATTTCTATAGACTGACCTGTACCTGTATTTACCAATAGTACATGCTCTTTTGAACTTTTTCACATACATTCTTTTATGTTATATTCATCGACTTTTAACTTGCTTATTTCACATGCCTTAGTATTCGGGATAGCTAACTATGCTGGTACACAGGAACCTGCCAGGTTTTTGTTTTTTTTTTAAATGACATAGTATTCTGTAGTGTATGTATATATATATATATATATCACAGTATATCTGTATCTATGTTAGCTACCCTTGAACTTGTTTTGTATTTCAAACAAATTTGCAATAAATGTCCTGACATATATTTCCTTATGCACGTGTGTAAATTGTCTCTCAGGCAGACAAACATGGAATTGTTGGCTCCCAGAGTATATGCATTTTTTATTTTGATAAAACTGCCTCCAATAGATTGCTTATAAAAATAGCGGCAAAACTTCCCTCCCTGTACCCAGGCTCCTCTGCAACATGAAACCTGTGGCTCCCCCCCTCGTACGGCAGTGTCGCCTGCTCCAGCTCTTGAGCTTGGGCAGAGGTTCCATGACTCACTGATCAGTGGAATGCAGCACACTACACAGAGATGAGAACATGAGGCTGCCTTAGATACAGTCTTTCCCTCAAGGTGTTGGAGTCTTGACCCAAGGGGTGGTCCAGAACATAACAGAGGAAGCAGTAGAGGTTCTAAGGTACACAGGGAAACTTATTATAGAGGGGAGAGGGTAGGAGGTGCTAGGGTTGGGGGGGCATCAAGGAAGTGAGTCAGGAGGGCAAGGGGGGTAAACTAGTTCCCAGGGGAAGCCAGGTCTTGAAGGATGGGATGGAGATCACTGATCAGGCATGTCGAGGGCACAGGCAGAACGGGAATCTTCAGCTTCAGCTTCTCCCAAGACAGAGCTGATTAATCCCAAAGGCTCTGGCCCTCTACCCTTTGGATAAATTACAGGGAAGGCTATCAGATACTGAACACCCACTCATGCAGTGAGATGAACAAGGGCAAGGTAATGAACTAATCCCCCTTGGAGGAGTCCAGCCCAGTGCCAGCCTGTCAGCCCACGAAGGAAGGGGTCTATTAAAAGCACATGATTTTTTTTCAGAATATAAAACATATCTCAGATAATTGGCTTAAGCAAGAATTAAAGGGACACATTTCTTTGGGATAAGGAATATGAGAGGCCTGTTGGTTTTGGCTGTGAGTCAAATCAGAGGCTGAGAGGCAAAGTCTTGTGAAGCTTTGGGAAAAATCTGGAAGCATCATCTTTCTCCCTCCCTCCTGCTGCACCAGGATGTCTCCTTTGACATTTGAAATACCCTGTCGTGCTATTCATCTTCTCACCAAAAAAAACTTTTTTCTGAACTAATGCTCAGCTCTAATCACTGGAGTAGCCAGGAGACCCTTCTTTGTTTTCTTCGCCCTTACTCTCTCCTCCACCCTTCTCTTCTTTGCCCCCCTTTTTCTTTTCCCTTTAGGGCTGTTTGCAATAGAAAAGAATCATTTCTCTAAGAAGCACAGAGATTCTAGTTAATGGTTTAGTCGTTTTGGAGATGAATAACAGCAAGGCTGCCTTGTCTTCCTGGTACAGACTTCTGTGTACATGAGGTAATATATTAGGACATTCATTGCCAAGTTGTTTGAAATACAAAAAAGAAAAAAGAAAGAAAGAATAACAAACTAAAGATCCAATAACATAGATACAGATAAATAAACTGTGCTGCTATAGCCTTACTACAGAATATTATGCCACTAAAAAAAAAGCTGACAGCTTGCTATGTACCAGCACGTACACAGGTATCAAAACACACAAAGATGTATGAAATAAGCAAGTTAAAAATGGATGCATATCACATAATAGCATTTGTGAAAAAGAAAAACAGAACATGTACTAACAAAATACTACATACGTGAAAAAGAAAAACACAACAGAACCAGAAAATGAAGAGAACATGGTAAATACATGTACAGGTAAATGTATAGAAATAAGCTTTTACAGCAAATGGAGGGTTCTGCTAGAACCAATGCTAGGTCATTGGGGACATTCGGCAGTGTCTCAAGAACACTGGTGGAGATCAAAACAGTTGGGCGGAGGGATGGTGCTCCTGGCATGTAGTGGATGGAGTCCAGGGTGCACAGGACAGTCACCCCCAGCAAGGAAATTATCCAGTTCAAAATGTCAGTAGTAACAAGGTTGAGAAGCCCTAGATAAACAAAGAGGGCCTAAGGGTTACACAGATGTCAAAGATGTTTATCTTTAATGTTTAGACCTTTCGAATAAAATGCAATTGCACATTGCTTATGTAATTATAAATTAATTGAAAATTAACTTTCAGTAGATTTCCATTGACAATGGAGGACACTTTGTTACCTGATCCCTGCCTCTCTCCCAGCTCCCTCTCTTGCATCTGACATTTTTGGCATACCAAAATGTTTATAGTCTTTTAAAGTTTCATGTGCTTCGTAATTGCCTTTTTTTCCCCCACATGATGATCCTTCAGCTCAGAAAGCCTCTCTCTTCCTTCTTTGCCTAGTGACATCCTAGTCGTTCTCCAGAACCCAGCTCAAGTACTATTTTCTCTGCTCTTCCCAGGTGAAGCTGCTCATCTCCTCTTCTCTGACATCTCTGCAGCACCTAGGCATCTGGAATTATCATTAGACCTCAGCACCCTGACATGAGGAGGCTGGCTCTGTAAAGCCCTAACCCAGCCAATCATGAGGAACATTCTGGCTTCCTACACACCCCAACAAAACACACAAAGGACAGGTCACACGTCACACGAACTGTATCATGTGACCCCTACAGAGAATGAGGCACACACCTCATGTTAGCAGGGGTCACACACTCAAACATCCACTGGGGTGTTAGATGCTGTGAATGTGTGAGTGGGCATGGAGGGAGCTGCAAAACTGGAAAGAACAGCCCCAGCTAGAGGGGCAAATTTGGCTACTTCCTACTGATTATTTCCATGTAGGCCCCATGTTGCCAGATTTTCCAAGATAAGTTGGAAATTTGGAATTTTATTGTACAATTTCTCAATGCTCAAAGTTTAATATCTAATTCAAAACTCCATGATTGTTCTACAAGTGAAACAATAATGCATCAAAGGATTAGATCTGTCGTAATGGCTACTGATTTTTCAACTCTGAATTATAACGATTCATAAATGAAATTACTGAACTGAATAAAAAAAGAAATGGAAATTATAGTCTAGTACAGAGGACAGGCACCAAGACACATGAGAACCTAAGATAGCTCACCTATCACACAATCATTAACATACAGAGCCACCCGACAGAGAAACATCAACCCTTGCCAACACCAAAGTGACACCTTCTCCTGTGAGGATGAGTAAGTGAAGGGGCTGGAAAGAAGAACCAATTCTTTCTCCCTGAAACTTCTCAGATGACAGAGGGTACTATTCTGTGAACTGAGGTGGGTGGGAACAAGAGAATATGAGAGAGGATATTTCTCCTACAATAGTGGTAATAAACTAGATTCCCCTTGAATATGATTCGATGATCCCATGAACTGTTTGCAAACACCCAACTCTCAGGTTTGTCGAGTGACTAGTAGACAGATTTCACAGAGGACAATTATTCCAGGCTCATGCAAGTTCTCTTTGTTACCAGCTGCCTCATGAACTGCACTCCTTGGAGCAGAATCACGATGGACAATGTCCAGATGATCTTTTCATCTCATGGCCCTCAAAACCCAGCCAAGGCTGGGAGCCAAGTGAGAGCAGGAAAGGGGCCTGGGCCTCAATTTCTGATCTGCCACAACCTTGCCAAGTGTCTTTGGAGCCGACTCCATTCTCCTATGTCTCCAGTGGGATCCATGTTTTAGGATCTTGGACATTGGCCTCAGGCATTTGTCTCTGCATATCACATGGAAAGAGAGACTGGCTCCTGGTGGAGCCCATTCAGACAAGTAGGAAGGAAGGGACACATGATCAGACTTCCCCGACAAGGGGAGACTATAAGATAAAGCCCCTCCACATGCAACACACCGAAACATGCACTGTTGCCATGGAAACCCCATAATGCAGGGTGAGTAAATGCAGACTGAATAGATCCCATCCAAAATGCTTGCTGAAGCCACTGCATTCAGCCCCTTTCATCACCAGACCCGGAGTCCAGCTGGAGCCAGAATTAGTGATGGGTAAAGAGCTCAAAAGGCTGCTGGTCCCCTTCCAGGGAATCTCCGATTTATGTAAAGTCTCTTGGGTTTGGAAGATTTGAGTGGCCCAGTAGTCCCGTGAAAGTTGTGGTTCCCTTCTTTCTCTCATCCGGGGCCACAAACTAGCATCTCACTCTGTGGTGGGGGAGTGGTGAGGAAGCTAATCAAAGCAGCTTTTAAAAGGCTTTCAGAGTTTGCAAAGAAAAGATGTTTTGGGTAGAGACCAGAGCACAGTTTTGCTCCCAGCCTGTTTCCCCTTCTTTCTTAAACACACACAGATTGAGTTAGACTCTAAGCAACGAGGTCGGAACAAGCAAAAACTTTTAACAAAGCTATTAAACATGATTTTCTTTCTGCACAGAGCGGCAGCAGCTATGGGTCATATGTAAATCCTGAATGCCCAAAGTTCTATTCTGAAGAGTTTACATTAATTAGAGTAAATAAAAACATGCCCCACCCCTCTTTTCTACAGATGCGTCCAATCAAGTTATATGAAGACTTTAATAGCTAGCCAGAGCCCACCTATAGAGCTGAACTATATTTCTAGGCTTCTAGGGTAAAGTAAATAAATATAGAAGTGGCAGAGGCCATTTAACAGGAAATATCTCAGGAGATTTTATGGACCACATGGAACGATCCATCCCATGGGGACAGCTAATGTGTCAGATCAACTGGACTCAGAGAAAAGTGAGTTTGTAAAAACTTTACTTCTTCAAAACTGCAATGGTTTCCCACAACCCCTCCTTTAAATGTCGTTATTCTCCTCACACAGCTCTTACTGCTCTGGCCCATACGGATGAAGGCAAACAAGAGGTAACATTATCAGAAAGTCAACAATCATTTCCTTTCCCCTGAGATGTCTTATAGGTCTTTAATTTATATAACAGAGAAGAGAAAGGAAAAATTCTTTGCTTTTCCCATTTAGAGTCTTAGGGAAGATGGTATTGTTAAATTCTGGAGGTGTGTTTTCTTAATGAGGCTTTCCAACTCAATTAGCTGGGAATAAAATGAGGGGAAATTCATAATAAAGCCAATATGTAGATGTGTGATTTCCCATAGGATTCTGTCTTGACCAGGGCTGTCAAGCCATTCTGCGATCACGTCGCTGGGATGCCAGAAGGAGGCACAGGGAGACAGGGAGCAAATCCAGCTCAGGGCACTTGTGAAATAGGCTAGGCTCATAAGCAGTATTTTCTGTTCTCCCTTCAGGGGTAACTCTCAACTCCTAAATGTGCTCCACCACTGTCTTTGCTGCCAGGAACAAAAAGCTCAGGGGACTCACCAAACCCACCTACACAGCTCCTCAGCTTCTCCTACCTGGCCTGAGTCTCTCTCCTGGTCCAGAGCCTGAAACTATTGGGAGATGCCCAATAGGTTCCAGTTTTCTTTTTCCTTTGCATAAATCGCTTATTCGTATCTGGTTCAAAGTACTTTCACAGCCATTTTATTGACAGACTTTCACCCTAATATTTTTGTCTAAGCTAGGCAGGGATTAGAATTCCCAATTTAAAAGTGGTGATATCAATTTTTCAATGACCCCTCAAAACTTCCAGGATAATGTTCATCTTGTTAGGATGACCTACGTATTAGCCACTTCCTGGTCTGGCCTCTGCCTCCCTCTCCAGCTTCTCTTTCCTTAACTCTATCCCCTGTGATGCATTAAAGTTATGCTGAACTACTCGTACTTCCTTGACCTATGGTACGGTTTCACACCATACCTTGACTCTTGCTTTTCCTGACCCCTGGAATGCCTCAGCCCCACCCTCTGGTCGGTAGACGCATCCTGTCAACTTCTAGGCGTGCTTCGGCGTGCTTCAAGATTCAGACCAGGCTTCCTGCAGGGAAGCCTTCCCTGATGCTTTTTCCTCTCCCGGGCTGATCAAAAGTCTCTGTTATTAACCTGCATCATACCAACCACTTTGTAGAGTGTTTGCCTATTCCCAGGTCAACTTTTGCCCACCTGACTATAAGTTTCTAAATATCCAGGAATATCTTGTTGCAAATGATAGTAGACACGAATCAACGTGACCTTACTTTTTTCAAAATAGGAGAGGGAACGTATTGGCTCAGTAACTCAGTGTAGTCCTTAGGGCACAGCTGAACTCTGCGGCTCAAGTGATATCCCCGGAATTCCACCCGCCCTGGTATTCAAGCTCTACTTTCTTTCTTTCTTTTCTATATGGACTGTATTCTCAAGAAACATTCCCCTCCACACAGCAGCTCCTAGAATAGAATAAGCAAGTGTGAAAGGGGCACAAATAAGTTTGGAGAGAAAGCCAAGGGCTAGATCAAGCAGAGGGTAGTAGTCATGTTAAGGACTTTGGGTTTTATAAACGCATCGGAAAGCCTTGGGGGATTTAAACACGAGAAATAGATATACACTAAGACGGTCACTTTTGTTTCCACTGGAGAAAATGAATGGGAGAGGCAGAGCGTGGGACAGCGTCAGCAGCTATGAGGCTGTATAAAAACATAGGGAGCACAAGTCTGGTGGCTCAAACTAAGATGCTGGCAATAAAGATGCAGAAGAGTGGACAGAGCCAGGATATACTTTGGAAATGAAAATTGGAAGATTTGATCATGGATTGGATGGAGAAAGTGGTTATGGAAAGAGAGAAAGCAAGGATGACTTCTTCACTTAGGACTTGAGCAATTGGTGATACCAGTGTCTGGATAAAGAGACACTGGTGGGAAGAGAACAGCAAAGGGAGGAGGGGCAAGTTTGGAGGGCACAGTCGACAGTTCTATTTGGATATGTTCATTGTTCATGGGACATTTAGGTGGACTTCAGTTTGGTTTGTGCACAGACTGTCTGCCCATACCTGCCCCAGACCTGGGTCTAAAATATGGTATCTAGTAGCTGACCAGGGAAGAAAAAATGCAGAAAAATTTAGGGAATACAGACACTGTGATTGACAAATAGAGATCACCTTTTAAGTCTTGAAATTATCACTGGAGAAATTTGCACTTACAATAACCAGATAACCAGATCTGGGTTCTATTACCAGCTCTGTTACACTCTGGCTGTGTGATCTTGGTCAATTCACCATCCCTCTCTGAACCTTAGCTTCCTCAACTATAAATGGGGATAATTCTACATCCCTCAATTTCAGAGCTTTTTTGAAGATCTGCATGTTAAAAGGTATTGCATACAGTACGATTTCACGCAGATGTGGAATATAAAAGACAAACAACAAACGAAATGAACAAACCAAACCAAACAGAAACAAACATGTAGTTACAGAAAACAGAGTAGTGGTTACCAGAGGGGAAGGGGCAGGGGGAGGGCGAAATGAGTAAAGGGGATCAACCGTATGGTGATGGATGGAAACTAAATTTTGGGTGGTGAGCAACCTGCAGTGTATACAGAAGTCAAAATAGTAATGTTGTACACATGAAACTCACATAATGTTATAAACCAATGTTACCCCGATTTAAAAAAAAAAAACTCACGGTAACAAAAATTTGTTTGACTTAGGTTATATCTACAATGAACTATATTAAAATTTTTTTGACTAAAATAAGGTATTGCAAATGGTAGAACAATAAATATCTATAAATCAGAATTATGATCATTTTAATATATACACAGACATCAAAACCAAAGGAATTTTTATTTGAAAGTGAGCCGTGTAAGAAAAATTGGGTACATTCTTTTTTCAGGCCCTAAACCTTTGAAACAATACCAAGAACAATCTCAGGCTTCTGGAGTCAATGAAACACTTTGCTTACTTTGTGTTTTAAACTCTCCCATCACCCCCAGTTAGTTACTCACAGCTTGTCCCCCGTGGCTGAGGCTAAAATGTATTTCGCCCCCTGTATGTCCCAGTTTCTCAGGCTAAATCCATTCCATTTGGCTGAAGGAAGAGGCCAGGCAATATTCAACATGACTTCCCTCTCCCTGGCCGCCAGACAGCTGTGAGATGAGCTCCAGGATTTTGCCAACAAAAGACTGCGGCTGAAACAACCACCTGTGAACTGAACTTTGCAGGTTTTATTTATTCCATTTTGAACAGAAAAGCCTGGGAATGCCCAGGAAGGGGATGAGATCATCTGTCTGGTCTGTGAGCAGCATGCTCCTCAGGCCTTCTCATTCCACATTACATCATGCTGGAAAGAGAAAGCGTCTGGATACTCCTTACGCAATCTGCAGGGGTGTGAAGCCAAGGAGATGCTGCTTGCTATGTCGTGATTCCCCAGCTCTGCTCACACAGGAGCACGCACTCCCCTTAACTCTGCCAACAGTTACAGAATGCCCACCGTGTGCCTGAGATGTTCAACGTAAAGATAATCTTGAACATTCATTAACTTATTCATTTACTTAATAAGTGTTTGAGTGTTTACTACGTGACAGGTACTATTATAGGTGCTGGGGATAGAGGTGAACAAAACACATAAAAATCCCTGCCTTCATGTGGCAGGCATTTTACTGCAAGAGATGGCCAATTAACAAATCAACATCTAACTACATAATACATGGTCACAGAAGTGCTCCGAAGTAAAAATGAAGCAGGATGAGAAAACAGAGCGTATAGGATGGCTATTTTGGATAAGATAATCAAGGTAAGTCCCTCTAACAAGGTGACGTTTGTGCAGAGGCCAGAATGAATTGAAGCATGTACCAATAAACGTCTCTGGAGGAAAGCAAGAGATCTCTAAGCAGAGAGAACAGCAAGGGCAAAGGTTCTGAGACTACAGAGTGTTTTAGTTAGAGAGGCTACTGTTTTTCACATCCATTATCTTGGAGCATCTCTATAATCCCATAGCCCCATCCTAACCCCAGGAGAGATTCTTTCCATCATCATACAGTCATACAGGTGATAAAACTGTATATCCAAGATGGTGTCATACACCTTCTCTGTAAACAAGTCTACATATATATATATATATATATATATATATATATATCTTATATATCGCAGATTCAGCCCTCACTCAGTTCTGCTTTTATTTAATTCTCACATGTGCTTTCTGTTAGACGTTCTTTCTATAGAAGGAAAATTAAAGTAAGAGTTTTGTGATTGAGATTAATAGCAAAGAAAAGCAAGAGGGAAGAATCCTCCCACTTCCTCTCTGGTTTGCATATGAATATTGAAGGTCTTGCTACTTTTGAAGAAAAAGTTCTAGACGGTCTATCTAGTTACGTCTTTGGTCATGTGTAATGCACCAGCCAGTTGAGAGTTATTCCATCCCATTCCATTCCATCCTGGTGCCCAGGATGACAGAAAACCACCATTCTTTCCGTGGACCGAAGGGACGGGCTGGTTGTTGCTATGGGCACTTGCATTCAGTGCAAAGAGGTTGCTCCAGACTGACTTGTGTCAACCTTTTGTCGTAGCCCTTCACAATCATGAACAGATATTATTACTCAAACTGTCACTAAAACCACCTTCAAAAGGTTCTTTTACAGATAAACATTGGGGAAGCCTTCAAACTCATCCATTTTGCTAATAATTAGGACCCAGTTTCATGAAGCTTAGTGTGTGGAAGCTCTGATTGGGTCTATTTTTTAAAAAAGGAAGAAATGGTAACAGAAAGCAAAGGAGAGTTAAGAATGAAGGAAATGGGGAAATGAATTAATATTAATTATGTACCAGGCACATTTAGTACTCATTATAACCATATAAGGTAGATATCTGTATTCCTGTATAAGGACAATGTGAAGTTTATGAAGATTCCAGAAAGAGCTAAAGATCAAATAACTGGTGAATGCCTCAGTTGAGATTCAAACCCAGGTTTAGCTTCTCTCTACTAATCCATCTGCTAAGGCCTTCATTTTCTCTCTGAAAAGTCAGAGAGAGTCAAAAAGTCCATGATTTCTGGTGTCTACAGCTCTATTAAAATTGTTGATCATTAAAAGTCCAAGAGACTGAAATTTTTGCCTGGTACACCCAAATTCTAGCAGTTCCATCTTTAAACAGAGGATAATATCCCTTTAAAATAAGCATTCCCAAAAGTTCTGGCCCCCAGCTCCTGGCTCCCATTTGAGGATATTCAGTCGGGCTCCTATAATAGACATAAGTAGCACTGGGTAATCCTCAAGGCTCCTCGCCGAGTGACCACTGATGCAGTCTGAGGTTTGGATGACACTGTCACAGGAAGGACTGGAAGCAACTCGTATTGTGATGCTTAGAATGATGGCTTCTTTACAGAGGAGGTAGAACTATTCCCACTAAAATTATTTCACAAGTTACTTCGATTCATCACGTAACTTGTCAGGTGATGATTATTTGTTTACATGGCTGACTTTCCATTGGGAATGCTGGCTGGCCCCGGAGAACGGGTACCATGCCTTAGTCAGCTCTGTGTCCCCGTAGCATGCCACAGTGTTGGCGCTCCATCAGATTTTAGTAAACTGAGGTCAGTTATCTGCTGCTGCAAAACAAGCCACTCGAAAACGTGTGGCTTAAAGCAAACACCATTTCTTCAGCTCACAATTCCACGGGTCAGCGATTCAGGCAGGTAGAGCTGGTGGCTCTTCCGGTCGCTGCCCGGCTCCCTCATGAGAATGAGTTTAGCTGTGTACAGCCAGGCAGTTCAGTTTCTGAGTGTGGCTGCCCACATGTGTCTCTCCCCCTCCTGCACCCTGGCCCAATTCTGTTCCCACAGCATAGCAGGGATGGCAAGAGCAAGTGAGAGAAACAGAAGCACGCCAAAACAAAACTTCTTACAGCCTAGACTCAGACTGGCACGTTATAACTTCTGTCACATTCTATTAGGTGAATCAAGATACAAGCGCGGCCAGATTCAAAGCCTGGGGAAACAGACTACCCTTCGATGAACGGGCGGCAACATCACATGGCAATGGATGTGGGATGAGCAGAGAATCAGGGCCATTTTTCCAACCGACCACAAAATACTTGTCATGAATGAAATGCACAGCATATCAAATTATAATATGAGATCTGTTTTCTCACCAAAATTAATGCCCCCCTCATAAATAGTTTACTTTCTAACCCAGAAGAAGGAGATAGAGGTATCCAATCGCAAACGTGAGAGAGCCCATATTCCACACGCAGCAAAGACCAGGACACGAGACACGAAAGGTTTGATGTTCCAGATTAGAAGACTGAAGTTCATGGTTTCTGTTTTGGTTTGGTTTTTCCCTTGGGAGAACAAGAGTCTCCTGACCTAATTGTCTGCATGGATTTAAGGTAATGGTGCCAATTCTCTGTTTTACCCCGAGAGGCAGTGATGGATGATTTGGTGAAAGAACATGCTTTGAAGTCAGGCAGACTGAGTTTCAAATTCTGCCCCCTGCACGCTCTAGTCACAGGACCTGGTAAACTCACTCTTCCGGGTTGGTTTCTTTATAAGATGGGGATGAATAATAACCACTATGCATGTCTATTATGATTATTAAAAGAGATGGTATATGCACAGCACTTAATACGGTGCCAGACACAACAGAGGTCACAAATACATATTAGTCCCCTTCAAATCTTTCTTCCCTGAGCCTCTCTGCACTGCTGGAGGGTACCTTCCCATAAATCCAGGATAGGAAGAAGCTTCTTGAAACATCGTTCTGGGAGTACTCAAATTCAATAGTAAACATTGGGCATCATTTTCACTGAAAATTAGAGTAAGTTAAGTAACTTAACTGAACAGCAATTTAAACAAGTATTTCATATAAAAAACATACATGTGAATTCGTATCTGGCCAGTATTTAATTAATAAAACATGTGGCTTCAAAGAAATTTCCAGTGGGCAGGAGTCCACTTTAGGCTATACTATAGGCATGTCCCTATAGCTGAGCAGATTTTGGAGGTAAAAGTTTTGTTTTGTTTTGTTTTTTGTGGCATCTCCCTTTGCGGAGCACAGGCTCCGACGCGCAGGCTCAGCGGCCATGGCTCACGGGCTCAGCCGCTCCGCGGCATGTGGGATTTTCCCAGACCGGGGCACAAACCCGCGTCCCCTGCATCGGCAGGCGGACTCTCAACCACTGCGCCACCAGGGAAGCCCGGAGGTAAAATTTTAAGAATCAAATGTAGGGTAATACCCACCCAGGGCCCACCTTGCCATTAGGGAGTCTTAGAGATATTGATTTCTCTACTTCCATGCCTGCAACTGAAAAAAATTCCCTCTGCTTTTTCTTCCATTCCCGGTCCTTCCTTCCTGAAAAGAAAACTGGCTGCCATAAATTTCTCCTTTGCTCTAGTTCATGTTCCACCTTCCAGCTGAACCTCCCCCCACTCCATTCACACCCAATACTTACTTTTCCCCCTTTTCCCACATTCCAGAAGATTCCCATGTGATTTGTTCAGCTTTTAGATAAGCTCTGACTACCTGAACACTGCTCATAAAAGAGCCTGGTGGGAGGGGAATCAGCCACAGTCTGTGATGAGTTTTCCTGCCTAGCTCCAGCTTTCCGACAGAGCGATATATTTCTTGCGGGTCACCTTCGTGTGTCATTAACATTCAGTCCAAACTCCCAGACATCAGTGCAGATCCATCTCAGTAACTACGATCACCACTGACATGGCATGCATCACGTCCTGTCCTTTCGACACAATGAGGTCACCAGAGACTAAAAGAACTGGATGAGTTATATAGTTTTAAATGCATTCACACAGACACCTGTCCAGAGCAAAGAGGTTCTGAAATCAGACAACGGGGCAGCAGGGGGTTGGTTCCAAGCTCTGAGTCAGGAAGCAGAGCTGAACTAACTGATCCACAGTCAAGCCCCCGTGCACCTCTGACTGTGCGGCTTCGAGAAGTGGGGTCATTTCTCTTTGCCTCAGTTTCCTCGCTTGTGCAAAGATCGTCGTGGGAACTGAATGAGTTAACTGGGTGTTGGCATACACAAACGTTTGATTTCTGAGATGGACATACACACGCTAGTATTTATACATAAAACAGATAACTGGTAAGAACCTGCTGTATAGCACAGGGAACTCTACTCAATACTCTGTAATGACCTGTATGGGAAAAGAATCTAAAAAAGAGTGGAGATACGTATATGTATAACTGATTCACTTCGCTGTACAGCATAAGCTAACACAACATTGTAAATCAACTGTCCTGCGATAAAAATCAATTTTAAAAATATCTGCAGTTCCAGTTAATTTATTGCTGTGTGACCTTGGGCAGGTTAACAAACCTTTTTGCATCTCAGTTTACAAATAGAGATAACACCATTTGCCTCAAAATATTGTAAGAATTCAAGGCATGGTACGTGGTTAGCAATACACTCAGAGACTAGTAGCCGATGTTTTCAGTGATAGCGAGAATCACCATCCCCTGTGAAGTCAATAAGCAGGATAATGACTGCCTGAGGCAAATGAGGAGTTATTTTAAATATCAAATCACACTTGAAAATTAAGTCTTAGGAATATATTATGTAGAGAGACAAACATGAGAAGGGAGGGCATTGGAATTGACCAACTGGATTTAAGTTACTGAATCCACCACACAGCAGGAGCAAGACATGTTATTTGACTTCTCTTTGTTTCTTTTTCCTCATCAGAAAGACTGGAAAAATACCACCTACCTTGCAAGACTATTGTAGGATTAAATGGGATCCTACATAAAGCGCTTGGCACGTTGTTAGAGCTCAATAAATGGTGTCTATTCTAAATCAAAGGTCTCAGACAGAAAAAACGACCTGTAATTTTTATTAATATGAAGTGAATTAAAAAGAAACAACAACATGATTTATCCTTGTGAACTTGGCTCGGGCTAAGTTAATGAAGACGGAAGAGAGAAGAGAAATGGGGGTTAGAAGGACTAAGTATACAGAGCAGGCAGGGAGTTTCGCTGAGGTTAGCTATAAGGAATTTGTGGTTTGATTCAAAAGACTTTGGCTTTATGAGGTTTGAAGGCCTTTTCAAAAGGAAAACCAGATTTATCAATGGAAAATTTATGCAAACAGTGCTATCTTCAGCAAATGCTGCTTTGAGTCTAATTCTGTTATACTGGGTAGGCGCTGCAGTGGAGAGGGGTCCTGGGGTATTTTTAAAAACTCACTTGATCCTGTCTTGCAGACCTTTGCTGATGTCCTCAAACGGGGCAGGTCATGAGACCAGTACTTTGTAAGCAAAAAGTCCCAGAACCAAGAATGATGGCACCGCTACAGCCAGAAAGCTGTAGGGTTTCCCATCGCAGACTCCTGCTTTAAATTGTTGAAGAAAGCCAGGCTTTTTTCCCCAGGAGTCCTGCATGTTCAGGCCCAAGGCTCTCCCAGCACAGTCAACAGGGATGAGTTGCTTCTCAAAGCGCCCCTGTCACTTGCCCCTAAGTCCCACAGGTAAAGGGGAATCATGAGATAATTAATAGTACTTAAGTTCAATTTCTTCGGCACCTAAACTGCAAAGACAATAAATTTTCTATAGAGTTTTTGAGAAGTAACTGGCAGGCCTCATGAAAAGGCTTGGAATGCTTGAAAATATACAAGGAAAAATCATCTCAAGATAACGAGACAAATGTATGTAGTGTGGGTGTTTACTATAAGGTGTGGTGAGTAAACTGGAGAGGCCAGGACCCTGGAACGGAGGGGGCATAAGGACATTAGCAGAAAAAGTGAGATACAAAGTGAGTGCAGGTAGCTTGGGGATGATGAAGACTGGGTGAGCCAACATTGGGCATATGCTGGGCTCTTCCCTTTATGGGTCCCTAGACATACTTGCTGGGACAGGAGTTGATTTTTAAAGGGGCTGCATGGAGGTAGGTAGCCAGAGAAGTGCAGTCAGGGACCAAAGATAAACTCTTATATCTTTAAGTCCATCCTGCCACCACCTTCTAGGGATACTCATCAAGGCTGCTGAGACTGTTTTTCTCACCTTACTGGAAGGAAGTTTAGGGAAGGGGCAAAAGTAAACAAAATGCCAGACAGGAGGCAATACAGTATGGTGATTACGAAGACTGACTCCGAAATGAGACAGCCTGAGATACTGACCACAGCAGAGTTCTGAATTTATATTTTTTTGCTTCTAAAGTACTTGCTCTTAACTAACTAACTCTGTGAACATCCATAGATAAAATGTACTAACTCTGCTAACCTGAATAATATGTATAGAGACTTCCTCTCCCTTATCCTGGCTCTATAAATGATCAGAATAAGAAATCTGGTATATCCATTCGAGGCCAGAAGTACAGCGAGCAGCGTTTCAAGTCAATGAAGGATGTGGCCTAAATCAGGTTCATATTATGGTCCATTCTGTGTATCCAAACAGGTTGGCCCAACCTTGAGTATGACTCATTTGCTGAAGCAAATGTGTATCACCCCTGACTCAACAGTGGGGAAATAAAGGTTAGCGCAATTTCCTTAAATGGGCAAAGCCTAAGTAATTGGGAGCGGGGAGGGGAGAACATCTCCCAATCCCACTGATGCCCACTGCCTCAGTCCCAAATCTTCGGTCACGTCCCTGTATGTTTGTCCATCTACTACAAGGATACTGAAGTGATCTCTAAATTTCAGACCTATTTGTGGCATAGATTGGTAAAATTTCTAAATATCCATTCTCCAGTTCTAGTAGAGAAACACAAAACCTGGTTTTTATGTGGGCCCAATGGTTGTCCATGTAAAGATTACATTTTTCGATCTTCTTTGTAGCTGCATAAGAACCTGTGGCTAATTTCTGATGGATGAATAAAGTCGAAGTGTGTTGTGCAAGCTTCTGAGACTCTTCTTCACGAGACTGTTGAAGACTTCCTGCTATGGTCTGAATGTTTGTGCCCACCCAAAAATCATACGTTGAAATTTTTTTTTTTTTTTTTTTTTTCTGCGGTACGTGGGCCTCTCACTGCTGTGGCCTCTCCCGTTGCGGAGCACAGGCTCCGGACACGCAGGCTCAGCGGCCATGGCTCATGGGCCCCGCCGCTCCGCGGCACGTGGGATCCTCCCGGACCGGGGCACGAACCTGTGTTCCCTGCATCGGCAGGCGGACTCTCAACCACTGTGCCACCAGGGAAGCCCCATATGTTGAAATCTTAATGCCCAATTTTATGATATTAGGAGGTGATTAAGTAATGAGAGTGGAGCCCTCATGAATGAGATTAGTCTTCTTATAAAAGAGACTCCACAGAGTTCCCTAGCCCTTCCACCATGTGAGGGCACAGCGAGAGGTCGGCAGTCTGCAACCTGGAAGAGGACTTTCCCCAGAAGCCCATCATCCTGGCACCTTGATTTTGGACTTCCAGCCACCAGAACTGTTTACAAGTCACCCAGTCTCTGACGTTTTGTTATAGCACCTGGATGAACTAAGACACTTCCCATAGTTCTATTCTTATTTATCACCATTCTCTGCTTGCCACCTGGACTAAGAATTTGGAATATGAATCTAAAGGCCAAATACAGGGATGGTTGGAAAGACTTAGATTTCCTGAGAAGAGCCACTAGAGCAGTCCTGGACCACTTAACTCCAGACTTTTGCATGAAAAACAAACTTCTGCTGCCTTAAAACCAGTATTAATTTGGAATTTTCCATTACTAGCAATCAAACCTAATCCATAAATAATAGGTCAATCATGTCACCTATCCATGGTTCCCAACTGATCTCAGAGAAAATTCCAACCCCCTTAGCAAAACATTCAAGGTCCTAACAAACTGTATGTTTTTTAAACTACTATTATAATTACTTTTTTAACTACTATTTTAAGCTTCCCATTTATGTTTTAACAAAGCAGCAATACCTAATGATTTGCATGTCCCTAAGTATTCACAGTTTGTCCCGTGAATGTCTCTACACATATTGTCAACTTCTGCTTTGAATGTCATCTTCACTCGTCTGACAGAAAAGTGTCACTTTCTCTGACAAACCATCTCTTACCCCTTGGGCAAACATGTATGGAACATGTATGCAAACATGTATGGAACAACCCCTTGGGCAAACATGTATGGAACAACCCTATTCCAGTTGTACCTAATCAGTCATCCCTTTAACCATCACTTCAACACAAACTAAGAGGTTGTCTTTACTTCTGACTCCACCACTGACTGCTTTCCCAGAGGGATGGAATGGTGTCATATGTATCTCTGAAGCCACTTATGCTGCCAGGCACAAAGAGATGCTCAAAAAATTCCTTCTAACTGTGTAAATGTTGATTACACAGCCATCTGCCAGGGCTGATCAACTGAATGCCTCAATACGACTTTATTGATTCCTTTAAAGGAAGCATTTGGAGTCCATCTTGATGTGAATTTAGGCTGTACCACCTACAAAAGCTCTGTGACTTTGAGCAACTTTCTGTTTCTGAGTATCAGTTTCCTCTCCTTTAAAACAGGAGAGGGACAATGTTCATTGCAGCTCTATTTACAATAGCCAAGACATGGAAGCAACCTAAGTGTCCATCATCAGACGAATGGATAAAGAAGATGTGGCACATATATACAATGGAATATTACTCAGCCATAAAAAAAACGAAATTGAGATATCTGTAGTGAGGTGGATGGACCTAGAGTCTGTCATACAGAGTGAAGTAAGTCAGAAAGAGAAAGACAAATACCGTATGCTAACACATATATATGGAATCTAAAAAAAAAAAAAAAAAAAAGGAAATGGTCATGAAGAACCTAGGGGCAAGACAGGAATAAAGACACAGACCTACTAGAGAATGGACTTGAGGATACGGGGAGGGGGAAGGGTAAGCTGGGACAAAGTGAGAGAGTGGCATGGACATATATACACTATCAAACGTAAAATAGATAGCTAGTGGGAAGCAGCCGCATAGCACAGGGAGATCAGCTCGGTGCTTTGTGACCGCCTAGAGAGGTGGGATAGGGAGGGTGGGAGGGAGGGAGACGCAAGAGGGAAGAGATATGGGGATATATGTATATGTATAGCTGATTCACTTTGTTATAAAGCAGAAACTAACACACCACTGTAAAGCAATTATACTCCAATGAAGATGTTAAAAAAAAAAAACAGGAGAGGGAAAAGCCTATTTCATGGTATTTGAGCATTTTTATGTATAACACACTACATAGAACATCTAGCCTAATGTAAAATTAACCCTCATTAAATGGCATTAATTATCATCATTCTTTAGAAAAGTTTACTCAGCTAGGAAAAGTCACCCCAAATGCCAATGGGATTCAAAACAAAAGAGACTGCACATGGAGGAGCCCACCACAAAGCCAATGGCACGGGCAGCCTTACGTCATGAAATGAGTACTGGACTGAATAGTTTGAGTTTTGATAGAGCCCTGTCTGAACCACTAGATTGCTATGAGATCACAGGAAGTCACCTCCACATAACTAAGGGACAACCTTAGTCATCCCTTGAGTACAGTGTTGAAAGTGTTCAGGTGGTATCACAGGACAAGTTTGAGTACCTATCGTAACTTTGAGCAGCACTTCCTTTGGCCCGATGTCACCATTCTCATGCCTTTGACCCATATAAATTTTACTCTTAGATGGACTGCTCTGACCCATCTCCCCATGCCCCCCACGCCCTACGCACCCACTGTTTTATGGGAAGCATGATGAGTTGGTTGCATCTGCAGACTCTGGCCTGATGATGCATGTTGTGCAGAGTGGGTGATTGCTTTCATACGGCTGCTCGATCTGGCAGCTGGAGACATCTGTTTACACTTAGACACAGGCAATCTTTCCGTAGTCTGGAGCCAGCGTGCTTCTGGGCGAGCAGGGGTTGGCTCCTCTGGGCTGTATAAGTACGGGACTTAGACTGTGTCCTGGATTCACATGTCACGAAGGATAACCTAGACATGAAGTGATTGGGGTGAGAATCCACACTCTGGCATAAACTGCCTGTGGAAATGGGGCAGCTGGACAGGAAGCAAACCTGTTACACTGATGAGGATGATTAAGGGAGACCCTGAAGGATGCTCTGTTCCCAGAGGGAGGTGCAGGCCTTGGGGATACGGAGCCACAGAGAAAGGGACAACTGTCTCAGAAATAGCCTCAGCTTGTGGTCCATGCTCCTTGTGGGAAGGGACTACCCCATCTATAAGATACTTCCCCACAGACCTGGATTTTCATTCCATTGCAGAGACAACAGGCAGACAGCAAGGAGCACTGATCGTGGAATTATTTGATCCAGGTCTGTCTTCCGAGTCTTCCACTCACTCTGTGTATCCTTGGGCAAGTCATGCTGCTTCTCTGAGCAGCAGCTACTTCATCCCCAAAAGGAGGCCACTTGGGGTTAAATAAGAAGCTCCATGTAAGGGTCATGACTAATGTGAAATATCATCCGGGTGTCAGGAACTGCCGTTACTACCTGAAGAATAACTCAAGATTGCAAATATGGAAGTAAATATATCTTATTCTACCTGCCAGAGTAGAAATTATTCTACAGATCCCCTGAGAGATGGTTGTCTACCTCTCACATCAGTGTCTCATCTCCAGGGACAGGCGGCCACAGCCTTGCAGAAAAGTCAGTTCTGTTCTCTGGGAGCCGTGGTGGTCACAAAGTCCTGCCAAAGCCCTTCACCTTCCCAGCAAGGGAGCCCCCTGATCTGCTTTTTCTCCTCTGGGGCCAGGGGTACAAATGTGCTTCCTCTTTCACAAGAAACAGGAGAGAAAAATAGGAGAGAAAAGGCATGGACTTTGCTGCCAGGTAGACCTGGGTTCATATCCTGCCTTTCTATTCTTCATCTCTGTGACCTTGAGAGTGAACTCAGTCAACCTCAGTGTTCCCCTCTGTGAAGGGGGTAGTAATACTGAGCAGTGAGGGGAAGGGAAGGTTACGTCAGATGATGTCTAGAGAGCCTGACACTGTGCCGTAGCTTAGACTAGGTCCCCAGTAAGTGGTAACTATTAAGCTGTTGCTCTAGTGCTGTTAGTGACCTACTTTTGCTGTTATCACTGGTATTCCACATATTTAACACACACGGAATTCACTAAATACTCATATGGGTCTCGCACTGCTTGGTTTGGGTCATTAGCAAACCAACGTTTTGCATATTTAACTGAGCATCTTCTCTGTCCCAGTCACTGTGCCAGGCACTGCTGAGGATTCAACACAGAAGTGTTCCAAACAGAACAAGAAACCACGTCAGGCCATGGCCATGTTTCCAGGGTAACACATAGCATGGAAGTATAATAGAGAACTTCTCATTTTTGAAGATTTTTTTCCTTTCCTTTTAAAATTATCTGCAAGATTTTAGGTTGGGATTATTTACTTGATCTAGAAAAGATCTATGAAACGGCTACTCACACTGTTAGGACCAACAGACAAATAATTAAGTGGCTTCCTCACACTCCATAACCTGTAACCATTTACTCTAGGCTTCATTCTACTGAGAAAATCCTTGCAAAAAATTGCCCACATAGTAGCAATTATTCCATAAGAGGCCAATGCAACTTCTAAAATGTTGGCCAGATACTTTCAATTTAAAATATGGTCATGGTTCCTTATACCTACCAGCATCAAATCCAAGTTCACTCTAGTGGTCCCCAGACTTCTCATGACCTTGCCCGTGAATGCTTCTGAGCCTCAGAGCTGACCCCTCTTCCCCCAGCCATTCCCTCCTCTCAGCACCTGACCACATAGGCAGACTAGACTCCAGCTATGCCAGCTTCCTATGGTTCCCTAGGAAAGTCTTGCTCTTCTACCCCTCTGTGCCTATACACAGCCTCACAGAATTTCCTTCTGGTGGAGAACTTCTCACCTTCTCTGCCTGAACGATTCCCACACATTCTTCTTCAAGGATGAGCACCATCATTGATGTTTATGAGAAACTGTCCCCACAGACCCTCATCCTTTCCCCCACTGCCAAAGCATCTGATCCCTGCCACCATCTTGCATTCCTTCACTTTTGTGGGGTAATATCCTTTTTGCTTTTTGGTCACTAGCCTGTGAGCTTTTTGGAACAGAGGTCATGACTTATCCATCTCTGTGTCATTCATGATATTGCATAAATACCTTCTGGATGGATGGACAGAAGCACGCATAGACTTACAGGCAATTTCCAGAACAGGTCAAAGGCACATCATTCTCTGAATAATAATTTCAAAAGATCCAATAAATCACCTAGCACGCTCTGAAATATCTTGGCCATAGCCATAAAGAAACCCAAGACGGTTGGAATTGATCTGTGAATTGTCAAATTTAATCCTGAATAGATTATTCCACTTGACAACCATAAAAGAAAAAATAATTATGCCTTTTAATTTTTCATTCACGTCTAGACAGTCCAAAAATCAACATGACAAATGGTCCTTTGCCACTCACCTTACACTGTAACAGCTAGTCCTAATCATGTTCAGAATTCCACTCTGTATTACATTCTCCAAGCAACAGTAATTCCATTTGGAAAAAGAAAAAAAATACAGAGAATACAATGGTGAGAGCTGAATAGGGCTTAATCCTCCATCTTTTATGGGGATACAGTGTACTTGTCAGACCCAATGATAATTAAACGCCAACATTAGGTCTTCCCATGAATTCTTATTGGCTGTTGCTGGGCTCATTAATCCCCCTCACTCTTTTATGGAAGTCTGCTCTTGAATGAGCCACAAGAATGTTCTACTGAAAATGCCATAATTGTCTCTCCAGGTGTAACTGATTCCTGATGTGTGGACACCAAAGGCTGCATTTCTTTATGGCCCAAACACACGTGAACTTCCATCTGGCTACATCTTGTCTTTTTGTGAACACCGCCTCCATGACTCTCTAAACCTAGCAAAATTTTATTAACATGAAGCCTTCAAATCCTCCTTGTTTATACAACCTAGGCTGACCTTTTCTTGCTGGCTCTGGTCTAGGAAAAAATTTGACCAACACACACACACACACATACACACACACACACACACACACACGTCATAGTGTGTGTCAAACGACTTCATGAGGACAACCATGTTTTTCTCCACTTTGAAAATGCTAATTACAAAGCTCTCTTAGCTGCAGAGTTGATGGCTGCTTCCTCATGAATTCATGCCTCTGCTCAAAGGTATCCTTTGTGGAAGGCACCTTATCTAAAAGAGCCCCCCACTTCAGTCTATATCCATTTTCCCTGCTTTAGTTTGCATCATTGAAGTTACTGGAAAAAAGAGCCATGAGAATAGGAACTCAATCACATATCTTGAGCCTAGAATTCCTGGTACATACTTGCTGATGGAGAGAGAGAGAGACAGAGAGAGAGAAAGAAGAAGAAGAAGAAGAAGAAGAAGGAGAAGGAGAAGAAGAAGAAGGAGGAGGAGGAGGAGGAGGAGGAGAAGGGGAAGGGGAAGGAGAAGGAGAAGGAGAAGGAGAAGAAAAAGAAGGAGGAGGAGGAGGAGGAGGAGGAGGAGAAGGGGAAGGGGAAGGAGAAGGAGAAGGAGAAGAAGAAGGAGGAGGAGGAGGAGGAGGAGAGAAGAAGAAGAGGAGGCGGGGGGAGGAGGGAGGAGACAGACTGATGAATATTTATATACTGATGAGAGAGAGAAAAAAATCCCCATTTGGCTCTTCTGTGCTTTAGTTCTTATAAGCTATGTGGCCATGAAAAAGAGACATAAGGCCTCCATGACTCAGTTCCCTCATCTCAATTCCCCCCAGAACCCATAGGATTCTATATTGGGTGCCATGAGGAAAGGACGGGCTCAGAGAGATCTGAATGTCCCTCTAGTTGCACCAGTTAGCATTTGACAGCACCAGCCTTTCCATCATTAGGCCAACTTGCAGAGCTATACAAGCAAATTGTAAAAGGAATTCACGTCTGAAGCCTGTAGCAAGTCCTTTATCACCAGATCTCTACCTCCCTGGAATATCACTGGTTTCCATACTTGAAGAGGGGTGCAGTGGTGGGGGGAAGCCATTTAGCAGTTTAAAACTAATTTTTTTAAAAAGAGAAAGATATCAAAATGTGCTTTCTTTATAAAAATGTGACTTCATTTATAAAACCAACTAGTCCCCCATCTGCTAATGGCTCACTCACTAAGGTCCCTTGTGCCATGCCTTCATCCCCGCTGTGCCTTGGTCTCTCCTCTGGTAGGATGAGAAGATCAGACCCTTCCAGTGCTGCAATCCTGTGGTCCAGGACATGTAAAATGTCTTAGGAAAATACAGTTAATTAGTAGCTCTGACAGTCAGTGTTTAAATAGGACAAAGAACACAACTGAATAAACAGGGATATTTTTAGATCTAGAATTCGCCACCAAACTATTTCATCAAAATACTTTAAGATGTTTGCTTTCTATCTGGTTTGAATATCTTGTCACCCCATACTCATAAAAATTCTACTCTACAGGGTAGAGAGTCACAAGACTCCAAGCACTCCTGCACATTAAAATAAACCTTTCTCTCTTTAGTACTGGACAAATCCGAGATGTACAAAGACTCAGAAGTGTTTTTTTTAACAGGAATTGAATTCAAACAGCCAAGCTGGGGGGCTGGGGAGTTAGCCAAGGAGTTGAGGAGACTGGGTATTCATTTGAGCATCTCATGGGATCCGGAGCATCGTCTGGGGTGCATTTGATACCACGTGGGTATTAGAATGTGTGTGTGTGTGCCACTCTTTCTTTAGGCCCTGATGTGTTACAGCTGCTCAGGGATCCAGCTGGGGTGCAAACCACAGCTGTGAAGAGGCTGGGGAAATGAATCTGTGTGGGCAGCATAAGGCAGTACAGGGAACACAGCAGTCAGGAGATCCAGGTTTTAACCCAGCTCTGCTAACTCCTAGTTGAGTGATTAGGGATGCACTATGTCCCTTCTCTGAGCTTCCGGAACCGTCAGTTTAGAGATGATAATCCTTGGACAGGTCTACTCTCTTGGTTGCTACAAGAGCCCAGTGAATGCCACAGGGATATATAAATGGTACATCTCTCAATAATCAAAAGGTATTACATTAGTAGTAACACTTAAATGTTGAGGCAGCCCTAAAAGATGGTTTGGGGACATAAAGAGAGGGCATTTTGACATCAAGCCTCATTGTGAGAAAGTTATTCCCTGCTTAGTTTCCTTTCAACTCTTTTGTTTACTTCCAGGAGAAAGTCTCAGTTTGATGCCAACTTGCCTTCACCATCCCTTAAACACTTGTTCATCTCCCTTATTAACAAAGAAACAAGATGCCCTAGGGTTAAAGCTTTCTTCAGGTAATGTTATCTAGACAGGAGTTAGACGGACTCCCCAGCCTCCAACAGGATGCTGATGCTGCAGCCAATTACCAGCATCTCAGAATCCCCATCTGGGGCTGAGTCAACGCATGTTTCCTGATTTTGAAGACAGATTGTGAATCTAGGATCAAAGATCTTTTGCCCCCGAGGTTGCAAACTGACTGTCCACAGACTGTGTCCAGCCCACAGATATGTCTGTTTGACCTAAACAGGGCATTGCTAGTTTGTTCTATTTTTTTAATGAGTTGCTGATTAGATGTGAAATTAGGATATTTCACATAAAAATCTAGATCCGGGGCTTCCCTTGAAATAATCAGAAATGCTGATAACGCCTGGTCTATTTTTCTGCATGGTAACCACTACCGGGGTTACATTTTGGTTACACGATTCCTTGTCTGCCAGGGTTCCTGCCTCCCCTCTGCTTGCTTAAGTTCCCTTCCTATTTTCCACAAGCCATTTAACTTACTACCCTTGATTTAACCCAACTTTCCCATTTACAGGCAGGCAAACTGGGGTCTTGACAGTTGGTGGGCTGACATCTATTCAATGACTTGCCCGAGGCCAATTGACTGGTAAGTGGTAGGGCAAAGACAGTGGTGGGTTACTTTCCCTGTCAGTTGACACTCTTCCCAAAACACTCCTCAGCTTCTTTCACTAATAGGCTTCAAAATAACCTCAGGGCATTTGCTTGCTCAGCTCTTGTCTCTCCTCCCCTCAACTGCACTTTTAGCCTGAACAGCTGTCTCATGTCCCACAGCAGAACAGGGGATTTCAGGAAAGAGGAATGCGGTAGTTCAATTCCAACCCGTTACCATAGTAAGAAGAAGGAAATTTTAAAAATTTACACCTACCTGCATTCTAAAGGAAAGATAGCACACGAAGGGTAGTAGATAGAGAAAGTGTGAAGACAAAACCACTCAAGTCCTGGGAAAAGACTGGAAACAATCCCCCAACATCACAGATTTCAACCCATCCAAACACCAGGCTCTTCATCTTAAATCTTTCAATTTACCATTTATTATTTCTATAAATAATTTACGTTAAAGCTTTCAAGGAATTTTTTTGCTTCCACAGTTCCTGACCTTTGTGAAGTCACCATCTTGGCCTATACATGAAAGGTGAGTGCTTTAACTAAGATTGCATATAAAAATGGTGGAGGAAAGGGGGTGAGAGAGATTTTGGCACTCTAAAGCCTCCTTGTGAGGGAGGGCCTTGAAAGCCAGGCTCAACAGCTGCTCTGACGATTAATACCAGAACTCAGATTCCCCAGCACCACCTGGCTTCAGCCAAGGTCACAAGATTGTGTCCAAATGCACAGAACCATGTCTGCTTCAGAGTGGAGAGGGGTGACCTTGCTTCCCCAGGGCCCCTGAGTTCAGACCAGCTTTCACTTGTGAATCTGCAAGGATCAGCAGGTTCAAGAGGTGGGATACACCCTAATAACTACCACAGAGCCACAAGCCACAGCAGTCCTGGAAAGTCTGTGTGTCCCTCCCCAGCAACATGAAGCAGTGGTGAAGGGATGTCTTTGTCACAGAGCACTGGACATGCTGACTCACCTCCTCTGGACCCTCCCAGTTCCACACCGGAATCCCACCTCTTCCCCCTCCATCACTTCAAAAAGTTCCAGATTTCTTTGATGGAATTCAAGCCTGAATTGTCAGACAGCTGAACTTGTCAGACAGCTGGTGGTGTAGATGGAATGATTCTCTCCTCCACATCGCATGCAAGTCAGGGTTCCCTTTGGACAGCAAGGAAGAAATGAGGTGCATGAAAGAATTGTGCTTCCTTTCATTTATCTGTTTTCCTAACATTTACTGGGTGTCTCTGTCATACTAGGTGCAGTGGTTAAGGACTGAATGAGGAAGACTCACGAGGAGCTTCAGTCTGGGAGGAGAGACTGATGAAACAGTAGTTACAGGAAGGAGACAGGTGTTATCACAGGGAGGTGGGGGCAGGAGAATGAAAGAATGTGGAATGAGGAATAGTGGAAGAAGTGACATTAGGGGGAGATGAGAAAAATCGGGGAGATTAGATACAAACAAGACAGAGGGTCGAAAGTATATCAGATGGAAAAACAGCCTGAGTTAAAGCCTGGTGTAAGAGGAAGCAAGGTGTATTCAGGGAATTCAAAGCAGCTCCATATAAATAGCAGGCAGAGGCCAGGTGAATAAAGATCTAAAAATGTCTGGTAATGCATTTTCACTTGTTCTACATTTGATGGGGACACAAAGAAACATTATAAACAGGGGGATGACGTGCAGAGAGTTTAGGGAATACAATTTGTCCTGCCAGCTAGGAAACAAAGGGAGAAATCCAGGCAAGATGGCATTGCTCCAAAGTCACAATAATGATAAATAACAGTCGCAAAGAGAACATTCAAAACACATAGCTGGCCTCAAGCCCACCATAAACATCTCTGTGGATGAGAAACAGAATAAAAACAAGGTAAGGAATGGGGTGAAGCTACAGGCCCCTAGGCTCCCTGTCCAAAGCAGGCAGAGGCATTCAGGATTTCTGCTCCTGGGAGGAACAGGGAATAAAATTCAATTCACTTCACATGAAACAAGGTTGAAGATTCCAGTCAGTCTCTCTGCTGAGAGTCAAGATGGAGATTGAGATCCCCTGTTACGAAGAAGAGATGGAAAATTAAATGCTGCTGTGACCGCTGTTTGGGGCTACAGCCACCTGACAAAAGAGACCAGTGTATGCAGACCCATTCTCGTACCTAGGAATCAAGCTAAACCAAGCCATATGCTCCCTGAAGTGACAGCATCAAAATATTCCCACTGTGTCCAAGGAGCAGGAATCTCAAATGGTTGACATGAAACATAGTTCTGGATAGCAGACCCAGAGTCCACTGGAGGAAAACATAAATCTTCTAGAGAAGGGGGGAAATATATCAGAACAAAACAAAAGTCCTTCTATGTAAGATTATCCTGCAAAACAAAATGACAAAACACATGAAGAAGCTAATCTTAAAAAAGAAAGCCCACCATCCAAACAAACTGCAAAACCAAAACCAAATAAAAATAACATCAAACCATATAAAAATCAGGAATCAAAACAATGATCATGAAATAAATTAACTACAAGCAGAGGAGAATTTTCTAATCTAATAAAAGTAGCAAGTAAGGTTGTAATTCTCAAGGAGATAATAAAGAACAAGAAATTGTGAGCCAGAAGTAGACAAAACGGCAGCAGGAATACTGAAGAGGAAAAAGAATCTCAGAGAAAATGTGTAACTAAAAACTATAATTAAAATAATTTTTAAAAACTCAAAGGATAAATCAATATCACACTAGAAGAGTACAAAAAAGAAAGGAAGAGAGAAAAAAGTTATTATAAATAATGTCTTATCTACAGACTAATTGTAGCATTTCTATACATTAACAACAAAGGATCAAAAAGAGAAACTAAAGAAACAATCCCATTTACCATCACATCAAAAAGAATAAAATACCTAGGAATAAACCTATCTAAGGAGGCAAAAGACTATACTGTACTCCAAAAACTATAAGATGCTGATGAAAGAAATTGAAGATGACACAGACAGATGGAAAGATATACCGTGTTCTTGGATTAGAAGAATCAATATTATTAAAATGACTATACTACCCAAGGCAATCTACAGATTCAATGCAACCCCTATCAAATTACCAATGGCATTTTTCACTGAACTAGAATGAAAAATTTTTAAGTTTGTATGGAAACACAAAAGACCCCAAATAACTAAAGCAATCTTGAGAAAGAAAAACGGACCTGGGGGAATCAGGCTCCCTGACTTCAGACTATACTACAAAGCTATAGTAATCAAATCAGTGTGGTACTGGCACAAAAACAGACATATAGACCCATGGAACAGGATGGAAAGCCCAGAAATAAACCCATGCACCTACGGTCAATTAATCTATGACAAAGGAGGCAAGAATATACAATGGAGAAAAGACAGTCTCTTCAAGAAGTAGTGCTGGGAAAACTGGACAGCTACATGTTAAAGAATGAAATTACAACCTTCTCTAATACCATATACAAAAATAAACTCAAAATGGATTAAATACCTAAATGGAAGACCAGATACTATAAAATTTCTAGAGGAAAACATAGACAGAAACCTCTTTGACATAAGTCATAGCAATATATTTTTAAATCCATCTCCTAGAGTAATGGAAATAAAAACAACACAACAAAAACCCACAAATGGGACCTAATTAAACTTAAAAGCTTTTGCACAGCAAAGGAAACCATAAACAAAACACAAAGACAACCTACAGAGTGGGAGAAAATAGTTGAAAACAATGTGACTGACAAGGGATCAATTTCCAAAATATACAAACAGCTCATACAGCTCAATATCAAAACAAACAAACAATCCAGTCAAAAAATGGGCAGAAGACCTAAATAGACATTTCTTCAAAGAAGACATACAGATGAACAACAGGCACATGAAAAAATGCTCAACACTGCTAATTATTAGAGAAATGCAAATCAAAACTACAATGAGGTATCATCTCACTCTGGTCAGAATGGCCATCATCAAAAAGTCTACGAATAATAAATGCTGGAGAGGGTGTGGAGAAAAGGGAACCCTCCTACACTGTTTGCGGGAATGTAAATTGGTACAGCCACTATGGAGAACAGTATGGAAGTTCCTATATCCCAAGTCACACAGCTTTTTAGTGATAGAGTCTAACCTCAAACCCACTTGACCCCAGAGCTTACATTTTTAACAACTATGCTGCATGGCTCCTCTATGACGGAACACTAGAAATATTTCCTTGAAAAAAATCTGGAGGAAGCCAAGGAGGCCTTGTCTTATTCAATATTGTCCAAGAGCCCAAGTTAATGCAATAAGAAAAATAAACATGTGTTTTTAAAAATAGATAAAAAGAGATTAAATGGTCTCCACTTGCAGAAAATGTCATTAGAAAATCCAAGAAAATTACAGATAAAATATTAGAAAAGATAAGAGAATTCTGCAAGTAACAAGATCAATTCACAAATCCATTAGTGCTCCCAGAAAACCACTCCATCAATTATAAAATATAGTGAACGTTAAAGATAATTTCATAATAGCAAGAAAAACTTCAGGACTCCTAAAAATCCTTCTAATAAAAGTGGAAATAAACTTTTAGGAAAAAATTTAAGAAATTTTTAAAGGACATAAAAGATAGCCTGAATAAATATTTATGGAAGAGAAGATTCAGTTTTAAAGCAGCCTCTGTTCTTCCACAAAGATGATCTATACATTTGTTGCACTTACAATTAAAATCTCAATAAGTTTTTCATTGAAATTCACCCGCCAGAGCACATAGTTTTCATACAGAAGAATAAAGAAATAGGAAAAGTTTGAAGAAGAGTAACAAAGATTACCAAAACCAGATATCAAGGTTTATTCTAACAGAATATTCAAGACAATGTGTTATTCATATAAGAACAAAAGAGTCAATGTAATAGAACAAAGCACCTTGAAACATACCCATGGAAACTTGGTATAATCAGATATGCCATTATAAATAAACAGAAAAAGGATGGACTATTCAATAAATGGTACAAGGACAACTGACTTTCCATATGGAAACACAACAAAATAGAACACTACAGCAAAATAAATTTCAGGTACATTGAAGATCACAATATGAGAAGTAAAGCCTTTTTAAGAAAATGAATGAAAAATAACTCTTTGATCACAGAATCAAGAATTCATTGAACCAGGTAGAAAAGCTCAAATCATAAAAAGCAAAAAGTTTGATAAATTTGACTACAGTAAGACAAAATTTTCTACATGATAAAGATACCATAAAAAATGTAAACAATACGCCACAGACTTGGAAGTTATTTGCAAATTTTTGTCGGTTCTTAACTGACAAAGTATTAATATGCAGACTACACAGGGTAAACATTTCTACAAAACAATAAAATAAACACTAAAAATGCAAGACAGAAAATAGTAAAGACATTATAGAGAAAAATACCAAGAGCCAGTAAGTACATAAAGAGATAATTATTCTCACTAATAAATGTAAATTAAAATGTAATAGTGGAAAAATATTCTCACTAACAAATGCAAATTTAGGAATGAGACACTTTGTCAGATCCATCAGACTGTCCAATATCTGACAATATCAATTACTAGTAAGGATGTAGGGAAATGGAAACTCTCCATTCTCCATAAAATGCTGTTGTGAGGGTAAATTGACACAAGAATTTTGGAGAGTGATTTGTTTGATATTACCTAGTAAATATAAATATGTGCATATTATGTGAACTGGAAATTCCATATGTAGGTATTCACTCCACAGGGACTTATGCAAATATGCACAAGGAGATGTGTGTAAGAATACCTACTGCAGTGTTGTTTGTAATTAGGTACAATTGAAACCAACTAACTTCACACAAATAGGACAGTGGAAAAAATTAAATTGTGAGATAGTCCCACATGTGTGCTCCATAGAGCAATTCAAAATGAATAAATTTTATCTAACAAAATGACTAATTCTCAAAACACAATATTGCACTGAAAAAAAGCAACTTACTAAAGGATATGTGTAGTGTGATACAATTTATGCCAAGTTAAATGCATGGAAAGCAATACCTTAGATTGCTTTTATGGGTGCATATATGAAATTTTAGAAGTTGCTAATTCTAAGTGAATTATAATATAATTCATTATATTACTCAATACTTTTTCATATGTTTGCATTATTTTATAATACAAAAACCTTTTTATATATGAAATGAATTAGAGGAAGCAAAGCTCTAGGCAGGGAGAACAATCAAGTCATTCAACATTTAGGCGAAGCACAGTGGTACTTTGGACCATGATGGATGGATGGTGGGAGTGTGGGGGAGGGTGCCACACCTCAGGGGACATTGAAAGCCAAGACCAAGGGCAGAAAACCCCATCCCCAAACTTTGGGCTTGAGATCACACTGGTAGCAACAGTCAACGTCAACCAAAGTCAGATGGAAACATTTCTGTTCCTCCCTCCATCAAAACCAGGGAAATAAATGCTCAACAAACATCACTATCAATTTAAAACCACGTCCTGGGCCTCGCCTGTACTGAGTTTTGTAAGAATTTGGTCAAAGAGGAAATTTACTCTCTGGTCAAGAGCAGGCAGACAAGTAGCTTCTGACTTGGTAAAATCAATGCTATGCTTTTGAGGCGAGGCAGTGGTTACAAGGGATCCACAGACTAGGAATGTAAGAGCAGCTTATTTGGAAGGACTCATGAAGATGTATAACATGTCCAATTCAGAAAGATGTAGGGAGCCTTAAACTACCAAAATCTTGGCTTTCCAAAAGATCATTTGATCCACTGTGCAGCCTATAAGCAAGCACACCAGTGGCTGAACCATTCATATTAGTTGTTATAAGTTCCCTTTAACAGTTTCACAAAAGTAGTCCAGCATCAAATAGACCTGTATTCAAATTCTGGATTGCATTTATGAGCTATATGGCTCCAAGCAAGTTATGGAAACTTCCTGAACCTCAGTTTCCTCATCTGTAAAATGGGAATAATATAAAGCCATCCAGTAAACTACAATTGCTCAATAAATGTCAGTTGCCATAATTACCACTGCCTCTGTTCCAGCTAGAAAAGAGCTAAATCCAAAGAGGATCTATTTTCTGCCCTTGGCAGTTCTCTGTCTAGTATAGTCTCCCTGCCCCAAGCTTTCTGAATTTTTGGTTGCATCTGGAAGAGCCAAAAGTTGAGTTAAGTCTACTGCTATTTGATTCTACTCTCAAGGTCAGTCTGAGCCAGAAACCAGGGCACAAGACTCACCTCTGCAGTCCCTTTTTCTGATATTCCACATAGAAGCAGTGGCTCCACAAGTTTTTAGTGGGTCCGAAGCCAGAAGTCATGGCTTTATCACTTAATACCATATGTCTAAGTCCTCAATAGATCGTTTGAAGATTATAGCCGCTTGTTGGGTTCATCCTTTTAGCATTTTAAATTAAATGTTTAACATGCAGGTGGGTAGCCAACTATAAACCTCCTCTTTGCACTAATTATTTGCAGACATTGAGGCTGTGAGATAGGGGGCAGAAGGCACTAGAAAAATCTGTGCCACTTGTTCTGCATCAGGACATAGTTTAATGCACTTATTTACAAGTGTGTGAGCTCAATATAAAACCCTGACTTTACCCAAAATATTAAAATGCTTCCTGACACCTTTGAAAATGGAATTAAATTCAAAGCATCCTAGAAATGCTAAAGAAATCCATCACACAAGAATGACACCCAAAGGGAGCAAATACTTTCCATATGCCAGACACTCTGTTAGGAACTTTACATGTATTATCCTATTAATTCTCATCCCCTGATTAAGAAGTTGCTATTATCGGGAGATTGCTTCAAGATGGCAGAGTAGAAGGATATGCACTCACTCCCTCTTGTGAGAGCACCAGAATCACAACTAACTGCTGGACAATCATCAACAGGAAGACACTGGAACTCACCAAAAAATACACCCCACATCCAAAGACAAAGGAGAAGCCACAGTGAGACGGTAGGAGGGGCGCAATCACAGAAAATCAAATCCCATAACTGCTGGGTGGATGACTCACAAACTGGAGAACACTTATACCACAGAAGTCCACCCACGGGAGTGAAGGTTCTGAGCCCCACGTCAGGCTTCCCAACCTGGGGGTCTGGCAATGAGAGAAGGAATTCCCAGAGAATCAGATGTTGAAGGCTAGCAGGATTTGATTGCAGGACTTAGACAGGACTGGGGGAAACAGAGACTCCACTCCTGGAGGGCACACATAAAGTAGTGTGCACATCAGGACCCAGGGGAAGGAGCAGTGACCCCATAGGAGACTGAACCAGGCCTACCTACTAGTGTTGGAAGGTCTCCTGCAGAGGTGGAGGGTGGTTTTGTCTCACCGTGAGGACAAGGATACTGGTAGCAGAAGTTCTGGGAAGTACTCCTTGGCATGAGCTCTCATGGAGTCTGCCATTAGCCCCACCAAAGAGCCTGTAGGCTCCAGGGCTGGGTTGCCTCAGGCCAAACAACCAACAGGGAGGGAACTCAGCCCCACCCATCAGCAGACAAGCAGGTTAAAGGTTTACTGAGTTCTGCCCACCAGAGCAACACCCAGCTCTACCCACCACCAGTCCTTCCCATCAGGAAGCTTGCAGAAGCCTCTTACATAGCCTCATCCGCCAGAGGGCAGACAGCAGAAGCAAGAAGAACTACAATCCCGCAGCCTGTGGAACAAAAACCACATTCACAGACAGAGAGGCAAAATGAAAAGGCAGAGGACTATGTATCAGATGAAACAACAAGATAAAACCCCAGAAAAACAACTAAATGAAGTAGAGATAGAAAACCTTCCAGAAAAAGAATTCAGAATAATGATAGTGAAGATGATCCAGGACCTCGGAAAAAGAATGGAGGCAAAGATTGAGAAGATGCAAGAAATGTTTAACAAAGACCTAGAAGAATTAAAGAACAAACAATCAGAGATGAACAATACAATAACTGAAATGAAAAATACGCTAGAAGGAATCAATAGCAGAATAACTGAGACAGAAGAATGGGTAAGTGACCTGGAAGACAGAATGGTGGAAATCACTGCTGCAGAACAGAATAAAGAAAAAAGAATGAAAAGAAATGAAGAGAGCCTAAGAGACCTCTAGGACAACATTAAACCCACCAACATTCACATTATAGGGGTCCAGGAGGAGAAGAGAGACAGGAAGGACCTGAGAAAATATTTGAAGAGATTATAGTCAAAAACTTCCCTAACATGGGAAAGGAAATAGCCACCCAAGTCCAGGAAATGCAGTGAGTCCCATACAGGATAAACCCAAGGAGAAACACGCCGAGACACATAGTAATCAAACTGGCAAAAATTAAAGACAAAGAAAAATTATTGAAAGCAGCAAGGGAAAAACGACAAATAACACACACGGGAACTCCCATAAGGTTGACAGCTGATTTCTCAGCAGAAACTCTACAAGCCAGAAGTGAGTGGCACGATATACTTAAAATGATGAAAGGAAATTAACTACAACCAAGATTACTCTACCTGGCAAGGATCTCATTTAGATTTGACAGAGAAATCAAAAGCTTTACAGACAAGCAAAAGCTAAGAGAATTCAGCACCACCAAACCAGCTTTACAACAAATGCTAAAGGAACTTCTCTATCTGGGAAACAAGAGAAGAAAATGACCTACAAAAACAAACCCCAAATAATTAAGAAAACGGTAATACTAACAAACATATCAATAATTACCTTAAATGTAAATGGATTAAATGCTCCAACCAAAGACACAGGCTCACTGAATGGATACAAAAACAAGACCCATATATATGCTGTCTACAAGAGACCTATTTCAGACCTAGGGACACATATAGACTGAAAGTGAGGGGATGGAAAACGATATTCCATGCAAATGGAAATCAAAAGAAAGCTGGAGTAGCAATACTCATATCAGATAAAATAGACTTTAAAATAAAGAATGTTACAAGAGACAAGGAAGGACACTACATAATGATCAAGGGATCAATCCAAGAAGAAGATATAAAAATTATAAATATATATGCACCCAACATAGGAGCACCTCAATACATAAGGCAAATGCTAACAGCTATAAAAGAGGAAATCAATAGTAACACAATAATAGTGGAGGACTTTAACACCTCACTTACACCAATGGACAGATCATCCAAAATGAAAATAAATAAGGAAACAGAAGCATTAAATGACACAATAGACCAGATAGAGTTAATTGATATTTAAGGACATTCCATCCAAAAACAGCAGATTACACTTTCTTCTCAAGGGCACACAGCACATTCTCCAGGATAGATCACATCTTGGGTCACAAATCAAGCCTCAGTAAATTTAAGAAAACTGAAATCATATCAAGCATCTTTTCTGACCACAACGCTATGAGATTAGAAATCAATTACAGGGAAAAAAACTGTAAAAAACACAAACACATGGAGGCTAAACAATATGTTACTAAATAACCAGGAGATCACTGAAGAAATCAAAGAGGAAATCAAAAAATACCTAGAGACAAATGACAACAAAAATACGATGACCCAAAACCTATGGGATGCAACAAAAGCAGTTCTAAGAAGGAAGTTTATACCAATAGAATCCTACCTCAAGAAACAAGAAAAATCTCAAATAAACAACCTAACTTTACACCTAAAGGAACTAGGGAAAGAAGAACAAAAGAAACCAAAGTTAGTAGAAGGAAAGAAATCATAAAGATCAGAGCAGGAATAAATGAAACAGAAACAAAGAAAACAGTAGCAGAGATCAATAAAACAAAAAGGTGTTTCTTTGGGAAGATAAACAAAATTGATAAACCTTCAGCCAGACTCATCAAGAAAAAGAGGGAGAGGACTCAAATCAATAAAATTAGAAATGAAAGAGGAGAAGTCACAACAGGCACCGCAGAAACACAAAGCATCCTAAGAGACGACTACAAGCCACTCTATGCCAACAAAATGGACAACCTGGAAGAAATGGTCAAATTCCTAGAAAGGTATAACCTTCCAAGACCAAACCAGGAAGAAATAGAAAATATGAACAGACCAATCACAAGTAATGAAATTGAAACTGTGATTAAAAATCTTCCAACAAACAAAAGTTCAGGACCAGATGGCTTCACAGGTGAATTCTATCAAACATTTAGAGAAGAGATAACACCCATCCTTCTCAAACTCTTCCAAAATATTGCAGGTAGGAACACTCCCAAACTCATGCTATGAGGCCGCCATCAACCTGATAGCAAAACCAGACAAAGATGCTACAAAAAAAGAAAATTACAGACCAATATCACCCATGAATATAGATGCAAATATCCTCAACAAAATACTAGCAAACAAAATCCAACAACACATTAAGAGGATCATACACCATGATCAAGTGGGGTTTATCCCAGGAATGCAGAGATTCTTCAATACACGCAAATCAATCAATGTGATACACCACATTAACAAACTGAAGAATAAAACCCATATGATCATCTCAATAGATGCAGAAAAAGCTTTTGACAAAATTCAACACCCATTTATGATAAAAACTCTCTAGAAAGTGGGCATAGAGGGAACCTACCTCAACATAATAAAGGCCATATATGACAAACCCACAGCAAATATCATTCTCAATGGTGAAAGAAACTGAAAGCATTTCCTCTAAAATCAGGAACAAGACAAGGATGTCCACTCTCACCACTATTATTCAACATAGTTTTGGATGTCCTAGCCACGGCAATCAGAGAAGAAAAAGAAATAAAAGGAATACAAATTGGAAAAGAAGATATAAAACTGTAACTGTTTGCAGATGACATGATACTATACATAGATAATCCTAAAGCTGCCACAGAAAACTACTAGAGCTAATCAGTGAATCTGGTAAAGTTGCAGGATACAAAATTAATTCACAGAAATCACTTACATTCCTATACACTAACAACAAAGGATCAGAAAGAGAAATTAAGGAAACAATCTCGTTCACCAGTGCAACAAAAAGAATAAAATACCTAGGAATAAACCTACCTAAGGAGGTAAAAGACCTGTACTCAGAAAACTATAAGACACTGATGAAAGAAATCAAAGATGACACAAACAGATGGAGAGCTATACCACATTCTTGGATTGGAAGAATCAATATTGTGAAAATGACTATACTACCCAAAGCAATCTACAGATTCAATGTAATCCTTATCAAACTAGCAATGGCATTTTTTACAGAGCTAGAACAAAAATTTTTTAATTTGTATGGAGACACAAAAGGCCCCAAATAGCCAAAGCAATCTTGAGGGAAAAAAGCGAAGCTGGAGGAATCAGACTCCCTGACTTCAGACTATACCACAAAGCTACAGTAATCAAGACAATATGGTACTGGCACAAAAACAGAAACATAGATCAATGGAACAGGATAGAAAGCCCAGTCATAAACCCATGCACCTATGGTCAACTAATCTATGACAAAGGAGGCAAGGATATACAATGGAGAAAAGACAGTCTCTTCGATAAGTGATGATGGGAAAACATGTAAAACAATGAAATTAGAACATTCCCTAACACCACACACAAAAATAAACTCAAAATGGATTAAAGACCTAAATGTAAGACCAGATACTATAAAACTCCTAGAGGAAAACATAGGCAGAACACTCTCTGACATAAATCACAGCAAGATCTTTTTTGACCCACCTCCTAGAGTAATGGAAATAAAAACAAAAATAAACAATTGGGACCTGATGAAACTTAAAAGCTTTTCACAGCAAAGGAAACTATAAACAAGATGAAAAGACAACCCTCAGCATGGGAGAAAATATTTGCAAATGAATCAATGAACAAAGGATTAATCTCCAAAATATATAAACAGCTCATGTAGCTCAATATTAAAGAAACAAACAACCCAATCCAAAAATGGGCAGAAGACCTAAACAGACATTTCTCCAAAGAAGACATACAGATGGCCAAGAAGCACATGAAGAGCTGCTCAACATCACTAATTATTAGAGAAATGCAAATCAAAACTACAATGAGGTATCACCTCACACCCGTTAGAATGGGCATCATCAGAGAATCTACAAACCACAAATGCTGGACAGAGTGTGGAGAAAAGGGAACCCTCTTGCACTGTTGGTTGGAATGTAAATTGATACAGTCACTATAGAGAACAGTATAGAGGTTCCTTAAAAAACTAAAAATAGAATTACCATATGACCCAGCAATCCCACTACTGGGTATATACCCAGAGAAAACCATAATTCAAAAAGACACATGCACGCCAATGTTCACTGTAGCACTATTTACAATAGCCAGGTCATGGAAGCAACCTAAATTCCCCTCGACAGACAAATGGATAAAGAAGATATGGTACATATATACAACGGAATATTACTCAGCCATAAAAAGTAATGAAATTGGGTCATTTGTAGAGACGTGGATAGACCAAGAGACTGTCATACAGAGTGAAGTAAGTCAGAAAGAGAAAGACAAATACCATATATTAAAGCATATACGTGGAATCTAAAAAAAAATGGTACAGATGAACAGGTTTGCAAGGCAGAAATAGAGACACAGATGTAGAGAACAAACGTATGGACACCAAGGGGGGAAAAGTGGGGAGGGGATGAATTGGGAGATTGGGATTGACATATATACACTAATATGTATAAAATAGATAACTAATAAGAACCTGCTGTGTAAAAAAAATAAATTAATTAAATTTTTAAAAAGTTGCTAGGGCTTCCCTGGTGGCACAGTGGTTGAGAGTCCGCCTGCCGATGCAGGGGACATGGGTTCGTGCCCCGGTCCGGGAAGATCCCACATGCCGCGGAGCGGCTGGGCCCGTGAGCCATGGCCGCTGAGCCTGCGCGTCCAGAGCCTGTGCTCCGCAACGGGAGAGACCACAACAGTGAGAGGACCGCGTAACGCCAAAAAAAAAAAAAGTTGCTATTATCATTATCCTCAGTTTACAGATGAAAAGTCCTGAGGATCAGAGGGTTGAATTGAGTGGTCTACTGTCATGCAGCTGATGGCTAGCAGAGCTTAACAGAAAAGCCAAGTGGTTCTGACTCTAGAGCTGAAGTTCCCTTCTCTACCAGAGCTTCAATAAGACTGATAGGGAGGCATGAGATGAGCATTTGCTCAGAACTGAAGAGTTACCAGTGCTTTTCTAGCTGTTGTGCAATCCCCATAACAACCCTAGAAGGAGGGCAGTATGATTATCATTATCTCCATTTTATAAGTGAAGAAAGTGAGATTTGCCCACGATAACCCAACCAGTAGGGGCAGAGCCGGAATTCTAACACAGAGTCCAGGCTCTTAGGCACTCTGTACTTGTTGAGAAAGAGTGCAGCACGTGGCAAAGTTATCTCCATATACACGGTATCTTTCTGATATTGTCTGTTCCATTGAGAATGGTACCCTTTGGCTAAGCAGTGATACTCTAAATTGTCAGGGAAGAGAAGGCTGCAGACATTTAGTCTAGGGAGGACCCAAGACTCAGAGAATGGGTCAGTCAAAGGACAGGTCCGTGGTAATGCTGACACAAGCTTCCAGGTCTCTGGGCTCCAGTCTGGGGCTTTTTCTAATGCCCTGTTCAGACTGCTTCTAACTCAAGTCAGATGCCTGAGGCTCTATAGTCATGGGGAGGAAGATCAAAGGACGACACTGCTGTTCTCGGCAGAAATCCCGTAATGGAAACTATTTCACGGGCTGGGGGAGCGGAATCCTTCCCTCTTCATCACATTTTAGCTCTGGGCAGAGTCTATGACTCATCTGGGGCATTTGGGTGTGTCTCTTCCACAAAGCCAGGGTATCCTGAGCAGAGTCTCAGAAGAAAGACAGAAGGAATCAGGGATCTCCCCTACTCCAAGGACAGAGAAAGTGGCTATCAAGAAGTACCGAAAGGCCCCTTGAATATTCCTCTGTAGCCACCAGGAGAGAATGGACATGACATTTCTCGGCATTTTTTATCTAATCATTTCAATCATGAGAAAGTTACACCTTTAGAGATGGAGTATTTGAAGTTGTAGGGAAAGAGCAACTTTTTTTTTTGGCTGCGTTGGGTCTTTGTTGCTGCGCGCGGGCTTTCTCTAGTTGCGGTGAGCAAGGGCTACTCTTCGTTGCAGTGAGCGGGTTTCTCACTGCGGTGGCTTCTCTTGTTACAGAGCATGGGCTCTAGGCGCGCGGGCTCAGGAGTTGTGGCTTGCGGGCTCTAGAGCGCAGGCTCAGTAGTTGTGGCACATGGGCTTAGCTGATCCACGGCACGTGGGATCTTCCCGGACCAGGGCTTGAACCCGTGTCCACTGCATTGGCAGGCATATTCTCAACCACTGTGCCACCAGGGAAGTCCCAAGAGTGACTTTTTAAGCCAGACCAATTTGCACTCAAATCCTATCTACATCTCCTACAGAAGGAACAGGTAATTTAACATATGCCACCCTCATCTCCTCATTTATAGAACAGACATAATAAATACCTCTCTTACAGTCACAATGGGAATTCACTTTAAAAAAGTATGAAAAGTTTCTAGCAGAGAAAAGGTATACAGCAGGTGCTTAATGAAGGTTGGATTTGTGTCCTCTTGATAAGGTTGAACCAAAGTCAATAAAAACTATTTGGAGGATACAGTACGCTGAATGTATGGCAAAAGGGAGTTTGCATGAGCGATTAAGCTAAGAATCTCGAGATGAGGATATTTTCACAAGGTCCTTATGAAAGGGTGCAGGAGTGTCAGAGTCAGGGGAAAGAGACTGAAGGATGCTACACTGCTGGCTTTGATGATGAATGAAAGGCCATGAGCCAAGGAATGTTGGTGATTGCCAGAATATAGAAAATACCAAAAAAAAAGAGCTTTCCTCTAGAGGCCTCAGAAGAAACATAGCCGGCCGGCACCTTGATTTTAGCTCTGTAAGACTGATTTTGGACTTCTGACCTCCAGAACTACAAGATAATAAATGTGTGTGTGTTTTAAGCCACTAAGTTTGTGCTAATTTGTTACATCGGCAATAAGAAACTAATACAGAAGGGTATATCACAAGCAAAACATTCACCCCAAAATTGAGGGCTTACCTGTAGATGTGCCCCAGTGTCTCAGGGTCTAACATCCTGGGAATATATACGAGGTCATACATTCATCAGTGGATAAATGATAATGATTCTTAACTGCTCCCCACCACCATCATCAATTCTTAAGAACTTGGTCTTTATCGTTTTGTTTTCTCCTATACTTCAGGTAGCCTCAGGAACAAGTTCACCCAGTCTCTCTTTGAAATCCGCTATGAGCAAACAGTTTTAGGAGGAAACTCATGAGTGCCACAGACACGTGGCACCCTTGGTGAGAGCCCTGCTTCTCTCTCTGACCCTCCTCTTGTCAACTTCGTGGTCCACCAGCCTTGCCAAATACTGTCACTGAGTTCTGGAACCAGCGGGAGGAGAAATCTTTTGAGCAAATTGCCAAATCTGGTGCCTATTCCCAAAGCTGCACTGCTTCTTCCCTGAGTCTTACAATTTTTCATAAACAGGACTCCTGCTTTAGATATCACCCCTCCACAGCACCCCCTACACACATTCTCTCATGCAGCCAGGCTGAGTAGAAACAAATCATGACATCTCCCCTCTCACCTTTGCCTCACCTTTCTCTCCCCACCCACCAATGCCCCCCCACCTCCCATCTGATGTTTCCCTTTTCCTCCAGTTAAGAACTGAGGCACCCTCCAGGTATAATAGCACATGCAAATAGATGCTCTCGGTAGGGAGAGGTATCACTGACTCCACTCGCCAGAAACGTATGAATCCCAGGCCTGGCCTCTGCAAGACACCCTATTAAGTAAGAAAAGACGTGTTCTGCTTTTGAGCACATCCCTTCACAAGGACCCTCTGGATGCCGTGTGTATTGGCCAAAATAGGTGTGAATAGTCAGGTTTCAGGATTTTTCCAGAGGGTCTGCTTTGAATGAAAAAGGACAGTGTTCACTACAGATGTCCCCCCATGGCCATTTCCTACAGTGCTCTGATTTCTGACTGTAAATGAACCATGTTGGTCCAGGGTGAACAGAGAGTCCTTTGTAGAAGATGATCCTGGGGCAGGAAGCAGCATGTTAGATACTGTGTTTCAGAATATCAGTCTTTCTTTCCCCCCTGGAGAAGTTCTTTAAGTGAAACAATATTGACAATAGCAACATTGGAACCTCTCTTCGCGTTCCCACGTTCCGGGGAATAAGCACATCATTTTTGGAACCTGATATTTCTGCAAACTCGGGTATTGAGGCACTAGAAGGGTCTCAAAAAATTACACCCTCTTCCTCATCCAAGCTAGAAACCAACTGAGAAATAGGACAGAGGAATAAGGAGCAGGAAGACCAAAACATCACCTTTGTTACATGTACACCTGGTATCAGAGAACGTGGCTTCTATCAATGAATAAACGGGACTTCAGGATTAGACAGACCTACCTACCAAGTCATAGAAACTCTGGACCGGAGACGCTCTCCCCCGATCCCTGAAGGGGCAAGGTAGAAAACACACTCCCTATGGGCAATTCATGCCCAATAAGAAAGGTTGGGGCAGATGCCAAGCTCTGTGGGTCCAGTTTCTGGCTCCAAACCCACCAAGTGGATGAACCCCTCTGGCACCACCCCAGGGTCAGAGTGAGTGTGGGTGCACAGAGACCCAGAGCATCACCCCAGTAATGCTGGGGTGTTACCACACACTGGAGCATTACCGCACCGCAGCAGATTATGTTGTCAAAATACCCACTGTCCCTCTCTACTGGGCCCATCCCTGTGAGAGTGTTATCTTTCCTGCGGCCGTAAGACTTGCTTTGGTCGACAAGATGTGAGTTGAAATGATATGAGCCATTTCTCCCCAGAGCCATCGCGTGCCTCCGCCATCTTTCCTTTTCTTCTGTCGTAGACTGTCATGTCCCAGTGACCGACATCAGTCTTGGTCCCAGAATGAAGAGAGAATAAAGCAGAATTGTGATTGCCCCCCAGTGGACATGAGTTTGAATGAGAAATAAATATTTGTTGTTTAGAATCAATGAGATTTGGGAATCAATTGCTATCTCAACCTAACTTATCTTACACTTAGAGATACATGCAGGACCCTCCCTGCCGCACACACCTACAATAGCCAGGAACTTCCCTTTCTACCTGGGTCTCTGTCTTTTCATCAATCCATCCATTTCCTGAGTGCTGACTGAGCACCAAGCCCTGGGAGAGGCATTGGAGCTGCAATAATAAATAAGACGTGCCTAGCGGGGGAGCCAGTCATGTCAAGAAATAACTCGAATGGAAAGTGGTGCCACGCTACAGGGATGTGCAAAGTGCCAAGAGGGCCCAGAGGAGGAGGGATGATTCAGACCAGCTGAAGGGATCAGGAAAATCCACAAGCAATCTCTGCAGGAGCCCTTCACTCCAGGGGCCTCCCCGAAAGTATGGCTGACACAATGGGCCTATCTTCTTATTGTCCCTATTCTCTGGAACGCAGACCCAGCTGAAAATGCAACCAAGACAGTGGGTGAATTGCCTAACATGTCAAGATATATGCCAAATTCCAAGAAACACACATAGGAATTCAGAGGGAGGGAGTCTTTTCACCCTGCACAGGAGATCTTTGGGGAGGAGGTTGGGTTTCAGCTGATCAGTGAAAGGTGGGTTGAATTCTTCCCAGGGAGGGTTGGGGGCAGGTCACTTCAGCAGAAGGAAGAGAATGTGTGAAGAACCAAAGGCAGGAGAATAAGCTCTATTCCAGAGACAGTGTGCGGAGCAGGGTTCACGAGGGGAGCAGAGGACAAAGAGACTTGAAGGGGACCTCGGAGTCAGATCCTGAATGCGAGACCAAGGCCTACAGCCCTGAGGTGACAGGAGTCACTGAAGCTTTCTGCCTATGGACATGGCACGATAGAAAAGGCATTTTTTTTTTTTTTTTTTTTTTGCGGTACGCGGGCCTCTCACTGTTGTGGCCTCTCCCATTGCAGAGCACAGTCTCCGGACGCGCAGGCTCAGCGGCCATAGCTCACGGGCCCAGCCGCTCCGCAGCATATGGGATCTTCCCCGACCGGGGCACGAACCCATGTCCCCTGCATCGGCAGGCGGACTCTCAACCACTGCGCCACCAGGGAAGCCCCCATCATTCCTTTTAAAATTAGCTCAGTGGGAGGAAACTTGTGTCTTATTGCCAACATGGTTAACGTTTTGGATTTTACAGTCTCCCAGATAAGAAACATTCTAGATTTGATCCAGTATGAAACTCAAACTTTGGAATGCGTCCCTTTAACTCCACCAATCCCCCGCCTCCTCCATCCTAACTGTTATTCTGCCTTAAAAGAACCATGAAGTCATCATGTCAGATACAGTCAACAAACCTTCATTGTCTTTTGACACAAGCTGACAAATTCCGGGCACACATGTGCCCGCTGGGGCAACTACTAAAAGGCGGGCATAGAAGCCAGGATGTCACCAGCACTGGGCCTGGCGCCAGGCCTCTTCCTTTCTTCAAACCCCTAACGGGGCTTGAGCCCCTCAGAAGTGAGTCATCAAGAAGCGCCAGCATCTGCCCTCAGAGAAAGGCCCACTTACTCAGGGAAAAAAAATCTGCCTGCAGTACTTGCACTTTGCTGTACCAGAAGCTGTCGAGCTGGCTTCTCACCGCTGCAACTGTAGGACCAAGCTCCCACTTAGGACCAGAAAATCATAAGAAAAGAACCAAAAATAGCTTATTTTTAATTGCCTACTGAAAACTCCCAGGTGTGAGCTACAATGGCTGTGTGGGGCACACATCTGGGTTTTGAGTGTAGATATTCTCCCTAAACGTCTCCTGCTGCCCAGCAAACTGAGGCAGGAAGGACATTATTAATCATTGGCTAATCTTTACAGGAACAAGGACAATATTTTTTCACCCTCTGCACCTGTGTCTTAGCACAGTGCCTGGTACATAGTATCTAGTAAATACGTAATTGTTGAATAAATGATAAAGCTTCTTGAAAAGAATTCTCTGATACCTAACGGCTTGCAAAAGATTTCTTTGGCTCAGGAACTGTCATTTTCCTAAGAACAAATGACTAAATCTATCTCCCTTGGGTAGACAGACATTTCTTGGGTGCTGAGAAATCCAAAGCCCCCAGTGAAGCTCAAGCATTCCAATCCTGGGGATACATGGGGTTTGCTATTCGTATTTTCTCTTCCCTTGGTCTTGATTTCCTACTTTTTTTAAACCATTTTTAAAGCCGAAGTATAGTTAATTTACAATATTGTGTTAGTTTCAGGTGTACAGCAAAGTGATTCAGTTATACACACACACACACATATATCTATCTTCTTTTTCAAAGTCTTTTCCATTATAGGTTATTACAAGTTATTGAATATAGTTCCCTGTGCTATACAGTAGGTCCTTGTTGTTTATCTACTGGGTTGGCCTTGTTGATTATCTATCAGGTTGGCCAAAAATTTCATTCATAACATCTTACAGAAAAGCCCAAACGGCTTTTTGGCCAACCCAATATTTTATATATAGTAGTTTGTATATGCTCATCTCTAACTCCTAATATATCTCTCCCTCCCACCCTCTGCTATCTCCTTTGGTAACCATAAACTTGTTCGAGTCTATTTCTGTTTTGCAAATAAGATCATTTGTATTAAATTTTAGATTCCACATATAAGTGATAGCATATGATATCTGTCTTTGTCTGACTTACTTCACTTAATACGATAATTTCTAGGTCCATCCATGTTGCTTCAAACAGCCTTATTTCATTCTTTTTTATGGCTGAATAGTATTCCACTGTATATGTTGTATATACCACATCTTCTTTATCCATTCCTCTGTAGATGGACATTTAGGTTGCTTCCATGTCTTGGCTATTGTAAATAGTGCTGCTATGAACACGGGGGTGCATGTATCTTTTTGAATTAGAGTTTTCAGCTTTTCTGGAAATATGCCCAGGAATGAGATTGCTAGATCATATGGTAGTTCTATTTTTAGTTTTTTAAGGAACCTCCATACAGTTCTCCATAGTGGCTGCACCAGTTTACAACCCCACCAACAGTGTGGGAGGGTTCCCTTTTCTCCACAACCCCTCCAGAATTTATTATTTGTAGACTTTTTAATGATGGCCATTCTGACTGGTGTGAGATGATACCTCATTGTAGTTTTTTGGGGGGTTTTTTGCGGTACGCGGGCCTCTCACTGCTGTGGCCTCTCCCGTTGCAGAACACAGGCTCCGGACACGCAGGCTCAGCGGCCATGGCTCACGGGCCCAGCCGCTCCGTGGCATGTGGGATCTTCCCAGACCGGGGCACGAACCCGTGTCCCCTGCATCAGCAGGCGGACTCTCAACCGCTGCGCCACCAGGGAAGCCCTTCACTGTAGTTTTGATTTGCATTTCTCTAATAATTAGTGATACTGAGCATCTTTTCATGTGCTTGTTGGCCACCTATATGTCTTCTTTGAAAAATGTCTATTTAGGTCTTCTGACCATTCTTTGATTGGGCTGTTTGGGTTTTTATTGATATTAAGCTGTATGAGCTGTTTGTATATTTTGGAGATGAATTCCTTGTCGGTAGCCTCATTTGCAAATATTTTCTCCCAGTCCATAGTTTGTCTCTTCGTTTTGTTTATTGATATCCTAATTTTAATTACATTTTCTCAGGGTGAGTTTTTGCCATCTTATTTCATGGTAAAGAATACTATATGCTACTACTATGGAATATCATTGTAAACCTTCTTGGTAAAATTCAAGACAATAAGGTGCATTGAATTCTTTGAGGAAAGAAATGGAGGCAAATATCTATCTCGTAGGTGTCTGAAGACCTTTCAGCTTCAAGGCATGAAAAGGGAATAGGCCAGTTGCCATGGACGTCAGGAAGCCAGGGGCATATGACCTTGCTGCCGGACTTGGGCAGGTCACTCCTTAAATCCTAGAGTCCTCATTAACAAATGAGAGGAACGCTATTGTTAATACACAAAGCTGCTGAAACACTGTGTGACAGCACTTTGTAGTCTCAAAAGCACACACACACACACACACATGCACGCATTCACACACACACACACACACGAATATATGGCTATGATCAAGGGGGAAAGCTTTGATGAGATCATATTTGATTTCAGGACTAGTGCATGGACAAATTTTCAAGTGAGTCAAGTTTTTCATTGCTACATTCCTTCTCTCCAGCCTTTCCTCCTGCGTCTTACTCAGAAAGTTGTCTAAAGCTATCAGGTTCAGAGACCCCCATTGGGGCACATTTCCTTTCTGCTTCCTACTGCCTTCCATTAAAAGCTGTCAGTCCTGTGAAAGGTTTCTCTTAAGTCTCCGAAGTCCTATAGATGATAAACTCATCTGATAAACTAATTAAAGCTAAAGATGACTGACAATACAGAAAGATAATTGAACAATTAATCTGTAGCATGATGACGGCTAAGATGAGAGAGGCCCAAAGAGGGGATACCTAAGGGTACAAAGGCTTCCCAATGGAAGATGTATGCTGAGCTCAAAAGGGCAGTAGGAGTTATCAAAGGAGAAGAAGAGAAGGAAAAAGAGTCTGTGAGCAAAAGAAAACAGTATATCCCGAAAACTGAAGGACAGACGTTAACTTTGGCTTATATTTCTACCTGGTAGTTCTGAACCACACTGAAGTCAGTATCTCTGATAGCCCCAGAGAGGCTGCAGGATGAGAATATCACAAGGAGGTGTCTGGTTGCCCGGGGAAACATCACGTAGGAAGCATGGCAAGGTGGGGACAATGCTCACGGTATATCCCGAGACCCGTGGCTGCAGGAGCAGGAGCAACTCACCACTACACGGAGCTGGCGGGAAAGCTCAGGACTTGTCCAATGCCTCTTTCCTCTGAGACCCAGCGCTTGTTATCCCTCTGCCAGAAAGCTGACAGGGAACCAGCTCCCAACATCACCAGACTGGATCAGGGCAATCCAGCCAGCAAGTCAGATGTTCATTCCTCACTACAAGTCTGTGGGAATAAGATTCTTGCATTTGTTATGTACCAGGCAGTGTGCTATGGAGAGAGCATGGCAAAGAAGAAAGATCCAGCCTGGCTTTCAAGGAGCTCACAGCTAGCAAAGCAGCAGTCACGTAAAGTTCCAGTGACAAAGCAGTGAGTGCGCAAAGGAGGGATGCAGGAAACATGGACCTGGGCATCCGGGAAGACCTCTCATAGAAGGGCCACCTGAGCTGGCTCCTGGGGTTTACAGCAGCTCCGCACTACCAAGGATTGGGCGACCTTCCTTCCCCTACAGCAGCTCCTGTGACTGCCGGAATCTCCAACAAGCTCCAGCTCCTGTGACTCTGCCAGAATCTCCAACAAGCTCCTCAGCCCTTCTTGGAAGCTATTTTGACCACGTGACCCAGGAATCACTGTCTGTTATGTTTGAGTCCCCCTCAAAATTCATAGGTTAAAATCTTAACCTCCGGGCTTCCCTGGTGGCACAGTGGTTGACAGTCCGCCTGCCGATGCAGGGGACACGGGTTTGTGCCCCGGTCCAGGAAGATCCCACATGCCGCGGAGCGGCTAGGCCCGTGAGCCATGGCCGCTGAGCCTGCGCGTCTGGAGCCTGTGCTCCACAGCGGGAGAGGCCACAACAGTGAGAGGCCCGCGTACCGCAAAAAAAAAAAATCTTAACCTCCAATGTGATGGTATTGGGAGATGGGGCCTATGGGAGGTGATTGGGTCATGAAGGTGGAGCCCTCATGAATGAGATTAGTGTCTTTACAAAAGAGACCCCAGAGAGTTCTCTTGCCCCTTCCACTATGTGAGGACACAGAGAGAACGTGGCTATCTATGAACTGGGAAATGGGTTTTCACCAAACATGAAATCTGCCAGCTCTTCCATCTTGGGCTTCCCAGGCTCCAGAGCTGTGAGAAATAAAAGTTTGTTGTTTAAACCACACAGTCTATAGAATTCTTGTTATAGCAGCCCAAACTTTTAAGACACTGTCTGTGATCCTAGGATCCCCTGGGGTCCAGAGCACTCATGCTGTATTTTATTCTCCCATCAATCTTCCTGTCTTTCATCCTCAAATAAACAATAAACTGCGACCAAGGATCAGGACGTCTACTTTTCTTCATCTCTTACACCACTAGGCACATTACTAGGTCTTCTAAAAATATTTGTTTTGTCTGAAATGAATTCGTTCCATTTGATTAGTCATTCACTGTCTGTGTTTGTCAGGAAAAGTCAAGTGTCATCTGGTCAATATCTTTCTATCAGCAGAAAGATCATCATAGGTGCTGGCATCAAAGAGGCCTCGGTTTAAATTACAGCTCTGCCACTTACCCCCGGTGACTCTGGGTAAGTTACTTGAACTCTCTAAGCCTCATTTTTCTCACATTCAACATTACGGTAATATCCCATCTGCAGAGCTGCTGTGAGGACTGAATGTGATAATCATGCAGAGGATACTGAACATGGTAGGTTCTCAGTGAGTATCTGCTGCTATTAATAATGGAAGCAGAAGTGAGCTGATTCCTTAGTATGCACCAGGCAGTCGGCTAAAGCAGTTACATACGTTATCTCATTTAACCCTCCCATTAAAGACTGGGAGGCCCATTTAATAGGAGGGAAAACTGAGGTTCTGAGAGATCAAGTAATGCTCCTGATGTCACACACTGGTCTGTGTAGAGCTGCACTCTAAGTCTGATTCTGTCCCCTGTCAGAACCTGAGCTCTAATCGTGACCTTGAGCTGCCTCGTATATGGTCTCCACCCCTCCCCACAGCGGTGAACATCAAGATCACGCAGAGTTATAGACTTACGCAAGCAGGTCACTGGTCACCGTGCCATGTTGAGAAATGCATTCTGGTAAAAGGGCGTTCTGAACACTGTGGTTAGGCAACAGGGCCCAACACCTCCACTCTTTTTTTGTAACTGGAAATGATGTGTAATTGGAATTCATGGTAAGTCTCAACAATGCTGACACCACGATTTTTCTGTTGCTAGTGATTTAGCTTTTCAGTTAAGACCCAGAAGAGAGGGAGAACAACAAAATCCCCACATGTCCCAGCACCCGGCACAGAAAGCCCATACCCAGGAAGGTTCAGAGGTGTCAGAAAACACATGTGGGCTCTGCAGTTGGCTTGAGAATAAAGTGATGCGTGGTCTGGTTCTTGTCTCACCACATTCTGTCCGAGTATAGAATTTGCAGGTCATGCCCAGGAGGGCATCTGGACTCTGTCACTCTCCCTAAGATCTACGCTGTCAGAGTTAAAGAATCTCAGAGTGAAAGCACACCTTAGCTGTCCAAATTGATGGAATGAAGGTGGGTAATACAATATTATCGTCACCAAAATTGACTGAGCCTTCCCTATGTGACAGCGCCTCGGGGAAGGACCTTGCATTCATTCTCTCATTTAGTAATTGTGACACCCTCATAGAAATCAAAATATCTCAATTTTATACATGAAAGCAATGAGGCTTAATAATTTGCCCAACAATTCTGAGAGTAATATGACACTTTTCCTGAGCCAGTGGTTCCAGCTCCCCACCTTCTCAGTAGATAATATCCATTAACTTCTATTTTTAATCCCCCTTCTGTCTCTTTAGAGTCTTCCCCTGGCAGGGTGGGTGTTGGGTGAAGAACACAGGCACATTTTGGGAGAGTCCATTCTTTTTTTTTTAAATAAATTTATTTATTTATTTATTTTTTGACTGTGTTGGGTCTTTGTTGCCACGTGTGGGCTTTTCTCTAGTTGCGGCGAGCAGGGGCTACTCTTCGTGGCAGTGCACGGGCTTTTCACTGCGGTGGCTTCTCTTTGTTGCGAAGCACGGGCTTTAGGCATGTGGGCTTCAGTAGTTGTGGCACGCGGGCTCAGTAGTTGTGGCGCACAGCCTTAGCTGCTCCACGGCATGCGGGATCTTCCTGGACCGGGGATCGAACACGTGTCCCCTGCATTGGCAGGCGGATTCTTAACCACTGTGCCACCAGGGCAGTCCCAGGAGAATCCATTCTTTACCAAGCACTGTGTCAGGTACTTAATATATATCTTCCAAATTATTCCTCACAGGACCACGTATTAGCATTTCCTTTTTATAGATAAGGACAATGATGCTCAATGAGGGTAAATGACTGGTGCAGAGGACACAGCCACAAGCAGGAGCACCCAAGCCCCTTGGGGTCTATGCCCATGCTTTTTCCACTACACAGGAGAACAAGCTAACAAGACCATAAAACAAAATAACAAGCTAGATTAAGATTAAGGGCCTGGGTGATTCACCAGTTAGATGATCTATCCTAGAAAAATGTGGCAGTCTATTTCTGTCTGTCAAAGGCTGAAACCAGAAAAGGAGTAACAATATGAAGAAAAAGCAAAGGTCAGAAAAGCTGTTGATCTTCCTGAACCTCCACATGGCTTTAGATGGGAGAAAGGGCTGAGCTTGTTTGAACCGAACCTTTGATTAATTGGTGGGTTCATTCCATCACTCTTATTTATTGCTTGCTTGCTTTGTGTCTGGCACCATATTAGGCTTAAAGATGTGAGAATCTTCAGAACACAGTGTCTGACCCAAAGTAGGAACCGTGCACTACTTAAGGAAGGCAAGAAGTGAGGAAAAGAGAAAATAAATGAGATTTCGTCTCTGTCTTCAAAGAGCTCAAAGTCAGTATCAGCCTGAAAAGGAAACACAATGCATAACAGTGAGTCCAATCATTAGATGTCAGTTGTGAGGCAACCTATGAAGGAGGAAGGAAAAGACAAACGTCATGCAAGGCTCCCCAGAGGAAGTCGATTTTCTTTTTTTTTTAATTAATTAATTTGTGGCTGCCTTGGGTCTTCGTTGTTGTGTGCCGGCTTTCCCTAGTTGAGGTGAGCGGAGGCTACTCTTTGTTGTGGTGCGTGGCCTTCTCATTGCTGTGGCTTCTCTTGTTACGGGAGCACAGGCTCTAGGTGCGCATGCTTCAGTAGTTGTGGTGCACGGGCTCAAGAGTTGTGGCTCGCGGGCTCTAGAGCACAGGCTCAGTAGTTGTGGCACGCAGGCTTAGTTGCTCCACGGCATGTGGGATCTTCCCGGACCAGGGCTCAAACCCATGTCCCCTGCCTTGGCAGGCGGATTCTTAACCACTGCGCCACCAGGGAAGCCCGGAAGTTGACTTTCAAGTTGAGATCTGGAAGACACATTTTAGCTGAACCTAAGTCATAATTTATGAGAAGAAAGATGGTGCAAAGGCTCAAGGTGCTGAGACCTCTTTCGAGGGTTTGAGTATCTCAGAAAAGCTGCACGCACGGCCGTGGGTCTATGTGCGGGAAGGCACAGGACAACACTGCTGGGGCAGGAACAGGGGTGTCAAGAGGTGACCCTGCAGAGACGGACAGAGGCTAGGTTTGTAAAAATATGGAAAGAGAAGCTAAGAATGCGGACGTCTTAGAAGAGATGAAAACCTTGAAAATGTTCTCAGCAGGAGTGAAATGTCTTTAGATTTGTCTGCTGTACATAGAAAGCACTGGAGCAGTTGGGAGCAGAGACACAAGAGGCTACTGTCATAAGCCAAGTGGGAAATGTTGACGACCTAAGTTAAGGCAGTTTCTGTGCCAGAAGGTTCATGTTCCAAATTGGACAACTGGAGATTGTTCAGAATATTCTGAAGGCTTAAAGTAGAGATTCTGATGCCAGAATTAATGGTGTATCTTCCTTAATTATGTACCTTTTGTGGGTGCAACTACAATTTTCTCAAATACAGTAACTACGACAATAAAAATTCCTTACACTTACATAAATATTATAAATGACAATGTGTTCCCACTTAAACCCGGATAAGTCTGCCATCCAGGAGGTATCTAATACATGCAGGCTTTTGCTAGATTCCCCAAACAGTTCTTGAGGTAAGCAGGAGAGCTATAATCAGCATCTTTCTTTTACAGATGGGAAAACTGAGGCTTGGAGAAGTTAATGAGCGCTTGACGGTCCAAGAAAATTCCAGAGCTAGGAATGAAACTAAATTTCATGTGGTCTTAGCTACGTATTTTATGTACCTCCATGCTGGAGTCCAAGGTCACAATTCTTGGCACCTACGGCCAGGACTCTGAGTTTGTGAGTGTCCTAATAACAATTGATCTTAAAATGTATTGTCTAGACACGTTTTTAAAGGAGGATTTGAATGCAAGGTACACAAACTCAGCTGAGAGGCAGAGGGAAGGCAAGGGAGCTTGAAACACCTTAAGGAGGCAAAAAACCTAAGACAGTCTCTCCTCCAAAGCTGAATCTTAACCTGGCTCTTTGTGTGCTAAATCCATATTTGTGCATGTTTATCCCCACTGACAAGAAGTAAGAGTCTGGTCACTGTCCCCATGCCTGGCTCACTTCCCCTGGCCTCTGCAGACACTAAGCCCCATGCAGGCCACCGGTCCATCCTCACGACTGGCACTCGCTGAGCTGGTGGTGACAGCCAACAAAAATTCCTCAGGAGTCCGGGCCACCAGCTTCTATATCCTGGGAGAACTCCCCGCCAAACAGCAACAGGAAAGACAGCGATGGTGATATCTTTCTACCTCCTGAAGAGCGCATCCTGCCAGGATCTTCTTGGCTCTGGATATAGGCTTTTTCTCTCAGTCTCCCTTTCTGGACCAGGTAGAGATGAAGACAGCCTCCTGGCTCCCTCAGCTCATTCCTGGCCACTCAGCTGAGCCCAAGCTCTCTCCCACTAAGCAAGCTTGATGACTAGCCACTAGGAAGAGGAGAAGTTGGGAGAGGTAGACCAGAAGGCCCAGAAGACACATGATTAGGCCTTGCCCTGGCTCCCCGTGGCTGACAACGTTACTGTGCATCCGTCTTGTCCTTCTCAGCGGAGGATCATACAACCTTACGCTGTTAATTTTGGCAGAGACATGTGACTTGCTTTTGCATGAGCAGAACTGACATGTGTCACTTCTAAGAAGCAGCTTCTAAGAGCCAACGGGGGGTTGCCCCGTTCTCTGTTCCTGCTGTTAATGCTCTAGATAGAGGCTGCTCACTTGGTTTGGGTCCCAGGCTGCAGCTGAGGTGGATCAAAACCACAGCTGAGAATGGTGGCCATCTAGCATAACGGAGAAGTAAACTCTGTGGTTGCACACTGAGATTTAGGGGCTCATTTGTTACCTGAGCATAACCTAAGCTATCCTATCTCTGACTCCCTTTTTGCCTTTCTTCTCCAACTCACTAACATGGGCCATGTGCCTCCTCTCCGGGTTCCCTGAAACAGCCCCCTATGTGTTCCTATATCCTCACATGTGCATATCTGTCCACCAGTCCCCAGGTTCTAAGTCTTGATCTGTACCTATAGAATTCCTAACATATGGACCCCAGTTAACAAATGCTTACTGAAATAAACTGAATTTATTTATCCCTGCAATTGATGTTTTGGTTAACCCTTCTTTGGGTATAACACTGTGCTGTACAATTGGGAAAAATAATGTAAATACCAATGTTGCCTTCATAAAGCTCCCAGGAGAGCAGGGACAGTGCGGCAAATATTGTCAGTTAGCTAAACTAACATGCATTCCTGGTGGCATTCACCCTCACTCATCTCCTCTTTAGTAGCTGGAAAAGCTACCAAGAATGGTCATGGAACTTGGTTCTAGGCAATGTAATACAAGAGGAAATTTTCTGGGTAGTGTAGGAAAACTTTTGCTTTTCTGATAAAAGGATTGAGTGTAGATAATGCCACCCATCTCTCTTCTTGCTGATCTGAAGGTGAATGAGATGCCTGGAGCTGTGACTGCCAACATGGTTATGGGAAAACAAACAAACCAACCAACCAACCAACAAACAAACCAAATTTAAAAAGTAGACACCAGCCTTGGCATTGTTAAGGCCAGACTTCCCGATAGGTGAAAAAATAAATTCCAAGTTGTTTTTCCCATTGTTAGGTTTTCTGTCACTAGCAACCAAATACATCCTAACTGATAAAGGAAATGGGTTGTTTATTTTTGGAACACCTACATTTGCCATTTGCCTTCATTGTTTAACTCCTACTGACCTTTCAAGACTCGGCTTGGTCACATAGTCCTTCTAAAGTCTAGTTTGTGTAGCAAAACACAAACCCTAATCTATTCTGCCTGGATCAGTCAAACAAGCTCATTTCTAAGTAGATACATTTGCCACGTGAATTTTCTATGAAGAAGAGCTAGTTGTATTATACCTACACTTCTTCCTAATGACAATCCTGCTCAGATCTTTGATATCTGCTAGGTGTCCCCAACTAATCCTTTCTCTCTGGATTGCACATTTTAGCTGGATATATTCAGATCTAAAGATGTCCGTGAGGATGGGTCTTAGTTGTGGTACACTACTGGTGAATTCCTGAATATTTCCCCAAGAATCATCTAACTCCAGTTCTTCTTGGCATGGGACTTGGACTAAATGTGCCCCCTGTTTGACTTCTGCAAAGGCTGTTAATTACACTGCTCTCTAGCCCAGCAAACCCTCCCCGAACTGGGTCATCCCAGAAAACCATCACATCCCATGGTGTGAAACTGTCTTGGAAACTCAAGCCCTAGGCTCAAACCCCTACCAAAGGAGAACAAAGAAAAGAGTGACACCTCAAAAAGGGGGGTTGGAGTGTAAAGACATCTTCCAGATCCTTGTGCACGGAGATCATGGTATAATCAGGGCTAAAGCACAACCTGTGGACTTGGATAACCAGGGCTCAAATGTTGGGTCCACCACTTAATAGCTGTGAGACCTTGAAAAAGTATAATAACCTCACTGTAGCTTAGTTTCTCATCTAAAAAGCGGGCATTATAACACCACCTACCTCACAGAGTGCAGTGAGGGTCAATTAAACTAACACATATAAAATGTTTAGCACGTTGTCTGGCACATAGTAATTGCTCAGTAAATTTTAGCTGGCACACTATCAAGCTACAAAGATAGAGGTAAACTAAATTGGTTGGTCTCCAGCACCAAAGCCAGGAGCTTCTGTGAACCTTTTGAACATGAAAATTGCATGAGAGTAGACAACCAAGGAAAGGAAGCAGAGAAGTGAAAAGTATAATATCAATAAAAATTAGACTGGCCAAAACACAATTCTGAAAGCCAGATTTGTTAACTCACAGGAAATGTCTCTGGCAGGGGACCAAGTAACCCAGTTTGGAGAAATAATTAGACTGCAGACTGGAAACGACAATGACTAAAAGGAAAAGAGTGTGGCAGAGTTTCGTAGCTGAGAGCACTTCCTCACTGCACTGCAGTTTTCCCGGGAATGAGCTCAGTTTAGGATTAAGAATTTGGTCCTCTCCCTGGAGATGCTGAACAGCTGCAATTCATTTTCAATTCCTGTCAAGACACTTGGATGCAAGAAGCTGGGGCAGGAATGCAAGGACGTGACATCCAGAGAAGCCATATTCACCAGGGGCCCATGGAAATGAGGTAGATACAGATGCATCCATGATTCCCATGCTGAAGTGTAAATTAGGAAAACTTCAACGTGGTGAGATGAACTTCTCCAGACATGAATTTCTTCTGTTTCAACTTGGAACTGGTTAAGGTGCCTCGTGGTTCTGTTGGCTTAGATGTGTGGGTCTGAGCCCAGGGCTGGCAGCCTGCTACCTCCAGCTAACTTAGTAAGTGACCTTGGGTAAATGCCTTTCCCTCTCTGGGCTTCGGTTACCTTAAGTATAAAGTGAGTGAGTTGGACCACTCCAAATCTCCTTCAGCTTTAGATGGACATGACATGTGGCCATAAAGAAACATAAATAACTGACTCTTGTTGTGGTTTCAAGGGGTCCAGTGAATGACACCCCATTCCTCTCCCCAAATTCAGAACCAACTGCACAATTGAATTAAGAGTCATATTTAAACAAGGGAATCCAAATGTCAGATTCATCAGATAAAAGTTTGGTTTGAGAACATAGTTTAGGTCTGTGAAATCATGGGCTTCCTAATGCTGCACCTGAAAGTCGCATATGGGTGCACCCAGTCAAGGGCAGCTCTGCGTGACTATGTATCCTCTACAGCCCCATGCGGCCAATTGTTTTTAACCACATGGCAGAAAGCAGACCAGAACATTGCCCCCCTGCAGGCAGAGAGATCCAAAGAGGGAAAGGAGAAATCAGCTAACCAGTGGCTCTCAAACTTAAGTGGGCATCACAACCACCTAGTGGGCTTAACACATAGAAGGGCGGGTCCATCCCAGGAGTTTCTGATTCAGTAGCCTCGGCTGTGGCCTGAGAATCTGCACATCTAACATCTTCCCTAATGATATCAATGTCGCTGGTCCTGGGACCTCATTGAGAACCACTAACCTAAGCTAAGTATCCTCAACAAATTCTCCCAAACTCAGCAACCTGATCAAGTCATTGTTCCCCTGCTGGCGGGCAGCAGGGAGCGGGGAGGACATCCAGAGTCTCCAGGGACCCCAGGCAGACAGCTCTCCACATGGAGTGAGGGATGAGTGCCCCCAACACCATTACATTTTAGCGATCCTTATTCACGGAGTGCTTATTGATTTACTGACAAAAATAAAGGAAAGCAATGTTACTATAATTGTGCTTTATTACATTAACTATAAGACTTGATCATTCGTAAGAATACCAGTATAATTCTTAAGAATAGTTATATTACTCTTCTGATTAAAAGTAAAGTTTCAGTGTGTTGGCCTAAAATGAAACAGTATAACAGACAGAGCAGGAGGAGAATTCTTATAATTCTTTTCTTTGAAATTATAAGCACTGTTGAATTAGATATTGCCCTAGACTTTACACTTGTGCTACTGATTTCAACAGTTGGCAGTCTTCATTAAGGAAACATCGAGGAGCTTAGTATCTCCTGCTACATTGCATGCTGGCAAAAGTCGATGTACTAGCAGTTCCAGATGAGGATTATGGTGCACCTTGGCTGTGTTTTCAGTTGGGTGACCTTCAGTATGTCACACCCCCTTTCTGACCCTCTTTCCTCATCTGTGAAAGACAGCGAGAAGGTTTGTACCCTCTTACCTTTCTCTGTTCAGCTTTGAGTACTTTCTATTTTTGCATGATACAAGTTCATTTGGTGCTTGTTGATTGAGAGCCCTTAAAATCCAGTAACTCATCTCATTCAGTAAAGCAGAAAAAAATCATGGATACTTAAGAGAAGTAGAAGGCTGGTGAAATGCTGGCTGTCAACTTGGCCTTCTTTTCAGCCTGAATTGATTTGATTAAAGGAGAAGATAAGAGTCACTCTCACCCCCAGGTCTAGAGAAGAGCTCTTTATGTTAAAGAGGCAGCTGGAAGGAGTTTAAACATTCCTCCAGCTTTAGAATTTCTCCCAAGGTTGAAAAAGCTAAATCAAATCAAAATGTGTTATCATCAAACATTCGAGAGGAATAGTTTTCATCATGCAATTACTCGGAGAGCGTGGTCTCTGCCTTCTTAGGAAATATCTGCTAGGAGGATCTGGATACAGGTAAAGAGGAACAAGTAGATGGGTCTCCTTTTATCTGATGAAGCTGACATCTGGATTCTCTTGATTAAATATGGCTCTAATTTCAGTTATACTGTTGGTCCTGAATTTGGGGAGAAGGAAGGGGTATCATTTATTGGGCCCCTTAAAACCACAATAGTTATTTATGTTTCTTTATGGCCACACATCGCGCCCATCTAAAGCTGAAGGAGATTTGGAGGGGTCCAACTCACTCACTCTACACTTAAGGCAACTGAAGCCCAGAGAGGGGAACGCATTTACTCAGCTTCACTCAGCAAGCTAACTGGAGGTGGAAGGCTCTCAGCCCTGGAATAGAAATATGAAGGTACATCAGGGGTTACTTTAAAACCCATTCATCAGCTGAGAATGCGGGTTGGCTGAGATGTAGCATTCCAAGCCCACAGATGGGAGCCAGCTATTAAGTCTGGGCAGGGCACAGAGGGTTGGAAGTTATTAGAGCTGAAACTCAGGCATAGTTGAGAGTTAGAGAAAGAAGATGGTGAAGATACAACCCACGGGAAGCCAAAGATTTAAGAGACGGAGAAGGAACAGAGTTATCCAAGCAAGAGTGGTGCAAACAGATGCCGAAAGAGATGTGAGCCTCAGCAAGGACCAATTAACACTATCCATGTCGGTGATGAGTTCTAGTAAAATAAGAACTAGAAAGATGGCCACTGGGTTTAGTAATATGAAGACTGGCTTGACCTCAGTGGGAACAGACTCAGGGAAGTGGGGGCAGAGGGAGAGGCCTGAACAAAATGAATTGGCAAATGACTCTGAGAAGAGGGGAGGTAGTGAATACAGACTCTGCAAGGACACGTTTAACAGAGCCGGACATACAGGATATGATCAGAAACATGGGAACAGAGAAGAAAGTGATGAAGGTAAAACAGAGGAATGTATATTCCAGGATGAGAAGAAAATGCCATGCAGGGCACAGCAGAAGGATGAGAAGCTAAGGTTTCTGTGCGACTCTTTTAGGTAAATTGATGCTTATGTATTATTCAAAGACACGTATTCATGAATTAAATTACAAGCCTGAAGAGACAACAAAGAGAAAGGTCTCTTCTCCTTCTGGACAGATTCTTTGCATCTTTGGCACATCTTCTATTCAGTCTAAATATTTATGGAGAGAGCTTTACTTGGAGTTGCAGCATATCCTTCAAGGGATGTTAACAACATGACAAAGAACCAGAGAGAGATGATGAATGCAGGATGCATGGTGAGGTGGGTGGGAGTGCCTGAGGCAGCGGTTCTGAGTGCTACATTTTCCAGAGAGATGTTTTGACGGGATTTGGCCTTATGGGCAGGAATGCATTAATCATGATCTGTAGGAACATCTCAAGATGGGCAATCAGAATGATTCATTTGCTGTTAGCTCTCACCTTTCTTTGTGTTGATATTGTGATATTGTCAGTGATGCCTCCCAGGAAGGAAAAGATGGAAAAGCCCTTCTCCATCTGACTGCCATCCACATATCTATGACCTACACAGCCCATGACCTGATCCTTGCCTACATCTCTATCCCCATCGCTTCCAGCAGTAACCCTCACCAATGCCACTCCACTCACACTCGTTTTCACTGTTATTCAAATACACCCAACTGGGCCTGCCTCAGGACATCGGTCCTGTTTTTGCCTCTGTCCGGAAAACACTTATCGAACATATTTTCAAGGTTCTTCTCCACTTCTTCTCAGATCAAAAGACATCCCCCTGAAAAGGCCTTCCCTAGCCACGCTTTTTAAAATAAATCCCAAACCCATATCATTTTCTAGGCCTTTGCCTTGTTATATTCTCCCACATTGCTTCTACTTTGAATACTTATTTATGTGTTCCATCTCTTCCACTAGACAGAGGAATATTTTGCCTTTCTTAGTGCTGTATCCCCTAATACCTGGAAGAGTGCCTGGCACAGAAGAGGTGCCCAATAATTATTTGGTGAATGGGTGAAATCATGAATCAGTTTAATCCATTAATCCTCCAGTAAGGCCCTTCTGGGAGCAGGCACAGGTAGGTACCCCTCACCTCTGCTTCTACACCTTCCAGATGTCTATCTCATATGATTATATAATGTATTAGAATAAGAAGTTCTCGTATCTGGCTCTCCCAGATGTTGGTAAGTTCCCGAAGTTCCTGAGGCATGGCTGATTTATCTTTGTCTCTGGTGTCTCACACAACATCGTTGTTCACTGGACTGAAGGCGAAAGGTTTTACACACTAAATACCAATAACCAAGCAGTGGGACAAAAGGTGGACTCTTGGGATTTAGCAATGACTCTTCTAGAAGAAGGAGAGATGGTGTTGCCATATATTACATTTAAATCAATCAACAAAATATATTAAGTAACCATTCAGAGTGACGCACCTGGTCAGCAGACATTTTTTAAAACTTTTTATTTTATATTGGAGCATAGCCGATCAACAATGTTGTGGTAGTTTTGGGTGCACAGCAAAGGGACTCAGCCATACATATACATGTATCCATTCTCCCCCCAGACTCCCCTCCCATCCAGGCTGCCACATAACATTGAGCAGAGTTCCCTGTGTACGTTATCAATTTTAAATATAGCAGTGTATACATGTCGATCCCAAACTCCCTGACTAATCCTTTCCCCCATCGTTCCCCGCTGGTGACAATAAGCTCATTCTCTAAGTCTGTGAGTCTGTTTCTGTTTTGAAAATAAGTTCATTTGTATCATTTCTTTTTAGATGCCCCATATAAGGGATAACGTACGATATTTCTCTTTCTCTGTCTGACTTACTTCACTCAGTATAAGAATCTCTAGGGCAGGCAGCATTTTGAACTGAGGGGCAGCCAACCTCTATTCCAGCCGTGGCCTTTATGTGAGTCTGAACAAGGCCCTTCCCGCTCTGGGCCATTCCCATCTGTACAGTGAGAAGATTAGACCACAGGATGGCTAAAGGTGCCCATGGTATTCCAGGATTCGACATACCCAGGGTAGTGAATACTGCAACTGGAGTAAGAAAAATATGTAGAATGCATACCCTGCTCTCAAAAAAGGCAACCACGCAGGATTTAGGGTCAAACCCAATTGGGTTTGAACCCAGACGCTGGAACTTACAGACTCCGTGAATTTAGGAAAAATGCATTAATCGGTCTAACCATCCATAAAATGGAAACAGTAATTCCTAGCTCAATAAACAGTACCTTGCTTTGCCCCTCTTCATATATCCCATGACTAGCCTTTTAAGTCGAGCTGACTTAAGAACCAGAGTATTCTTTTATAAACACCACCCGGCAGTTTGGATAGCTCAAGCGCTGTTGCAGCTTCAGCCGACACCGACACGGGAGGAGACGGCCTCCCTCACAAGGCTAAAGTTTTCCAGGACTCCCCTTTGAGGCCTCTGGGCAGACTCCATTTGTATTACCCAGGAAGGTTCTGGAGCCATTTCTTTTGCCGGAATTCCATGGTAAACATTCTTACACGGGACTTACTGCCTGTCACAACCCTCTGTGGCCCCCTTCCAGAAGGGATTCCTACCGAATGACGTCACTCACTCACTTTCCGTAACTCCCATTTTTTTTCACCCCTTTTGGTCTTGGCATTAAGATGCTGAGCAACTGTCTCTGACTACATCGAGGGGCTGCTTCCAACAGCTGTGGGAGCAAAATGTTCCTGCAGCCTAAGACAGGGCCAAGAAGATCCAGGGAGGTAAAGCACAGGCTCCAAGTCCATTTGGGGAAATTCCAAGTTAGCAGATCTAGTAGTCCTGAAGTACAGTTAATGAGAAGTTCTTAGATATGCTTCTAGAGGATTTGGAAATGGATAAAATGTGAAAGTACTTGTCCTCTCATAGACACCTCCATCCATCAATGGCCCCCTGACGCCACGAATGATGTTTCTTCTCACTATGCTTCCAAAATGTTGGGGACCCTTAAAAACAACAGAGCTAAGCACGCTGTAGAGTGCATGTAACTCTTTACTTGACAGACTGGCAGCAGCTCCCTCCCCGCAGGCATGGGGGCCTTCAGGTGAACATCCCCACTTCTCTCTTCAAGGGGACCACGAACGTCTCAGGGGACCTCAGGCATATACTCGCCCTCATGTCCTCATATTGCTGAATTAAGAATAAATTTGATAAATCACTTTACCTTTCACCTCATAGAGCTAATGCTTGATGCATGATGGATGCAGAGGTAAGGGCTGAATAGATTAAAATAAAGACTCTTGGCCCACCTGACTTAGGACACGGCTCCTATTTCTCTCTCTAGTAGATCCTAATTCGCCTGTGGCTTCTTATTAAAATAACGCTTCAGAAACAGCACTAGAAGAACTCAGTTTGATTCAGACCATGAATCTTCCATCAGTCACTCACCAGGCCTTCGCGGAAGCCCTGGAGAAGCAAGGCTCGGAAGCCATGTTACCTGAATTTCAGTCCCAGCCTCCTGAGCAAGTTTTCTAATCTCTCTGACCCTCAGTTTTCTAAATCATAAAATGGCAATAATAAGAGAACCTATCTCCTAGGCTTGTTGGGAGGATTAAGGGTCAACACGTGTAAAGTCGTGCTCAACGCTGAGTAGGATCTCCATAGGTGTTGGCGTTATTTCTGGGAGTAGCAGTAGTGGCACAGAGATGGTGGCTGGACAGCAGCACTGATAGTACTAGTAGTTAGAACTATACGGTAACTGAGGAACATAACAGCACGAGGAGTATAGCAGTCATAGTAGCATGACAGTAATATCAGTAGTAGTCACGTTGTAGTAATGGTGCAGTAGTATGTTAATAGCAACAGTTAACAGTATAGTGGTGATAGTAGTGGAATGGTAGGTATAGTTATAGAGTATTAATGGTAGTAGTAGTATCATCCTAGTAAAACACTAGAAACAGTGTTAGAGTAGTACTAGTAGAAGTAATAGTATTGAAGCATAGCAGTAATAGTAGTAGTATTTGCTAGGCACCAGACATGGGCCCTTGCACTCAAGGAGCTCTTACTCCCCCAGATTCCTTGACTGTCCAAGATGAAAGTGGGCTTTGGGGGTCATCTAGTGCCCAGCCCACATTATAGAGGTGAGAACACTAAGGTCAAGAAAAGTGAAGTGACCCACGTGAGATCACTTGGAGTTAATGTCAGAGTTTGGGCTCAAATTCTAGTCCCCTCATTCTCCCCCCAGTACTCTTTCCACTGGACCATAGGGCCACTTGTAGGTCATTTACAATCTCCTCTTACCAACTACCCACTCACACCCACCCAAATCCACTTTCCTCCAGCCCATGAGAAAGCTGAAGTCCCCCAAACAAGTCATGCTCTCTGCTACCTTTATGTTTTTACACGTGCTGTTCCCTCTACCTTAGAGACACTGCCTCTCTGCTCATCTCAGTAACTCCTATTCATCTTTGGTACTTATCTTCTCTTTAAAATGTTTCCTAAGAGCTCCTTCCATCCTGGTTCCCAGGCTGCATTAGAGCGGCCTTTTTTTTTTCTTCTATAATTCCTTACAACAAGGTTTATCCTAGCATTTATTATTCAGAGTTCGAATCCACTTTTTAGATACCGGCATTATTATAAGTAGTTTACAAATAGTAATGCTTTTAATTTTCATAAGAACTCCTATGAAGTTCTTTAAATGTATTTGTCTTATCTGTTTTCCAGTCCACTTGCTTGTTCCATAAATAATTAGGGAGCCCCCACTATGGCCACGTGTTAGGCCCATATCTGTGAACAAGATATCATTGCTTCTGTTCTCAAGGAGCTAACAGTCTAATGGGAGAGGCAGGCAAGGAAGCAGCTAATTACAATACAAGATACTAAGTCTCATGATAGGAGGGGCCCCGAGAGCATATGGAAGGCGAGTAGACCCACGTTGGGCGGGGTGTAGGAGAAGGCTTCCTGGGACATGTGACATCTAGGTTTGGGTTTGAAGAGTGGGCTACTTGGATGGAGGAAAGTTGTAAAAATGTTCTAGGGCGGAAAGAGGTGCATGATGGAAAGACAGAAGGAGAACACAGGCAGGAAAAGCTGGGGAGTGGAACGGGGAGTAGTACCAGGAGAGAAGGGCTGCCAAAGCTGAACCGGAGAGGTGGGGCGGTCAGCAGGGCAGGGCTAGCGTCAGAGCCCAGGGGCTCCTGAGGAAGGGGTGCCAGCTCATTTACTACCATGTTCGTCATACCCAGCACAACATCTAACACAGAGTAAGTACTTAATAAGTATTTGGCAAATGATCGCTTGAATGAACAAGTTATGGATAAAGAGCAGAATGCTCTTAGGAATTTGGAGCAACTCCTTCTGTTTCTTTTTTTTAAGGATTTCTACTATTTGAGCGGGACAATTTCATCCCCAAATCCAGTTTCATGGAGCCAGACTGGGGACATGTGTTTGGTGTTTTATAGATGGAAGAAAAAAAGGGCAGATTCCAGAGAAGCATCAAGCTGAGCCCAAGTGATAAGAGAAATGACTAGAGAAGAAACAATAGTAGAAGAAACTTTTTGAAAATGCAAGTACATAAGTCATCCTATAGCTATGCTGTCCTGATTAGAAACCCAAAATAGAAAAGAATTATTTTCTTTTGTGCTAATATTTCATCATAACTGGTAGTTCAACACCCCTGGGAGCCTGGAGTCTGTAGTTCTCTGAGCTGGGAGCTGGAAAGACTGACCTCAGAGCACTACCTTGTAGCCAGATCTCGGGAAAAAACATAGCATTGAGTGTGGGCTTCCGGAATCCTAAGGAAACCTCTTGTTCCAGCACAGCGTTTCAAGAAGGAGACAAGGCTCCCTTAGGGGGCTGGCTAACAGAAGAAAGAAACTATTAAAGCATAAAGTCATACCAGGCATGGTGCCAGACCTCAAGTAGCCCTGGGGGTCACTGGCTAAGGACTAGGAGGTCAGGGGTCTGCCAATCAGTCATTTACGCAACATCCTCTGTGCCTGTGACGGTACTTAGTCAGCTGAGACCGCAGTCCCTGTTCAACACTCAGTGACATGGTGGGTAGAAAGACAAGAGGCCCTACAGACATGAAGATGTACCTCAAATGCTGGTCCTACCATTACGCATGGCTTATCCAAGGTAAATCTTCCAATCTTGTCTGGAAATTTTTTTTAAAAAAAAAGGATGGAAGGAAGGAAGGAAGGAAGAAAGGGAGGGAGGGAGGGAAGCAGGAAGGAAAGTGAGGGAGGGAGGAGGGAGAAAGAGAGAGAAGAAAGAAAGAAAGAAAGAAAGAAAGGGAGAGAGAGAGAGAGAGAAAGAAAGGAAGGAGGAAAGGGAGAAAGAGAGAAAACAGAAAAATGCTGTTGTAAGAACTAAATGAAATCACCTATTTAAGGCACAATTCCTTGCACGCAACATGACTTTATTAAATATTAGTGCCCTTCTTTATACTTGCTCACTGTCAACATAAGGGCTATTTAAAGTTCCCTTGTTACTCAGTTCGGAGGTTCCAAAATTTGTACAAATGTACATAAATTAGCTCTACTCTTGTCCCCAAATGAATAAGGATTTAATAAACAGAGTATTCAGGGACTTGCCCATGTTTGGAGGGCAAAGGAGGAACATATGCTCTTGGAGGACGCACACGCTCACCTGGAAGGGTCTTAACGACTGCACCTCGCATTGCTGGAAAAACCATTAATATTTTTCAGTTTAAACTTCGAAAAATCAGAATCAGGTCTAGAAGATACGATTGGGGTCAGTCATGCCTAAATGAAAATCTCAGTTCTACCTGTTACCATCATGTGGTTCTGAAAGTGTTATTTAATCTCTGAAACCCCATTTCCTTTGCCATAAATGAAGATAATATCTATACCTCATAAGGTTTAAGTATCAGAACATATCACATATATGAAATTGTCTCATACAGGAGGTGCTCATCAACTTCCTTCCTTCATTCACTCATTCACGTGACAAATATGCATCAAGCACCCGCAACGTGCCCGGAGGTACCCTAGGGATCTGTGATGCAGTGGTGAGCTAAATAATGCCTCTGCCCTCATGAAGACTTTACTCCAGTAGAGAAGACGGGCAATAAAAAGGTAAGCAAAGATTTCTCCCAGCCATAAAGTGTGCTATGAAGGAAAGGAAGTAGAGCAATAGGATGAACAGTGGTAAGAGTGATGGTGCTGGAAATAAGCACAAGATTTTTTCCCCTTTGCTCACACGGTTCTTCTCCTTTTAAATTCCAAACTCTCCCACCCTCTAATCCTGGCCTCCAGGAAGCATGAATAAGAGGTTATAGTCTGTTGAACTGAGTCATCTGACATCTTTTAAATAAAGTAGTAGACACCAATAGAAGAGTGCATGGTCAACAGGATGGACAGTTTGGGTGTCTCTTTGGAGACCCTTGGAGACTCACAGCTATGCGGTCTCCAGGCTTGTCATAGCTGACATGACAGAGGCAACTCTGGGGGAATGAGACCTCCCCCCAAAGGAGGCCGTCCTCAATAATGCCATCTTTGTTGCCGCATCTTTGTTACATCGGCGACCTTGTTCTGAGCTGGGTCCAAGTCTGGAAAGAAGGGAACAGCCAGCTGTGAAAAGATCAATTTGTTTCCAATCCACTTTTTCTTACTGTCAGAGAGGCTGGCTCCCCACATTGACTGGGTCTGTCAGGGACAGATGCCAAGTAGGGCACAGACTGAAGAAACACCCCCTGTTCCCACTGAAGCAGGAGCATTCAGCCTTCTGAGCAGAGTCTGTGGCATTAGCCACCACCCAGCTGTATTGGTTTGGGGAGACACAGGTTGGAGTAGTCAAGAGGGATGCCTCATTTCTAATTCAAAACTTTAACTATTTAAATCCTCCCCTTCTTCACATTTGAAAATACCCAGTGTTAGCTGGATGCGGGAGAGACAGTGCTCCCCTATACCATGATTAGGAGTAACCTCTAAGTTGATGTAACCTCTTTAGAGACCCATTTGGCAGTATTTATGGAAACTGAAAGTTTGTTATTAGCAGTCCATTTCCAGGAATTCATCCTTCAGATAAATTCTCAGAAGTGCACCAAGATGAACGCAGGAGGATGTTTATTGCAGCACTGTTTGAACTAGTAAACATTTGGAATCAACTGAATATTATGCTGTAGTTAAAAAGAACGGGATACATGTAGATTTATGTGGAGAGAGGTCCAAAAGAAAAAGGAGTAAAGCAAAATGTAATTTTCTATGTACAGTAAAATCCATTTGTTATATATAAAGTTAACCCCTCTATCAATGTATACATCCTGCCGTACTTCTGCTTATACTTCTGTCTAGTCCCACCCCACTCCCAAGATGTGATCTCACATGGCAAAAGGACTCCTGCCATAGGTAGATGGAAGAATAAGAGGTCTTGCAGACCTCTAGTAACTTTACTCTGTAGGTCTGTTTTCCTGGGCCAGGGTGAAGCGGACTCAGTAGCCAGACAGGTGATAATTTGCTTAGGTGGTTTACGATTTGTTCTGAGCTCCGTTTGAACGGGCAACTAAAACCATACTGTCAGTATTTTCAGGTTTTCAGTCTCTTCATAATGGATGACCCACTTCCTTCTTTCAACAAACAGCACAGAGAACAAATGTAAAGGAACCTAAAAACTCCCTAAACGAAAACAACAGTTCATATTGGCACAACCAGAATTTGCTCCCTTTTAGCTCTAAAACATCCAAAAGTTTTTCTAGCTGCAAATGTTACCGAGTTTATGGTGAGCACCAAATATTGAAGAAAAAAATAAGTAATTCTGCCCATCCTGCCACTGGCGAGCTGTGGAATTTTGATCAAGCTTCAGCTGGGCTTCAGCTTCTCCCTGGGCTTCAGCTGTCCCTGTGGTACCTATGACAGGGACTATGTATACTCAGATCAACTCAAGGACAGCAAATACAGAGCACCGGTATCACTTCTGTCCTTGCCTCCTCCAACAGGCATGATTAATCATCGCTCACACCATTCCTTCCTACAGATCCTCTGAATCCTTCTTGATACACAAGGGCTACAGAAGCAGTTACTCACAATTAATCCAAGTTGATACAAAAGGTAAGCCTTAATCACCTTCTCCAGACTACATGATCTCTGAAGTTTATTCCAGATTTGACATTCCGTTTCCATAATTCAAGGATTCATTTGAATCCTAGCTCATTCATGAAGTCAAGCTAGATTGCTAAAACACAAGTCAGTTTTTCCCACTTCTGAGTTATAGAATCTGGTTCATATAATTCAATATGGACTTGACTTCTGGCTGCTCTGCATTCCTGTCTTATTGTTGATACCTGTACAACTATGCTGCCTCTCTGGGGAGACCGAATATAATTATTATAATTAGAGAAAAGATACCTCATATAGCAATTTTCAAACTGCTATGCACTGTACAGCCAGAGGTACCCAAGGATTTTCCCAGGGCTCCAGCTGGCAGATAGCTTTAGGGAAATTTTCAGATTCTCAGCTTCCATTTTCACTATTTCTCAAGAATCTGAGGATAAAGAGGCTCCTTTTATAAATGCCTTTCTCCCACTTTACAAAAGGAAGCCAGGAGTCTCACTCATCCTGAGCTGCCTTAGGGTATAAAAATCTCCAGGGCACCAAATAAAGGCACAATTCACAATTCTGTTTTAACTGTTGAGAAAGTGAGTGACTAATGATCCAGTAATAAATCATTTTGCAAATCAGATGACTTCCAGTGTTTTGGTTACAACAAAACTGGAGGGGAATCTAATTAAAGCATCAGTTGAGAAATCCTTTAAAAATGCTTTTTTGATGATTATCCCTAGGTAATTTTGGCATACAACCTGGTAGGTGGTCATAACCCTGCTCTAACAAAAATCCTCCTTTCTCATTTATTTCTTTTTGTGAATAGGTTTCTCAGTGACTACAACCAAACAATGAAAACAAGGAGTAGAATTTATATAATACCATCTCATGTTAGCAATAATAAATATTTCTTAACAGATATATGATCTAATTGAAACAAATTCATCTCATTCAGAGAAACATTTCCAGGAAAGCTTTGTGTTTCATGTCATAAATATTTATCAAAATTTCAAAAAATATATAGCGAATTGATCAGTTGAGTACTTCTAACAATTGCTACGACAATTCGATCCAGAGGAAATCATTTTGTGCTAGAACCTTATACTTACAGAACATTAAAGAAATTTTAATATTCATTTATATACATGTTTTGTTTCAGAGGAATATAGTAACATGATCACTGAAAGACTTTCAAGTACAAAACACATACTAGATTAGGATAAACTTCTGTGGAGGAAATGTAACGGAAATACACATTTAAGGAGAAAAAGGAACTACATAAATTTTCAATTGTTAGGGAAGATCTTATTCATATATTTTTAATGGGTAGGTGATAGTATCAAATCACCATGCACTGTAGATTTCATTAAACCTATTTAAAACTGTGATATTACAGTTCTATTTTTAAATGACTATATTTTTAATATACTTGAAGTTATATTGTTTGCAGCTATTTAAATGTACAATAAAAACATCGGTCGACTTTAAAAGGTACATAGTTTTCCAAGATTATTTTAGAGGGTACAAAAGCAAACTCTTAAAGACTACTGTATTTTACCACAGTGAATTCTCTTCAATAATTATAATAGGGCAAGTCAAATCATCAAAATGATTTGCTAATGAACTAGTCTGTGGTCTGTGTAAAGAAGGTGAGGATGACACATTTTCTAAGTATAAATGTTACCTGTCAAGCTGGGCTGAGATTGGACTAGATCTGAGCCTATTTTTCCATCCCAGTCCACTGTTTCCACCCATGGACCCATGCTACCCTTTGTAACTGGGTGCCCTAGCTTGCATTAGGAAAACGAAAGATTTTTAAGTCCTGGGTCTTTGTTGAGAGGTTAAAAAAAATCTATTTAGTTACAGTAAATAATGTTGGTATCTCGGAATCAACACCTTATCTGGGGAACACAGGTAAAGCAGTAAATATTTGTATCATATCTTAGGATGTCCTTTCCTTCTGAGGTCAATTTCAGATGCTCTTCTTTCTGGGCAGATTGCTGAGTTGGGGTGAAGGCAAGGTAAGATAGTGGGAGGAGGGGAAAAAAGCATCCTGTCTACCTATCGTTGCTTCCATTTTTAAGTGGGGTTTATTTATCCATTGACTCATGTTCTGTAAGCCTAACCCCGACACCCGCTCTGTACCAAGTTCTAGGTTAGGATCTGGGGCTTCAAGGCCAAGAAGACATAGGTTCTTCCCTTGAAGACTTTACAGTTTACTAAGGGGAAGACAAACTCATGAACAAATTATTAAGAAACTCTGTAGTAAGCATTGTATTGGAAGAACTGTCAAAATGCTAGGGATCAGAGAAGATGGGGTGATCAATTCAACAAGAGGAGGTGATATCTGAGCAGGGTCTTAATTAAAAAGTAAGAAGTAAGGGTAGTCCCAGCAGAAGGCACAGCACACACTTTGACATGGAAGCATAGATGGTCATGTCATTTGAAGAGTGGAAAGTACATCGTGGCTAAAGTAGAGGGTAGAATCAGCACGCAGGGGGCAGGAGAAGGAGATGAAGCACAAGAAACCAGCTGAGGATAGGTCACGGCGGGTGTTGAAAGCCCTGCTGAGGCATTTGGAGTTTGAACTTGAACTTTTGAACAAGGGGAAGGAGCACGACTAGCTCAGAATTTGTGGGTGATAGATAATTCTGGGTGGCCCTGGGTTAGAACATGTGAAAAACGCCTAGCCCAGCACTGTGTACAGATTCTCCAAAAAAACCCTTAGTAGTTGATCCCTCAACTCCTTTTCCTTTCTCAAAGAAAGCAGAGCTCTGAATCCATGAAATACGGTGCATCCCATATAAAATAAAATAAAAATCTATGTTTTATACTGAGAAGAAGCAGAAATGAGCCAAGAACAAGGTCAGAACGATTCCTTTGTTTTATCGATATTTATCAGGTACCTACTCCCTTACGTGTGGTTCTACACATTTTTTTCTCTACTACAAATCTGCCAAGTAGGAACTATGATCCCCACATTGCAAATGTGGACACTGGGTTACAGATGCGTTAAGTAACTTGCCCGAGGTCACATAGCTATTCACAAGCCCAAGTAATCGGGCTTACATGCACTTAACCGCTGTACCGTCTCTCTGTGATTGTGAGGATGACTGTTACGCACTGTGGGAAGGAAAACATAGCAAACCAGTGGGGAGAATGGGTGCCTCTAGGGATACGTTTGGCCCATCCTTGGCTCCACGTCAAGTGAAGGGGTCCTACGTACATGTGCACACAGGCCTTGTCTGGAGAGGAATGGAGCGTGGGCACTGTGTCCTGCTGAGGCCAAGCTCACCAAGAAGCCCTTTTGCCACCCATTGCCTCTATTCCTGATCTGCAACTACCAGGTCCACCCAGAGGTCATCCTCGCTCTTCCTCTGATCCCATTTCAGTGAATGGCATCACCACCCACGGGGCCCCCAATCCAGGACGCTGCTTCTCTCTACTTCATTCTCCACATCTGCTCAATCACCAAGCCCTGGCAAGCTTGTCTTTAACATCAATAAAATCTTCCCAGCTCCTTCCATCCCCACAGCTCCCACCCTGGTCCACACAACCATCACTTCTTGCTTACATGATTGCGACGGCACTTCACTGGTCTCCCTGACTCTGACTTGCCTGCTTCACGCTGCAGCCAGGACGATATCTGTAAAGCCTGACTCTACCCTTGTCCCTGTCTTGTGGACACTCTGAAATGGTCTCTCATCATCCACCTAGAGGAGAAGAGTTCAAAACCCTTCACATGGCTCTCAAGGGCCCTGCATGAGAACCTGCCAACTAGCCTCCCTCCCCAGCCCTCCCCCCAGCACTCCCTCTCTCCCCCACCTTCACTCCTCAAAGACTCCTAGAACGTGTATGCTGTTTCTCAGCTCCACACCTGGTAGGGCAGATCCCTCTGCCTCTCTCCGCCTCCCTCTCTTCTTCCCCTCTCCTCCATAACTCTAAATCGTATTCAAGATTCCGTTCAGGTGTAACTCTCTCTAGCAAGGTTTCCCCGGCTTGCATCTGGATCCTCTACTTGTTCTCTCATGGTCCCTGTCACACTGGATTCCAATTGTTACTTATTTATCTCCTCTTCTGGGGTCTATGCCTCTTAAGGCCAAGCCCCCCCATTCATCTGAATTCTTCCCTGCCTAGAACAATGCTAAACACACAGCAAGTGATCAGCAAATATGTATTAAACAAATGGATAAATATCTTCATTGTCAAGTTCACCTCATAATGGATGCTATGTGTTCTCACAATAGATGCTGTATGTTTGCATTGTTAAACATTTATTAACTCATTAGGGGCCCTCCAGCTTCCCTCTCGCAGGGATGGTAAAGATGGCTTCATCACCTCTATGGGACCACGTTCCCTTCACAGGGGAACCCCTCATCCAGCTAATTGAAAACGGGGGCTGAAAAACACTCCCTCTGCACTTTTAAAGGTCTGAACAGGCCTTCTGACCATGGATGAGAACATGATGGATTTTTCACACCCACTTTTCCAAAAACAGAAAGGAATCTACTCCAAGCTCTGGAAAAGAAGAGCTCTTATAACATTTCTTTTTTGGGGGGAAGTTTTCACATGAAGTGGACCCCAGATTACCGAGTGGAAATCACGTCCTCACTCTTCCCTCCTTTTCCTGAACACACACACACACACACACACACACACACACACACACACACACACACTTAGAAGCAGATGTTTGAGGATTTTCCAAATTCAGGGACGGGTTTTGTTTCATGAGCTGTTTCATCAAGGGAAAGACACATTGAGCCTGCTAAAGGTCAAGAAAGAAGACGATCAGGGGCAGAACGTAAGAGAGTCCAGATGCCCAAGCCCTACCCACGTTTTGACACGGAGCTGTTGGGAGAAGTCTTGCAAATCTGACTCTACAATCTATCATGATATCACTGAACATTCCTTCTATCATGATGAGACACAGAACAACACCTGTCCTACGGGAAATGCCCTGGCAGAAGCCAAGCTATTGAATGCTCCGGCTCCTTGGTTACACCACTGCTGAGCTTTCCGAGTACCTTTTTCTAAATATAAAATGAGCCCGGATGGACCTTGTAATGCTTGGGTAGGAAAAAGAATTCCTAGGGTTTCAGTAAAACGTATTTTGTTCCCACCATTTCGAGGACCTGTTATGCCCAGGCTAGTGCAGCATGCAGGGCTAGACGAAGACACGTTTTTAAGCCTTTGAGGAGCTTACCATCTAGGAACTTCCATTTACTTATTTTTAATATGGATCTGGTAACATCTACCCACAGTCAATTTGAGACGATTCCATGAAACAGCGTGTGTAAAACAATTATCCCAGTGCCTGACACATGTGGGCTCGTAATGAATGGTACCTTATTTTGTCATCTCATGAGAGAGACACATCTCGAAGCAATTACTTAAAATCCAGGCAAAGTGGGTAATCAAGGAATAGAGATACAAGTAAAACAGAGATATTCTGAGCCAAATGTTGAGGCATAATTTACAGAGCAGGTGGCATTCGGCTTGAGCATTAGAAGATGAAATGGCATTTTAGATGAGAAGGCTGTTTTCCCGGAAGGCTGTGTAACTGAAGCCATCACTTGAGTGTGGAAAGAAACACTTCCTGGCTCAGCTAGCTACTATTGTGTCATTTATTAACATTATCAAATTTTTTCCATGTGGCTCTGCTTCCCATCCAAAAATAGATTACAAATGAGAAACTGAGATTCTAGTTCCCAGAGCATCGTCATAATCTGTCTCTTCTGTGAGTGCTGATGGCTAGACGGTGTTAAGTCTCTGTATGGGGAGGTACTCTACAGTGATTCAATCTCCTTCTCTGAAAAGTGGGAACAGCCATCAGTTCTCCGGGGATGGAGGGAGGAAGGACATCATTTATCGGAGAGCCCGTGGGAAAACAGAGAGTACACCACACGTGGGTAGAGATCAGCGCTCTCTCTGGCTCACATCATCGCCGTGGGGGACTAGAATGGGTAGCAGAGGTTGTATGTGGACCTCAGCCAGGAGGGCACATGATTAGGGGGTCCCCAGCCTAGCGACACACGCACGGGGGTGTTGGCTGGTGCTTGCACCACCGTGGACAAGCTGCATGTTCTCATCCAGGCCAGGCACGGGCAGTTCCGTGATGTGCTGTGAAACTCCCTATTCCCAAGTGGACACTGTCGTTTTTGGAAGGTCAGAAAATCGGAATAAATGTACACTCCATAGGTGAGCACACAGTACTCGTTGTGATCTGGTCGGCCCCATCTCTCCCTCGTAGATCCTGTGCCCATCCCTCCTGAACTACTCGCTGTTCCTAATGCTCTTCCATGCCTCCTGGCCTTTGCACACGCTGTGTCTTCTACCAGAACATTCTTCCCCAGCTGCTTTGCACTGAGGACGTTTCAAAATTCAGTGTAGAGATAAATCAGCTAATCCTCCCTCCAGCCTAGGTGAGATGACCCTCATCCCGCATGTACCTACCTCAGTCATAGGATTCATGTCACTGGATTGTAACGGTCCTGTTTCCCCTCTTCTTTTTTCACACTTGCCTGTAGGCTCCTCAAGAGGAGAGACTGGAAGTTTGGGTCCCAGCTGCACACACTGTACCTCGTACACTCAAATGGATGTCTGTGGAATAAACAAATCAACGAAGCAATTATAATATGGGCAGATTCACATGGAACAGAGGTAAAAGGGCCCCATGGATCCTTCTTCCCAAAGAGTTCTATTTTCACCCAAATTCGATGACCTAGTCCAGTGTCGGGGAGGAAGAAATTTCCTCTACCCTTCTAGGTTTTTCTGGCTGGTCTAAGAATTAAATTGACATAAGACAGATGAACAGGAGAAAAACAAACAGAAGTTTAACATGTATACAAGGGAGAGACCCAAGAAAACTGAGCAACTCGCCAGAATGGCTGACACCCTCACCTTAAATACATTCTTCAGCTAAATACAAAAGATGACGTTGCGGGTAGTGGTTTGGGACAGCAAAGGGGAGGAAGGTAGTTCACAGAGATGGAAAAACAAATGCCTGGTAAATGAATGTTTGCTGAGCCATGCAGAGACAATGGGACACGGAGTGGACTCTGATTTCTAGGCCTCCACCACAGTTAGCCTGGGTTCTTCGCAGATATCTCTGGTGATAGCCCTATTCTGGGAACAGGCCTTCTATGTAAATTCTTTTAGGCAGTTAGGGGGAGGGTCAAAGTTTCCCCCTGAGTCCTTTGGGCCTTAATTTTTTTCAGCTCGAAATAATCCACATGTCAAAGAGACATTTCGGAATGGCATGTTTTGCTCCTTTACACCAGCCCCCAGGGGAGTTTTGCTCACCACCTTTTGTCCCTAGCCCATCACTGTCACCAGGACGGAAGATTATATGTAAAAAGAATTAGTCATCCATTGAAAAGTGAGATCTGAGGTGCACAGCCAAATCTGTTACCTAAATTTGGGATTACCCCAAATCCCTATCTCTTCCAAATTCAAGAGAAGCTCTTCATGAAACTCATTTCTTCACTTCTCTAAGACAACTACCCTGTCAGTCCAGTGGTCAGGGCTCTGCACTTCCACTGCAGGGGGCATGGGTTCGATCCCTGGTCAGGGAACTAAAATCCTGCATGCCACGTAGCACGGCCAAAAAAACCCCAGAAAAACCAAAAAACCAAAAAAACATGAAAACCTAAGATAACTAGATAAACTATATTTCCCAGCTTTCTTTGTGGTTAAATTTGGCCGTGTGATTGGATTCTAACCAACGAAATGTCACTACTGTGTCTGGTCCATAATCCCACCTGTGAGATCTCCTTGTTCTTTCTGCTTCTGCGGGCTTACTGCAGGAAAGGACAGCCTCTGTGGAAGCCAAGCAGGTAGACCCATAAGACAGGAAGGTTCTGGTAATGTTGCTTCAAAGAAAGCCAAGCCCCTGTAGGGCTTTATCTGAGCAAGATATAAGCTTCCATCTTGTTAAGCCACTGAAAACACTTTTTCTGTGGCAGCAAGTGTTCTTACCCCAATAAATATACTCTCTATCTGTACACAGGTCACCCTTCAGCACACGACACTGTGAATCAGAGAGCCACAAAGGCAAGGATTCTGAGAGGATGGGCCCCAATTCTGGCAGGTAACATCCAGAGCTTGAGACAGAAGGTGAGAGCAACACAGCCTGGCGACAAGTGCAGGCCCAGGTGAGAGGTGGGAGGCACTAGGAACTAACTTTGCCTGTTTGCTAAACAGCAATGCCAAGAGGGGTCCTAGGTCCTTCCACCACTCCACCGTGGCAGAGAGGTCTTGGATTAGCCGTGCTCTCTGCCGAAGATTAGCTCTCTTCTCACTAGTGAGAGGCATCCAGCTAAGTGGTTAAGACCCACGTCTCGAAGGAAGTGAGGTTGGAATCTGGGCTTTGCCCCTTAGTAGCTCTTGCCCTTTGGGTGAACCAGCTTTGCTCACCCTCTATTATATCAGCTCTCAAGTGGAGATGCAAATCCACACACACATCACTGTCTTAGAATTACAGGCGATGATACTTTTTAAATACATAACACAATTTTTGTGGAATATTGTGGAATATTTTAAATGCTCAATTTTTAGTACCCATTCTTACTCTTTCATATGAAATACAAAACCTTCAAGATTTCCATCATGTATATATTTCTTTTAAAAAAGTTACTGAGTACTTACCACCTGTCATGACAAACACAAGAAAATACACAGACAGAAATATCCAGTCCCTCAAAAGAGGATCCCGATACCTTTTGGCTTTTTTTTTTCTATTGCTCAGCTTTCTTCCTTTTAACAGACAGAATTGCAAGTGAACTCCTCTCTCCTCGCCTGTCGTGCAATAAGTTTGGGTCTTGGAAGGTGAAAGGCCAGCCCACAGAGCACCAGGCAACTGTGGGTCTCCGAGCCAGAGCTGCTGTTGATGTAATCGGATCTAGCCACAGAGACTGTGACTAAGTGAAACCCCATCTGCTGTGAGGTTTCCCTCTGGTCCCAGGAGGGACTAGAGCAGGATATGAGGCGGCAGCGGCAGCGAGGTGCGTGGTCTGCGCGGAAATGGTGAGATTCCCCCACGTGTACTGTGTCTCACCACAGGCCCGTGTGGGTCTCCCCAGGATGACATCATCCTGGAGCTCCCAAGCAGGAGATGTGGGTGTGTGTGTGAGCGTTCACATGGTGGGGGGTGGGGGATGGGGGAGGGGCGGGGCATGGAGGGCATAAACCAGGGTTTCTCAGTCTCACCACTGTTGACATATTTGTGTGGGATAATTCTTTGCTATGGGGGAGGCAGGGCTGTCTGTACATTGTAAGATATTCAACAGCATCCTTGGCCTCTACCCACTAATTTCCAGTAGCACTTCTCCCCAAGCTGTGGTAGCCAAAATGTCTCCAGTCATTTCCAAATGCACCATGGGGGGCTAAATCACCCTCTGTTGAAAAACCACTGGCACAGACCAAAGAATGAAACAAATCAGGCCTCTTCTCATTAAAGGCAGGGGTAAGAATTCAAGGGAAAAATAAAATACAGTAACTCTCCAACTCCTTATCTAGCTTTAGAAGTGAAGTAAAAAGCTGGGCGTTAGCTTTGTTTGATCATTCAGAGGATATTTGTTCAATAAAGAGGCAAATGTATTGATACAAGTAATAATAATTACCAACTATTTAGCAGTTCTATAAGCTTAGTTCTACTAAGCACTGTATCTCACTGACTCCGAATGACAGACCTGAGTGTAGGTGTTCTTATCTCCATTTCACAAATGAAAACATTGAGGCCCTGGGAGGTGAACAGTCTTACCCAGGAGCATACAGCTCATGAGTAACTGAGCAACTGAGCAGGGATTTGAACTCAGGTCTGCGTGATTTAAGGTCCAAACTCAGAGCCATTACATTATCTTAGCCCATTATTGTGGAGTCTGTATGCAACGTTATAAAAATTCCAAAGCCTGTGATTTAAACCAATGAGTATTTAATGAGACCGTCTACCTTCAACATCAGTCTAGACAAAAGGTGGGTGGATTTGAGTGAAAGAATCAGACCTCCAGGCTCTTACTTAAACAAGACTAACTAACCCACATTTATAAATCAACATGAGATAGTACATAATTAACCCTTTAATTGGTGGCACATATTAAAGGTGTATAACCAGAATGCTAAAGAGAAAGAATATGGTTTAATGCCTGTGTCCCTGAATGGGGTGTGGCCCATATACCGTGCAGCTCCTCAGTGAGGATTTGGAGCTGAAAGCATGTATTTGGCATTGGACGGTCCTGGGTTCTAACCCCCACTCTGACACCAGCTATGTGACTTTGGGCAGAGCACTTTACAACTGGGAGCCTAGCTAACTCCTCAGTAGGATGGAGATTAAAATACTGACCTCTCAGAACTGAAATGAGACCAGGTAGTGGGAACCAACATACAGTGTCCTGGGTTTCCCTGGTGGCACAGTGGTTAAGAATCCACCTGCCAAGGCAGGGGACACGGGTTCGAGCCCTGGTCCGGGAAGATCCCACATGCCACGGAGCAACTAAGCCCGTGAGCCACAACTACTGAGCCCGCACACCTAGAACCTGAGCTCCGTAACAACCGCAACAAAGAGTAACTCCCGCTCGCCGCAACTAGAGAGAGCCCACGCGCAGCAATGAAGACCGAACGCAGCCAAAAATAATAAATACATAAATTTATTTAAAAAAACAAACAAACATGCAGTGTCCTACACCCACGTGGCTTTTCTTTCATCACACCCATCACTTTTGTAATTATATGCTTATTTGTATATTTACATGTTTAATGGATCTCTCACCCAGGATTTTGAAAGTTCTATAAGAGCGGGGACTGTATCTCTTTTATTCATTACCTCTCCAGTACCTGACATAGTACTTGGTACACAGTAGATACTCATTTTAAAAATGTTGAGTTGGGGCTTCCCTGGTGGCGCAGTGGTTGAGAGTCCGCCTGCCAATGCAGGGGACACGGGTTTGTGCCCTGGTCCGGGAGGATCCCACATGCCGCGGAGCGGCTGGGCCCATGAGCCATGGCCGCTGAGCCTGGGCGTCCGGAGCCTGTGCTCCACAACGGGAGAGGCCACAACAGTGAGAGGCCCGCGTACCGCAAAAAGAAAAAAAAAAAAAAATGTTGAGTTAATAGTAAATGTTAATGCATTCTTTCTCCCTGAATTTTCTTCTAAGATAATGAGTTTCCTGACACTGGAAGTATTCAAGCAATGGAACAATTAGATTCTCTATTCCTCTGTGTCCCTATCATCGTCTCTTATGGTGCCTTTCACCACAGCACACATCATACTCTTTTGCAATTACCCGTTTCTGTGCCTGTCTTCCCCATGAGTCTATAAACTCCTTCAGAGCTGAATGGATCACCTCTTAATCCCTGTGCCATGGTTCCAAGTCTAATAAATAAAATTTGCAAAGCAAAAACATTGATACCTTAGAGGGCATCCATCGACCAAATGAGAACTCAGCCAAAGTTACCGCTCTGTTTTCTTCCAAGTCACCAATTTTAAGCCTCAGCAACTCTATAACTGCCGCCAGCTCTGCTCACACAGCATCCAACAATCAGGAACAAAAGATTGGGGGGTTACTGCTATTGTTTCAGACAAGCATCGACAATCAATGACTCTGTATTAAATTAAATTGGCCTCTTTTACAAAGAAAAATTGTGAGCCAGATTTTCCATATCTAACTCTGCCCTTCAAAGATGATTAAATTCAAGCATTCATAAAACAAGTATCTATAGAGTGCCAGCCACTGTTCAAGGCTCTAGTTAAATCCTGTTGAGTCATTCAAGATGGAGAGAATGATTTTGACATTGGGCATTCTTCTCATTTCTCCAAAGGAAACCAGATGTTCCTATTGGATTGTTTGGGTTAGACAGCAAAAAAGGAGATCAGAAATCTTGGAGATAAACTCTTCATCCTCCAGTCTCAGCATCTTTGGAGAAGGGAACATCTGATGCTCAAAGGAAATAGTTAATTAAGCCACAAATACTTCCTAGCCAAAGGGAAGGATCCTCCAAAGCAGAATGCTTAGGCATTGGAAAGGCTGGCATACCTGTAGATCTCATCTCTCTAATCACCATGCAACTTCCCTGAAAACAGGAATAGCTATTACTTCATCTGTGATTGTTCTCCAGGAGAAGAAAGAAGAAAATCGCATGTTTTGTGTCTGGGGACATAAGCTGATAGCTTTATGTATATAACGCAGTAGCAGGTACAATACTCTACAATACTGGAGGATAAGAAACATTTCATTTCTTTCTCTTCATTTCTCTCAACCGTGCCATTCTGTGCTAAGTCCCCACCAAAGTAACTGGTAAAGTAAAATAAAATAAACACCAAATAACTGGTAAAATTTAATCTCAGCTGTGATGGAAATTGTTTCTCTTACAAACTGGCTTATTCAAGAGTCCAAGGGTCTTACGTGGCCCAGAACATCTGGGAACCAGTTACATGCCTCGTTCCTCTCTGGCCACAGCAGGTATCCTCATTGTGCAAGCCTGCACCCCTAGAAGAGGGTGGCTCTGCTCTTTCCATACCCCACCATGGTGCTGGGATCTTAGTAAGGCCTAAGCTCATTAGTTGAACTAATATGTAAGTGCCATTTTTGTAGATCAAATGTAGTCGAATACCAGCAATTTTATATAAATCACCTATTGACTAAGTGTGCAAACAAGACTGCAACTTACTAAAGAGCCAGAGCACTTCTACTTCTTCGGAAAACAACCATGTACTACTAATTTCTGCTCATTAAACAGAAATTTAATCTTCTGGGATCTTCTCCCAGAAGATCCCACGTTGGCAATACTATACTAGCTTAGAAGAACTACTGGCAGAATATACTTCAAAGTTAGCACCCCTCAGCTGGTCTCCTACAATGCAGCTGTCTCACTGATTCATCCTGGCCCCCCACCCCCTCCTGTCTATGGGGATTATCAAGTCTTCACTGTAATTTCCTTAGAAAGTATTTCCATGGAGGAAATCGTCTATCATCTGCCTTAAGGAATGAGTCATGTATCTATACTCTCAGAAGAGCACTCTCCCCATATCCCATTCCTCTGCAAGCCGAATCCAATCCTGGCCTGGGCAGGTGTTCCAAAGCATTTAGAAAGCCTTTGAACTTCCCCTACAGAGGCCGCTGTCTGAGACAATGTCTGAAAGACTTGCTTGACATATCACTAAGGGGATCTTTTGGTCCCCACACACCACAACACCCTCAGATGAGATCACTAAGCCAAATGGAAACCAGAGGGAAGAAGAGAGAGACAGGGTTTGTAGATCGTGCACCGAAGCACAGACGGAGTGGGGAGCCTGGCATGTGTCTGCTTGCCCCTCTCAGTCACCTTTTTTGTCTTTTCTAAGTAGAAAAAGCTCGATCTATGTGAAGCATTTTTTTAACCTAGAAACTCCTCTGGTGTTTGTGGGTCTTACAGAAATCTCGACAAGTTGCTTCCTCCATGTGAAACATTACAGAATGAGAAGATCTGGATTTTAGCCTCAGCAAACTATGATTCATAGTGTGTGGGCAAAGCAGGCCATGCTCCGGGCCTCCTTTTCGTATCTCACATTTGAGCACGATGATCTCTTAGCTCTTTTCAACTTGACAAAGTGTGCTGCGGATGAATCCTCAGAGTTATAGATGAGCAGCTACTCAGATAAGCTTGACAGTTATTAGGGTCAGGCTGACTCTGGAATGATCAGGATGCAGTGTTTTAAGTCCAGTTTCACTCCTCTCCCTGGGTTAAATCACTCAACACTACAGAGCTCCCACATCAAGAGGCCACTTCGAAACTGTCAGGCTAATGGTGGAGGTTGCAGCTCCCCCTGACTTCCCTTTCCCTGCCTGTCTTCCAGCCAACACCTAAAATGTCATATTAAAGGAGATGGAACAAGAAGGTATTTGAGGTATCTTTGTCTGGTTTAGGTATCAGAGTGACGGTGGCCTCAGAGAATGAGTCTGGGGATGTTCCTTCCTCTGCAATTTTTTGCAACAGTTTGAGAAGGATAGGTATTGCCTCCTCTCTAAATGTTTGATAGAATTCGCCTGTGAAGCCATCTGTTCCAGGACTTTTGTTTGTTGAAAGTTTTTAAATCAATTTCATTACTTGTGATTGGTCTGTTCATATTTTCTATTTCTTCCTGGTTCAGACTTGGAAGATTGTACCTTTCTAAGAATTTGTCCATTTCTTCTAGGTTGTCCATTTTATTGGCATATAGTTGCTTGTAATAGTCTCGTATGATCTTTTGTATTTCTGTGATGTCAGCTATAACTTCTTTTTCATTTCTCATTTTATTGATTTGAGCCTGCTCCCTTTTTTTCTTGGTGAGTCTGGCTAAAGGTTCATCAATTTTGCTTATCATTTAGAAGAACCAGATTTTAGTTTCATTGATCTTTTCAATTTTCTTTGTTTCTATTTCATTTATTTCTGCTCTGATCTTTATGAATTCTTTCCTTCTACTAGATTTGCATTTTGTTTGTCCTTCTTTCTCTAGTTGCTTTAGGTGTAAGGTTAGGTTATTTATTTGAGATTTTTTTTTTGTTTCCTGAGGTAAGATCATATTGCTATAAAACTTAAAACTGCTTTTGCTGTGTCCCATAGGTTTTGGATAATTGTGTTTTCATTTTTCTCTAGGTACTTTGTTTTATTTCCTCTTTGATTTTCTCAGTGATCTATTGGTGGTTTAGTAACATATTGTTTAGCCTCCACGTGTTTGTGTTTTTTCACAGTATTTTTTCTTGTACTAACAAGAAATTACAGGCCAATAACACTGATGAACATGGATGCAAAATCCTCAACAAAATATTAGCAAACTGAATCCAACAATACGTTAAAGGATCATACACCATGATCAAGTGGGATTTATCCCAGGGCTGCAAGGATTTTTCAATATCCACAAATCAGTCAGTATGATACACCACATCAACAAATTGAACAATAAAAACTATATGATCATCTCAATAGATGCAGAAAAAGTTTTTGACAAAATTCAACACTCACTTATGGTAAAAACTCTCCAGAAAGTGGGCATAGAGGGAAACTACCTCAACATAATAAAGGCCATAAAAGACAGACACACAGCAAACATCATTCTCAATGGTGAAAAACTGAAAGCATTTCCTCTTAGATCAGGAACAAGACAAGGATGTTCACTCTTGCCACTTTTATTCACAGTTTTGGAAGTCCTAGCTATGACAATCAGAGAAGAAAAAGAAATAAAAGGAATCCAAATTGGAAAAGAAGTTAAACTATCACTGTTAAGCTGTTTGTAGATGACATGATACTATACATAGAAAATCCTAAAGACGCTACCACAAAACTTCTAGAGGTCATCAGTGAATCTGGTAAAGTTGCAGGTTACAAAATTAATACACAGAAATCTGTTGCATTTCCATACAGTAACAACGAAACATCAGAAAGAGAAATTCAAGAAACAACTCCATTTACCATCACATCAAAAAGAATAAAATACCTAGGAGTAAACCTACCTAAGGAGACAAAAGACCTGTACTCCAAAAAATATAAGATGCTGATGAAAGAAATCAAAGATGACATAAACAGATGGAAAGATATACCATGTTCTTGGATTGGAAGAATCAATATTGTCAAAATGACTATATTACCCAAGGCAATCTACAGATTCAATGCAATCCCTATCAAATTACCAATGGCACTTTTCACAGAACTACAACAAAAAACCTTAAAATTTGTATGGAGACACAAAAGACCCCGAATAGCCAAAACAATCTTGGGAAAGAAAAACGGAGCTGGAGGAATCAAGCTCCTTGATTTCAGACTATACAAAGCTACAGTAATCAAAACAGTATGGAACTGGCACAAAAACAGACATATAGATCAATGGAACAGGAGAGAAAGCCTAGAAATAAACCCACGCACCTATGGTCAATTAATCTACAACAAAGGAGGCCAGACCATACAATGGTGGAAAGACAGTCTCTTCAACAAATGGTGCCGGGAAAACTGGACAGCTACATGTAAAAAAATGAAATTAGAACACTCTTTAACACCATACACAAAAATAAGCTCAAAATGGATTAAAGACTTAAATGTGAGACTGGACACTATAAAACTCTTAGAGGAAAACATAGGCAGAAAACTCTCTGACATAAATCACAGCAATATTTTTTTCAATCCATCTCCCAGAGTAATGGAAAAAAAAAAAACACTAATGGGACCTAATTAAACTCAAAAACTTTTGCACAGCAAAGGAAACCATAAACAAAATAAAAAGACAACCCACAGATTGGGAGAAAATATTTACAAATGATGTGACCAACAAGGGATTAGTCTCCAAAATTTACAAATGGCTCATGCAGCTTAATACCATTAAAACAAACAACCCAATCAAAAAATGGGGAGATACAACATCATTAATCATTAGAGAAATGCAAATCAAAACTACAATGAGATATCATCTCACACCAGTCAGAATGGCCATCATCAAAAAATCTAGAAACAATAAATGCTGGAGAGGGTGTGGAGAAAAGGGAACACTCTTGCACTGCTGGTGGGAATGTGAATTGCTTCAGCCACTATGGAGAACAGTATGGAGGTTCCTTAAAAAACTACAAATAGAATTACCATATGACCCAGCAATCCCACTACTGGGCATATACCCTGAGAAAACCAAAATTCAAAAAGAGTCATGTACCAAAATGTTCATTGCAGCTCTATTTACAATAGCCCGGAGATGGAAACAACCTAAGCACCCATCATCGGATGAATGGATAAAGAAGATGTGGCACATATATACAATGGAATATTACTCAGCCTTAAAAAGAAATGAAATTGAGCTATTTGTAATGAGATGGATAGACCTAGAGTCTGTCATACAGAGTGAAGTAAGTCAGAAAGAAAAAGACAAATACCGTATGCTAACACATATATATGGAATTTAAGGGGAAAAAAAATGTCATGAAGAACCTAGGGGTAAGACAGGAATAAAGACACAGACCTACTGGAGAACGGACTTGAGGATATGGGGAGGGGGAAGGGTGAGCTTTGACAGGGCGAGAGAGAGTCATGGACATATACACACTAACAAACGTAGTAAGGTAGATAGCTAGGGGGAAGCAGCCGCAAGGCACAGGGATATTAGCTCGGTGCTTTGTGACAGCCTGGAGGGGTGGGACAGGGAGAGTGGGAGGGAGGGAGACGCAAGAGGGAAGACATATGGGAACATATGTATATGTATAACTGATTCACTTTGTTATAAAGCAGAAACTAACACACCATTGTAAAGCAATTATACCCCAATAAAGATGTTTAAAAAAAAAAAAAAATGGGGAGATAACCTAAATAGGCATTCCACCAAAGAAGACATACAGATGGCCAAGAGGCACAGGAAAAAATGTTCAACACTGCTAATTATTAGAGAAATGCAAATCAAAACTACAATGAGATATCACCTCACACCAGTCAAAATGGCCATCATCAAAAAATCCACAAACAATAAATGCTGCAGAGGGTGTGGAGAGAAGGGAACCCTCCCACACTATTTGTGGGAATGTAAATTGGTACAGCCCCTATGGAGAACAGTATGAAGGTTCCTTAAAAAACTAAAAATAGAGCTACCATATGATCCTGCAATCCCACTCCTGGGCATATATCCACAGAAAAACATGGTCTCAAAGGACACATGCACCCCAACGTTCATTGCAGCACTGTTTACAATAGCCAAGACATGGAAGCAACCTAAATGTCCTTTGACAGAGGAATGGATAAAGAAGATGTGGCACATATATACAATGGAATATTAGCCATTAAAAAGAATGAAATAATGCCATTTGCAGCAACATGGATGAACCTAGAGATTGTCATACTGAGTGAAGTCAGTCAAACAGAGAAAGAGAAATATTATATAAAATGGCTTATAAGCAGAATCTAAAAAGAAATGATACAGCCTTCCGGGAAGATGGCGGAAGTGTAAGACGCGGAGATCACCTTCCTCCCCACAGATACACCAGAAATACATCTACACGTAGAACAACTCCTACAGAACACCCACTGAACGCTGGCAGAAGACCTCAGACCTCCCAAAAGGCAACAAACCCCCCACGTACCAGGGTAGGGCAAAAGAAAAAAAAAACAGAGACAAAAGAATAGGGACGGGACCCGCACCAGTGGGAGGGAGCCGTGAAGGAGGAAAGCTTTCCACACACTAGGAAGCCCCTTCGTGGGTGGAGGCTGCGGGCGGCGGAGGGGGGAAGCTTCGGAGCCGCGGAAGAGAGCACAGCAACAGGGGTGCGGAGAGCAAAGCGGCGAGAGTCCCGCACAGGGAATCAGGGCCGAACGGCACTCACCAGTCCGAGAGGCTTGTCTGCTCACTCGCCGGGGCGGGCGGGGCCTGGAGCTGAGGCTCGGGCTTCGGTCGGAGCGCCGGGAGAGGACTGGGGTTGGCGGGGTGAACACAGCCTGCAGGGAGTTAGTCCGCCACGGCTGGCCGGGAGGGAGTCCGGGAAAAGTCTGGAGCTGCCGAAGAGGCAAGAGACTTTTTCTTCCCTCTTTGTTTCCTGGTGCGCGAGGAGAGGGGATTAAGAGCGCTGTTTAAAGGAGCTCCAGAGACGGGCGTGAGCCGCGGCTAAACGCGCGGACCCCAGAGACGGGCATGAGACGCTGACGCTGCTGCTGCCGCCACCAAGAAGCCTGTGTGCGAGCACAGGTCACTATCCACACCTCCCTCGCGGGAAGCCCGTGCGGCCCGCCACTGCCAGGGCCTCGTGATCCACGGACAACTTGCCCGGGAGAACGCAGGCGCGCCGCAGGCTGGTGCAACGCCACGCCGCCTCGGACGCCGCAGGCTCGCCCCGCCCTCCGTGCCCCTCCCTCCCCCACGGCCTGAGTGAGCCACAGCCCCCGAATCAGCGGCTTCTTTAACCCCGTCCTGTCTGAGCGAAGAACAGACGCCCTCCAGCGACCTACACGCAGAGGCGGGGCCAAATCCAAAGCTGAAACCAGGGAGCTGTGAGAACAAAGAAGAGAAAGGGAAATCTCTCCCAGCAGCCTCAGAAGCAGCGGATTAAAGCTCCACAATCAACTTGATGTACCCTGCATCTGTGGAATACCTGAAGACACAACGAATCATCCCGAATTAAGGAGATGGACATTGAGAGCAAGATTTATGATTTTTTCCCCTTTTCCTCTTTTTGGGAGTGTGTATGTGTATGCTTCTGTGTGAGATTTTGTCTGTATAGCTTTGCTTCCACCATTTCTCCTAGGGTTCTATCCGTCCGTTTTTTTTTGTTTGTTTGTTTTAAATTTTTCTTTCTTTTTTTTCTCTTAATAATTACTTTTTTATTTTAATAACTTTATTATATTTTATCTTACTTTATTTTATTTTACTTTATCTTCTTTCTTTTTTTCCTTCCTCCCTCCCTCCCTCCTTTATTCCTTTCTTTCTACTTGTACTAATTCTTTCTTTCTACTTTTTCTCCCTTTTATTCTGAGCCGTGTGGATGAAAGGATCTTGGTGCTACAGCCAGGAGTCAGTGCTGTGCCTCTGAGGTGGGAGAGCCAACTTCAGGGCACTGGTCCACAAGAGACCTCCCAGCTCCACATAATATCAAACGGTGAAAATCTCCCAGAGATCTCCATCTTAACACCAGCACCCAGCTTCACTCAACGACCAGCAAGCTACAGTGCTGGACATCCTATGCCAAACAACTAGCAAGACAGGAACACAACCCCACCCATTAGCAGAGAGGCTGCCTAAAATCATAAGTCCACAGACACCACAAGACACACCACCAGACGTGGACCTGCCCACCAGAAACACAAGATCCAGCCTCATCCACCAGAACACAGGCACTAGTCCCCTCCACCAGGAAGCCTACACAACGCACTGAACCAACCTTAGCCACTGGGGACAGACACCAAAAACAACGGGAACTATAAACCTGCAGCCTGCAAAAAGGAGACCCCAAACACAGTAAGATAAGCAAAATGAGAAGACAGAAAAACACACAGCAGATGAAGGAGCAAGATAAAAACCCACCAGACCTAAGAAATGAAGAGGAAATAGGCAGTCTACCTGAAAAAGAATTCAGAATAATGATAGTAAAGATGATCCAAAATCTTGGAAATAGAACAGACAAAATGCAAGAAACATTTAACAAGGACCTAGAAGAACTAAAGATGAAACAAACAACGATGAACAGCACAATAACTGAAATTAAAAATACGCTAGATGGGATCACTAGCAGAATAACTGAGGCAGAAGAACGGATAAGTGACCTGGAAGATAAAATAGTGGAAATAACTGCTGCAGAGCAGAATAAAGAAAAAAGAATGAAAAGAACTGAGGACAGTCTCAGAGACCTCTGGGACAATATTAAACACACCAACATTCGAATTATAGGGGTTCCAGAAGAAGAAGAGAAAAAGAAAGGGACTGAGAAAATATTTGAAGAGATTATAGTTGAAAACTTGCCTATTATGGGCAAGGAAATAGTTAATCAAGTCCAGGAAGCAGAGAGTCCCATACAGGATAAATCCAAGGAGAAACATGCCAAGACACATATTAATCAAACTGTCAAAAATTAAATACAAACAAAACATATTAAAGGCAGCAAGGGAAAAACAACAAATAACACACAAGGGAATCCCCATAAGGTTAACAGCTGATCTTTCAGCAGAGACTCTGCAAGCCAGAAGGGATTGGCAGGACATATTTAAAGTGATGAAGGAGAAAAACCTGCAACCAAGATTACTCTACCCAGCAAGGATCTCATTCAGATTTGATGGAGAAATTAAAACCTTTACAGACAAGCAAAAGCTGAGAGAGTTCAGCACCACCAAACCAGCTTTACAACAGCTGCTAAAGGAACTTCTCTAGGCAAGAAACACAAGAGAAGGAAAAGACCTACAATAACGAACCCAAAACAATTAAGAAAATGGGAATAGGAACATACATATCGATAATTACCTTAAATGTAAATGGATTAATGCTCCCACCAAAAGACACAGATTGGCTGAATAGATACAAAAACAAGACCCATATACTTGCTGTCTACAAGAGACCCACTTCAGACCTAGAGACACATACAGACTGAAAGTAAGGGGATGAAAAAAGATATTTCATGCAAATGGAAACCAAAAGAAAGCTGGAGTAGCAATTCTCATATCAGACAAAATAGACTTTAAAATAAACACTATTAGAAGAGACAAAGAAGGACACTACATAATGATCAAGGGATCGATCCAAGAAGAAGATATAACAATTGTAAATATTTATGCACCCAACATAGGAGCACCTCAATACATAAGGCAAATACTAACAGCCATAAAAGGGGAAATCGACAGTAACACATTCATACTAGGGAACTTTAACACCCCACTTTCACCAATGGACAGAACATCCAAAATGAAAATAAGTAAGGAAACACAAGCTTTAAATGATACATTAAACAAGATGGACTCAATTGATATTTATAGGACATTCCATCCAAAAACAACAGAATACACATTTTTCTCTAGTGCTCATGGAACATTCTCCAGGATAAATCATATTTTGGGTCACAAATCAAGCCTTGGTAAATTTAAGAAAATTGAAATTGTATCAAGTATCTTTTCCGACCACAAAGCTATGAGACTAGATATCAATTACAGGAAAAGATCTGTAAAAAATACAAACACATGGAGGGTAAACAATACACTACTTAATAACAAAGTGATCACTGAAGAAATCAAAGAGGAAATTAAAAAATACCTAGAAACAAATGACAATGGAGACACGACAACCCAAAACCTATGGGATACAGCAAAAGCAGTTCTAAGAGGGAAGTTTATAGCAATACAACCCTACCTTAAGAAACAGGAAACATCTTGAATAAACAATCTAACCTTGCACCTAAAGCAATTACAGAAAGAAGAACAAAAAAACCCCAAAGTTAGCAGAAGGAAAGAAATCATAAAGATCAGATCAGAAATAAATGAAAAAGAAATGAAGGGAACGATAGCAAAGATCAATAAAACTAAAAGCTGGTTCTTTGAGAAGATAAACAAAATTGATAAACCATTAGCCAGACTCATCAAGAAAAAAAGGGAGAAGACTCAAATCAATAGAATTAGAAATGAAAACGGAGAAGTAACAACTGACACTGCAGAAATACAAAAGATCATGAGAGATTACTACAAGCGACTCTATGCCAATAAAATGGACAACCTGGAAGAAATGGACAAATTCTTAGAAATGCACAACCTGCCAAGACTGAATCAGGAAGAAACAGAAAATATGAAAAGACCAATCACAAGCACTGAAATTGAGACTGTGATTAAAAATCTTCCAACAAACAAAAGCCCAGGACCAGATGGCTTCACAGGCAAATTCTATCAAATATTTAGAGAAGAGCTAACACCTATCCTTCTCAAACTCTTCCAAAATATAGCAGAGGGAGGAACACTCCCAAACTCATTCTACGAGGCCACCGTCACCCTGATACCAAAACCAGACAAGGATGTCACAAAGAAAGAAAACTACAGGCCAATATCACTGATGAACATAGATGCAAAAATCCTCAACAATATATTAGCAAACAGAATCTAACAGCACATTAAACGGATCATACACCATGATCAAGTGGGGTTTATTCCAGGAATGCAAGGATTCTTTAATATATGCAAATCAATCAATGTGATACACCATATTAACAAATTGAAGGAGAAAAACCATATGATCATCTCAATAGATGCAGAGAAAGCTTTCAACAAAATTCGACACCCATTTATGATAAAAACCCTGCAGAAAGTAGGCATAGAGGGAACTTTCCTCAACATAATAAAGGCCATATATGACAAACCCACAGCCAACATCGTCCTCAATGGTGAAAAACTGAAAGCATTTCCACTAAGATCAGGAAGAAGACAAGGTTGCCACTCTCACCACTCTTATTCAACATAGTTTTGGAAGTTTTAGCCACAGCAATCAGAGAAGAAAAGGAAATAAAAGGAATCCAAATCAGAAAAGAAGAAGTAAAGCTGTCACTGTTTACAGATGACATGATACTATACATAGAGAATCCTAAAGATGCTACCAGAAAACTACTAGAGCTAATCAATGAATTTGGTAAAGTAGCAGGATACAAAATTAATGCACAGAAATCTCTGGCATTGCTATACACTAATGATGAAAAATCTGAAAGTGAAATCAAGAAAACACTCCCATTTACCACTGCAACAAAAAGAATAAAATATCTAGGAATAAATCTACCTAAGGAGACAAAAGACCTTTATGCAGAAAATTATAAGATACTGATGAAAGAAATTAAAGATGATACAAATAGATGGAGTGATATACCATGTTATTGGATTGGAAGAAACAACATTGTGAAAATGACTGTACTACCCAAAGCAATCTACAGATTCAATGCAATCCCTATCAAACTACCACTGGCATTTTTCACAGAACTAGAACAAAAAAATTTCACAATTTGTATGGAAACACAAAAGACCCCGAATAGCCAAAGCAGTCTTGAGAACAAAAAACGGATCTGGAGGAATGAGGCTCCCTGACTTCAGACTATACTACAAAGCTACAGTAATCAAGACAGTATGGTACTGGCACAAAAACAGAAATATAGATCAATGGAAGAGGATAGAAAGCCCAGAGATAAATCCATGCACATATGGTCACCTCATCTTTCATAAAGGAGGCAGGAATGTACAGTGTAGAAAGGACAGCCTCTTCAATAAGTGGTGCTGGGAAAACTGGACAGCTACATGTAAAAGTATGAGATTAGATCACTTCCTAACACCATACACAAAAATAAGCTCAAAATGGATTAAAGACCTAAATGTAAGGCCAGAAACTATCAAACTCTTAGAGGAAAACATAGGCAGAACACTCTATGACATAAATCACAGCAGGATTCTTTTTGACCCACCTCCTAGAGGAATGGAAATAAAAACAAAAATAAACAAATGGAACCTAATGAAACTTCAAAACTTTTGCACAGGAAAGGAAACCATAAACAAGACCAAAAGACAACCCTCAGAATGGGAGAAAATATTTGCAAATGAAGCAACTGACAAAGGATTAATCTCCAAAATTTACAAGCAGCTCATGCAGCTCAATAACAAAAAAACAAACAACCGAATCCAAAAATGGGCAGAAGACCTAAATAGACATTTCTCCAAAGAAGATATACAGACTGCCAACAAACACATGAAAGAATGCTCAACATCATTAATCATTAGAGAAATGCAAATCAAAACTACAATGAGATATCATCTCACACCAGTCAGAATGGCCATCATCAAGAAATCTAGAAACAAAAAATGCTGGAGAGGGTGTGGAGAAAAGGGAACCCTCTTGCACTGTTGGTGGGAATGTAAACTGATACAGCCACTGTGGAGAACAGTATGGAGGTTCCTTAAAAAACTACAAATAGAACTACCATATGACCCAGCAATCCCACTACTGGGCATATACCCTGAGAAAACCATAATTCAAAAAGAGTCATGTACCAAAATATTCATTGCAGCTCTATTTACAATAGCCCGGAGATGGAAACAACCTAAGTGTCCATCATCGGATGAATGGATAAAGAAGATGTGGCACATATATAAAATGGAATATTACTCAGCCATAAAAAGAAACGAAATTGAGCTATTTGTAATGAGGTAGATAGACCTAGAGTCTGTCATACAGAGTGAAGTAAGTCAGAAAGAGAAAGACAAATACCGTATGCTAACACATATATATGGAATTTAAGAAAAAAAAATGTCATGAAGAACCTAGGGGTAAGACAGGAATAAGGACACAGACCTACTAGAGAATGGACTTGAGGATATGGGGAGGGGGAAGGGTAAGCTGTGACAGAGCGAGAGAAAGGCGTGGACATTTATACACTACCAAACGTAAGGTAGATAGCTAGTGGGAAGCAGCCGCATAGCACAGGGAGATTAGCTTGGTGCTTTGTGACTGCCTGGAGGGCTGGGATAGGGAGGGTGGGAGGGAGGGAGATGCAAGAGGGAAGAGATATGGGAACATATTTGTATGTATAACTGATTCACTTTGTTATAAAGCAGAAACTAACAAACCACTGTATAGCAATTATACTCCAATAAAGATGTAAAGAAAAGAAATGATACAAAAATGAATTTACTTACAAAACAGAAACAGACTCACAGACTTAGAGCACAAACTTATGATTACAGGGGGTGGGGGGAAGGGTGGGAGGAAGGGATGGTTAGGGAGTTTGGGATTGACATGTACACACTGCTATATTTGTAATGGATAACCAACAAGGACCTACTGTATAGTACAGGGAACTCTGCTCAATATTATGTAACAACCTAAATGGGAAAAGAGTTTGAAAAAGAAATGTATATGTATGAAAGAATCACTTTGCTGTAGACCTGAAACTATCACAACATTTTTAATCAACTATATGCCAATATAAAAGAAAAATTAAATTAGCAAAAAAGAAAGTATTCTAGAATCTAGTGAGATAGAGTTACCATTTTTAAGCCCCTGTTATGCACAAGGCAGGCCCATTTAGCCCTTGTTATCAGTTTCCTACGGCTGCTTTAACAAATCACCACAAACTTAGTGGCTTAAAACAACAGAAGTTTTTTCTCTTACAGTTCTGGAGGGAAGAGTCTGAAATGAGTTTTACTCAGCTAAAATCAACTTGTCCACAGGGCTGGGTCCTTCTGGAGGCTCCAGGGAAGAATCTGTTCCTTGCCTCTTTTAAAGTCTGGTAATGGCCAGCATTCCTTGGCTTGTGGCCACATCACTTCAATTTCTGTTCCCTGGTCACACTGCCTTTTCCTCTCCTGTAAGCAAATCTCCCTCTGCCTACTCTTATAAGGTCGCTTGTGATTGCATCCAGGATAATCTCCTCGTGTCATAATCCTTAAATTACATCTGAAAAGTCCCTTTTGCCATATAAGGTAACGTTCACTGGACCTGGGAAATTAGGGTGTGGCTATCTCGGGGGAGCCATTATTCAACCTACTACAGTCCTGTCGGCTCTATGAAGGGAGTACCCTCACTCTCATTTTACAGTCAAAGACACAGATGGGGCTCATAGGAGTGAAGGAATTTGAAACATTTCACACACTAGTAAATGGCAGAGCGGGGGTTAGACCTAAGTCTGTCTATTTTCCAGTCACAGGCTTCTTATTTTATACCACTGTACCCAAAATACAGTCAGGGAGGAAGAATTTTTCTCTCCCCTTCCAGGTCCTTCTGGCTGCTCTAAGAATTAAATTGACATGAGGCAGATTAACAAGAGAAAATCAAACAAATTTTAATAACATGTATACATGGCAGAGACCCAGAGAAACCGAGTAACTCTCCAAATGGCTGACACCCTCACCTTAAATACCATCTTCCTCTAAAGACAAAAGAGCATGTTGGAGTAGCTGGGACTTGAAAGGGGAAAAAGGAAATTCATATGGAAATGGAAAAGCAAATGTTTGGTAAACAAATGTTTGCTGGGCCTCAGCAGAGACAATGGGACAGAAAGTAGACTGATCTCTAGGCCCTGCTCAAGTTTCCTTCACCACCATGCCTAACCTGTATTCTTTGCAGACACCTCTCCTGATAGCTCTCTTCTAGGACAGGCCTTTTACCTAAATTCTTTAGGCAGCTAAGGCATAGGTAAAAATGAAAGAATTCTTGAGTCTTTTGGGCCTCGATTGTTTTCAGCTCAAAATAATCTCTATGACAAAGTTTGGGGATGGCAAACTTTGCTCCCCTACAAGACTAATAACACAAGACTATAAATGGTTTCCGTGGTGGAAACCAAAGAGCCCAGTATTTTGCACATGGAGACTTCTGCCAAACCATGCCTTGGCTCTGTGACTTTAAGCAAGTCCCTTGATCTCTTCTCACCTGTATATGGGGGAAGCTTAGGTATGAGGACTGAAATAATGGCACTGCTTTGTAACTGTTACTAGAAATATAAGTGAGTATATTTGCCATCAGTCCTGCCATTGGAAGGCTGTGGGGTAGGGAAGGAGTACAGGTGAGACTGCTCCGTCAGGACCAAGACCAGCCCAGGGGAACTCCCCAGGGAGGAAAGTGATTCCCATACCTCTGTGATAGCTGTACATCAACCTCTAGGCCCTGCTGGGGGAGCTTCTAGCTCTGAGGCAAGCAATACCATCCCCCCGACTCTGACTAGGGGAGAATTTTCAAGCACCACCTGAAGACAAAGAATGTGTAAAGACTTGGAAACGATGGGAGAACAGGACCCTTAAAGCCAGCTGTTGATTGCATGTGCACAGCAGGATGGAGGGGGATCCATGAAGGATGTTTAAGTAAACAGAGTAACCAGTACACTCAGTTTGGTCAACCTGGGAATCCCAAGGCCTGTAACAAAAGGTGCTATGTATTTTTTTACATGCTTACACATTTTTTTTTTTCCTTTAACCCTTTTTATTTTAGTGAGCTCATTTTTGGAACATAGCTTGAGGTTATCTTTTCCATCATTTAAAAATGAGAAAATAAAGGCCCAGAATAGAAAAGCGACTTACCTAGAATAGCCAATAGGCATCATTTTGAGATTATTTTAGAGTGTAGCAAGCATAAACATTTGATTAAGTGTATTTCCTTTAATCCTGAGAATAACTCTAAGAAGTACCAGTTATTAATGTACCCATTTTACAAATGAGGGACTGATAACAAAGGAGTAAAATAATTTGTCCAAGGCTCCACTTCTTTTCCTAACTAGTTAGTGGTTGAATTAGGATGGGAACAAAATTCACGCCAGTACTTTCACAACTCCAGCATTAGTACTGACAGACATGGACTTCTCATGGCCTCTTGCTGCCACAGTACCTGAAGAAACACAAGCAAAGCCCCTCTTGCTTCATTAGACTGTTACGCACAAACTCCATAATCCCTCAGGGTGGTCCATCCAAGTCCAAGAATGTCATTTTTGCCTTTGGGTACCTGTTAAATTAAGTACATGAGGAAGCACCCCCAGTCACAGGAGGTTGGGGATAGAGCCCACAGCCTGGGTTTGGATCTTCTTGCTGTCATTTATTACTCACGTGACTCGGACAATTTACTTAAGCTCTCTGTTCCTCACCGCTCCCATCTGCAAAATGGGAATAATGATAGTATCAACCCAATGGGCTCACTGTACAGATGGCTGAACTCATATATGCAAACTACTTAAAAAGTGCCTAACAGGAACAACTCAGTCAATGTGAGCCACTCGAATCCATCTTTGTCCACAAAAGAAATCTAAGAAAAACCGAGAAGAGAAACAAAGAAAAGGGACAAATTAAACATCCTCACAAGTATCTAACTCAGTTGTGACAAATCAGTCAAAAAAATTCAATCTGCCTTGGCTTCAAAGCTGTGTATTCCCTCCTACAACTCTAGACCTTCCAACTCAGCACTGGTCAATGCTCATCGTTTGAATCCTTCCCTCTTCCCCTTTGGCTCCAGCTAAGAGGTCATCCTTAGAAAGTATTAGCAAACAAGACAGCACCTGGTGGTTTCAACTCCCTTCTCTTCCCTGCTAACCCCTGCAGAGCCCAGAAATACTTTAGATGGAAGCTGGGATTCATGCACAACACAGCCGTGCCAAGTGTGAGCTTTCGACTGCCATTTGGGGCGGGGGGGGGGGCGGGGGATCATTCATCATCAAAAAAATCTGCATAAGGCATCACAGTTTACTGAGCACTTTCTCTTCCACTCTCCTACTTGGTCTTCACACCAACTCTGGGAGGGACTCGAGGTGGGGATTTCTTATCTGTCTCACTAATGAGGAATCTGAGTGTCAGAGAAGCGATATGATTTTCTCAAGATAATTCACCTTGTAAACGGTCAAGATGATTGGAACCCAAAACTGCTTGTGCCAATCTAATGCCTTTTCCATCTTCCCCGTCATTCGGCCAATGAGTCACTCATTTCATGGGAACATTAATTGACTTCCCGGTGCTTTGAGAAGGAAGGCACAGTTCTTGGCCCCAGGGAACTCTCACAGTCCCTTTGGGGAATTGGGTGAGTAAATCAGTGATAACAACAAACACTCTAATCATCTAATAAATCATTTCAAGGAAGTTTTATGGTTTACCTAAATTCTGCCACAGATCACATGCCATTCTAAAAATCATGATATGCAGGAACGATATTAAAAATAATTAACTAGTGGCATGGCATAGGCGCCAACAATAAACGGACACTGGCTCTAAACAGATCTGTTAGTAAGCACTTGAAAAGTGACAGTGCCTACCCTCAAAGCGTTCATGGCCTAATGAGCTAAAAAGACAATTATACAGTATGCTAAAAATAAAAAAAGGAAGTCTGGATGAGCATGGATGAGGTGCCCTTCTCTCTGAATGTAAGGTTATGGAAACTGTCTTAGAAGTAAATCTTGAAAAATAATACAGGAACTTGCCATGAGGATAAAGTCCAGGGAGGGTTATTCTAGGGACTGGGAATGTACAAAGGCTTAGAGGCCTCTAAATTATTCTTTTGATTTTTTTACTTAGCATTTTTAAGTTGCTAAGATCCTTAGGAATCGCTCATTTTGTAACCAGTACACCAAGAGCCAGAGAAGAGAAGAGATTTGCCCAAAGTCACACGGTAAGTTATGCATCCTCAGGACTCAAACCTACTGTAAACCAAAGTTCTTTCCACTTTTCCACATTGACCAGAGAGCCTACTTATTGGTTGATTCACCCTATTCCAGCTGGCAGGGAAGCTCTCCTCTATCTTGCCACTCATTCAATGACCAATGATGTCTTTGAGCTTTTTTGTCCTTTGCTGTCTAAGGAGAAGTGAGAAGAGATGGAGAAGAAGAGTACTGAACAAAGCCTTGCAGACAGCAAGTCGGGGAAACTTGACCCTAAACAAATCCATCTAATTGAATGACTAGCCCACTGTGTTGGACCCGAGCTCCTTCATTGCTTTGGGAGAGATTTCTGGCAAATGCGGAGTCACATGGGACTTTTGGATGGGAGCTAGCACACTAGATGAATCCCAAGAAGAGGAGGAAGAGGTTGGGAGCAGTGGGTAAGCAAGGGGGGTGGGGTGGAAATCAAGGGGTCCCGTGGGAAGTAAGTGCTAGACTTCTCAAAGACATGGGCGCTCAGCTTCCTCCGATAGTGCCAGTCCTGGCCGATATTCTACTCCCTGGCTGATCTATCTCGGGAAAGAAAAAAAAGCGTTGCATCTAACAGACCTTCAAGGTAATGAGAATGATCTCACCTGAGGTGAGCCTCCACACTCCCTCGGGCCTCCAAACCATGCCCTCCACTGGCAACCTGTGAATGAGGATAGCAAACGAACAACAACAAAATCGGGCTTTGGCCGAGAAATCCGTGCAGAGGTGGAGTTTGCAAGCGTTCACTCTGCCCTCTCACCTTCCTGCTGAGTTGGAAGGTCTGGAGTTGTGGAAGGGCTGAGGGGCTGGTTTTGGTCATGTTTACTGGTGTGCGCGCAGGCTGCTGTGATGAATGCAAGTGAGTCAGAGGATCTCAGGACTTAACGCAGGTTACAGAGGGAATACACAGCTTCGGGAAAAAGTGTTTACCGTACTGAGCAGAGGGCCACCATAAGACACCTGATGCCGAGAGGTGCAGCCTCTGCCAGACAGGAGGATGAATGGGTATTGATTCCATAAGCGTCCTCCGCTGTAATGTCTAATGTGGTTTGGTTGTTCAGTTCTGACCTTGATGACCATCTTCATGGAAAGCAGCCGAGGTGGCCTTGGGTAAGTCATTTCTCTTCCCTGGGCCCCCTCTCCTCACCTGTGAAATGGATGTGTTGGGGAATCTAGTTTCCGTCTTACGTTCTAAGGGTGAAAAAAGAAGAGTTTAATTATAAAGCACAGCATGTCAAACGTTCACTTGTTCCTTCATTACTTCTTTCATTCAATAAACATTTACTGAGCTCCTACAATACCCAAGGCTCTGTGCTAGGCAAGGAAAAGCAGGTGTGATCACTGCCCTCTGGAGGCCTAGCATGTAGGAAGAAAAACGAGACATACGTATAATTATACCATGTAGAGGCAATGAATGTCCTAACAGAGTTACAACATGCATGGAAGCGTTTCTTGCGGAAGACATCTAGGAAGCAACATGGTGAAGTTAGATCAGAATTGGATGCCAAGTGGATGTGAGAAGGTGGAGGTGAGGATTCCAGGTAGAGTACGGCATTAGCAAAGGTTCAGGTATTGGAGAGCACAAGGTGTATGCAGACCCATTTGCCTGGAAGGGAGGCTGAAAAAAGTCCAGAGATAGATGAAAACAAGTGCCTTATCTGGGCCCCTCTTACTTAAAAGCCAAGGTATGGCTTAAGATGCCACATAGGTTTTGGAGAAAACTCCTTTTACAAGTAGCCTCTGCTAAAAATACACAAATAAAGCTAATCATCTCTGGAATATACTTCTTTTTTTTCTTTTTTTCAAGAATGGTAACATTTTAATTAATTTATTTATTTTTATATTTATTTTTGGCTGTGTTGGGTCTTCGTTTCTGTGCGAGGGCTTTCTCTAGTTGTGGCGAGCGGGGGCCACTCTTCATCGCGGTGCGCGGGCCTCTGACTATCGCAGCCTCTTTTGTTGCGGAGCACAGGCTCCAGACGCGCAGGCTCAGTAGTTGTGGCTCACGGGCCCAGTTGCTCTGCGGCATGTGGGATCCTCCCGGACCGGGCTTCGAACCCGTGTCCCCCGCATTGGCAGGCGGATTCTCAACCACTGCGCCACCGGGGAAGCCTGGAATATACTTCTATGATAGTTAACTTAATGCTTAATAATATTCTTGTTTGTTTGTTCCACTGGCCTGTTTCCTGCCTTGAGGGCCAGCCTGGTCATATTTGGCTTTGTTTTCCCTGTGATTGGCTAAGCCACTTGTAGTAGGAATATTACAAGGATGGGGGGCTGGGTTTGGGAGGTTCCCAGAAGAAGCCGTATGTTATCACCCAGCTTTCTAGCACGTGCTCTTATTCCATTTAAATATACATACGACTGCAAATATGTATTGATTATGCATTATATGTAAATGTAGTCTATATGTCATATGACACGTATAATATACTATTCTAATATTTCTATTCCCTAACCCAGGAGATAAACTCAGTAGACTCTGAGAAGCCAAGAGACACGGAAGCACTCACTACTGGTAAAAAGACACGGCCTCATGCTACTACAATATGCGTTAGCTAAAACACAGAGTTAAAAACTTCCAAAACAACCAACATTTGAATCAGCCAAAATCGTTGAAAAGTTCAAATGAACTGTCTTATGACATGACTATCTATGGGCTTTCTTTTTGTCTGGGATGGTCACTTAAGCAGAGAATCCTAGGATACTGGGGCCAGAGAGACCATAGGGATGACCTAATCTTGTCCCCCTTTTTTCAGATTGGGGAACTGAGGCCCACAGCAATAATAATAAGTATGGGGGTGATATCATTCAGTACTGAAAATAGGCAGATAATTGAAACCTCTGTTATTCATACCTGATTTTTTTAAAAATCAAGGATCTCTGAATTAGCTCTGTGGAACAAGGAAACATATCTTCCATATACAAATATGGCAGTGATTTTTATACAAGCAGTGTTACAATCCAACAGGGCATAAAACATTGTTTAAATATCATCTTACAATGTTCCTGGGCAGTAATGTGTAATAGAAAGAACTGTGAAGCCCAGTGTTGTCATTTAAATGCTCCCCAGGTGTATTCCCTCAGTGAGGTTCCATTACTTCTCTGAATTTCAGTTTCTTCGTCTGTAAAAAGGGGACAGCACATGTGCCTATCACACTTTCTGGTTGTGAGGATGTAATGAAATAACGTCTATAAAGTACCTTGGGTGGCATCTAATATAGACTTAATAAAGGAGGGTCCAGCGGTAGCTACAGGTTACATGATGCCTCATTTCCCTCCAGGATCCCAAAAAGTACTAAGTGCTGTGACAAGCTCAAGCGTGGGTGCCCTGGCCTGGCCTCTTCCCCCACTCCCTCCCATGCCTGTGTGTGCCCTGAGGATACCCAATGCATGCTAACCACCAAACTCACCGATGACTCAGAGCTTGGAAAGAAGCCACAGCAGGCTGGAGAGCAAAGGCGCAGCTTATGTTTCAAAGATTAACTTGTTACTTTTTTTTCTTATGGTGGGCACCTTTCAGCATTGAGAAGAAACCTTGGAGACCTTTCTTTAGGAGACGCAGCTTAGAAGACAGGACCAGGCACAGGGCATGTTCAGTGTCAAAAAGCTGCTCCCCTGTAGTGCACCGGGGCTGGGACAATACCGCCTCCAGGCAGCTGGACAGGACCGTGGCTGTCTCCCCAAAAGAGACTCCGGACTGATCTGTGTTCCCAGTGCTCTTCCCACCTGCTGAGAACTAATCCCTTATCTCTCTGCTGGCCCTGAGGAACCCCAAACACCCCAGGCTTCCGAAAGGCTTTATCTCCTCTTTCCAGGAATTCGGCTCAGCCCCTCTGCTCTCTCCGAGGTGCCACTGGGTAGCTGCTACCCAGCGCCCAGGCAGGCTAGCCCCCGGTCTCGTTTCCATGTTTCCAGCCTGCCTGGTGAGAGAGCCAGAGCTGCTGATTCTTCTCCCTCTCGCTCCCTGGGCTTCTGTCTCACAATTAGAAAAACCAAACCGTTTGCGTTTGCGGAGCAAAGCAAAAATCCCACTTTACTAACAGCTGCTCCCAGCCCGGGGCAGGAGGCGAGGGGAGAGGGAATTCCTACTTTTGCAGTAAATTGTATGCAAATAAGTTCTTTTCCTGGCAGAGAGCAGGGAGTGAGCGCGTCTTTCATGAGCTAACCCTGTTCCGCTGGGAGGGCTGTTCCTTTAATTCACCAACTGAAAAAGTGGGAAAGGATGTCTGGAGGCGAGGCGTCCCATTACAGAGGAAGGAGCTGGCTATATAAGCCAGCCAAAGCTGGCCGCACTGGCCACAGCCTGCCTACTGTCACAAGCTCTCCCGCGCGCGCAGACACACACACCCCCGCCTGTCCACACAAAGACAGCAGGCTCGGGGTGACACTGGGGCAGCGCACCGGGAGCCCCGCTGCTCACATCCAGGTACTTATTCCATGGAGCTGGTTCACTCAAGGATCTAGGTCTTTCCTAACTCCAAAAAGGTAAGTCTGTTTCATCCCATTTCCAAAGATGTGATACACTGTTTGCATTTCCGGGACCAAATAGGTTGTGGTGTCCTAATTCTGAAACTTTTGCTTTATCTTGGCTGCTGGCAAAATGGGGTATTTGCTGTGATCGGATGCACCTTGACTTGTTTTCTACTTGCCCCCTTCCAGTCTTGTAGATTTCTGTCTGCTTGTTTTAGTTCTATGAATAGTTCCACGTGCAAGGAACTTTTTAGGAAGTTTTTATCTCTGTCCTTCTTCTGAGGGAAAGTAAGAATTTACTCTTAACTCCCTACCTGGCTGATTCACCTGTGAATATTTTTGTTTGAGCGTTAAGGAAGTAGAGTTTGAAAGTGGAGTTTGCTCATGGCCTTACTTTGGGGTGGGTTGGGGGAGACTGATAGACGATGGTAGAAGAACAATAAAATTTTACATCTCAACAGCCTTTACCTTACAGTTTACAAAGGGTTGTGTATCCATCCTTGTGTTCCCCAATATCCACCTTGTAGTCAGACATGGAAAGGAATGAGGGCTGGGGGACAGAACAGAGAAGGTAACTCCTAGGGCCAGGTGGAAAAGTGCAGACTAGGAGACAGGAGTGGTGGACACTGGCTTCTGGTCTGAAGGGCCGGGGGACTCCCCATGGATGCCTCCTGATTCATTGATCCCTGGGCTGGGTACCTGGGCATGTTTGGGGTGCTAGAGCCAGCAGTACCCCGTATTTTTCTAGAATCACCTCTCCTTCCTCATCTCTCATCGCAGAAAGCCCTGAGAAACAATTGCCTCTAGGGATGGGAAGCACACCTCCCCTGGCCGACGGTGGAAGGAACGCAGGGGTTTCTTGTTCCCAGCCGTGCTGTAAGGGGATTAGGAACTTGGGTTTTGAGGCCAGGGATCCTTTTAGTGTCCCCACCACCACCACACATGTGACCCTGATGAAAATATGTGACCTCTTCGAGCCTCAGTTTTCACTTCTCTAAAATGGGGACAATAACTTCTGTTGTCATTATGAGAACACGAAATATAAAGAGATTGGAAGAGCGAGGGCTCAAGAACTGGCAGTCTGGGTAGTCGCTGTCATTGCCCCAAACTGCTACCACTTTGGAAGTTAAAAGAGGCACTTAGCCAATCTTGGATTGTTTCTTCTGTGTTCCTCAGCCCCCATACCCCCGCTCCCTGTCTTTTTATCTCACCAGGTCTGAGGGCATCTCACTATCTGGCAGGTCAGATTCTTGGCTGTATTTTACAAGCTGGAGGTTATGTCAGCACAGGTTGCGAGAAAAGGGAGAAGCCTGGGTTGGATGTACATGTTTGAGTTTGGGCATTTGCAGATTCTAAAGCTGTCGGCTATAAAGTGCCATGCTGCCGGGGGACTCTGTGGAAATGCGTTCCGTCCAGAGGGAGAGCTGGACAGGGAGCCCCATTTGAAGAATGAACGCCTCTTTTTCATGTTTTTGTGGACCCTTTCCCCCTTTTTTATGGAGTTTTCCCATATATGCTTTAGAAATAAAACCTGCTGCCCACCCCAGCCAGCTTCCTGCTTCGTCCTGCAGTGTGGCAAGGCCAACTCAGGAGTGGGGAGAGCTTTGTTCGGGGCTATTGAAAGCTGTGAAATGTTCGCTAGCCTTGTGTGCATCCAGCCCTTGGAAGGAGATGGAAGTGAGTGTGCTCTGAACCTGTGCATTGCAGGGAGGTGATGGCATTTGGGGAAAGAAAGTGAATATGAATATTCTCTGAGTTGCTCAAACCATGTGAATTGGAAAAGGATTGAGAGGGGGGTTGCCAAACTCTACAGTTGTTAAAGATTATTTTTTTCTATGCTTTGCAAAACCCAGCTTCCTTATCTCGTCTCCCAGTAACTGCCTCCCCCGCCCGAAGTGACCAACTTTCCAGCCGGCAGCTTTGTCACCCATATAAAGAGGACGACCATCTATAGCTCATAGGGTGCTTGTGACCCTCAAGTGAGATAATATGTATATCAAACTTCGCACAGAACCTGGCACGTAGTAGGAGCTCAGTAAATGGAGATTTTCCTTGGTTTTCCTGCTTATCCATTTACTAGGACTTATCCAAGATTAATGTTCTAAGACAGTGGTTTTCAAAGTTACTTTTAGCAGTGGAAATATTCATTAAATGAAATGGAAATGAATTGGCAAGACCCTAATATATGGCAGGTAAATGTGGGCCCGATTTGATTGAAGCAGGGGCTGGAGGGTTCTAAAACTCACCCCACAGCTCTCAGCCTCTGGGACATTTCCCCAGAATCCTGAACACACAAAACACAGTTAAAAATCATGAAGCCAGGTGGTGTGCGTTCAGGCTGCAATTCTGCACTTTGACAAGGATTTGTGCCCCCTCCATGTCCAGTGGAAGTCCGAGCAATTTCCCAAGTAGTACGGTAGACAGACATATACGTGGGGAGTTTAAAATGCTTAGCAAAGAATGATTCTTTTAATTAATTGTAATGATAGCAATAGACAAATCATACGGAGAACCCACGCTCTAAATCTCTGTATACCTCATCTTACTAAATAGCCACAGGTCTCTGAGAAAGGGACCGTACCTATCTGACAAAGGCTGAAGAGCAGAGAGAATGAGTAACAGAACTCAGAGGGATGGAGCCGGTTTTCAGACCCAGGTCCCCGTGACCCCCAAATCAGGGCCCATTCCGCCACGCTCCTTCTGAATGCTGCCGCTTCTTGAACTGCCTTTAGAAGGGAAGAAAACGTTCTTTCTGACTAAATCCGCCCCTCCAGCCAGACTGTGGCCACCCATAAATGCAGCGGTAGCCTGATCATATAACCAGAATGGAATTTGGAAAGGGAATTCAAGCTGTCGGAATGAAAAACATATCCCCCTTAATCTTACCCTTTCTAATGCTCACAATGGTCTATGAACACCTATTCTCTCCTTCCCCCCTGGATTTCTACAAATAGCCATGTTTTCTTATAGGAAAAAATATCCAGCTGGCTTAATACATAAGTCATGCTGTAGTCACGGCAGTTTGAAATGCAGGGAGTAGGGAACAAACGTTTAGCTGATTTAATACACGACCCCTCTGTGATGATAATACACACACACACACACACACACACACACACTCAAAATAGTTAACGTGGAAGGTTAACTACATATCACATATGTGATAGGATGGCTTGCCTATGGTTTCTCATCAAATTCTCACTCTCACACTGCAAGTTATAAATTACTAGCCCCATTTTATGGCCAGAGAAATCAAGGCCCAAGGAGGTAAAATGATGCGTCTGAGGATTTCCATAAGAGGGAAGCAGAGTTGGCTTTGAACACAAACTTGTGGACCAAAACCCTACTCTTCTTTCCCTTATGCTGCACCGTCTCCTGATGTCAAGCTGGGCGGACCTCTGTGGGACCTTGAACGATGTCTTTCGGTGGCTGGCCGAGATGGCAGAGAAGCCCTCAGCAGGCATCGGTGTCTACTGATTTTGCAGAATAGCCCTGCGTGTATCACTTTTCATGGTGCTCAGAAAAGGTCAGCTCATGGTGGCAAAATTCTCTGCCTGGAAACAGAAACGTTCAAATTTCAAGCCCCGAGAGAGAGAAGAATGACACTAGAGGCAACAGTCAGGTCATTACTGCTGAGTTTCATGCCACCCTTGGCCGAGCTTGACAGGTGGGAGCTCTGACTGGGAAAGCAGGGCTGTACCTGTGCCTGCACCCTCTCTGAGAGCCAGGTGAACGGAGCATCTGGTTTTAAAAGAGCTGATTGGGAGATAAATTGAAATCAGTGTGCCCAGCCTCGGGGCAGTGAATCCCAGGATGGCCAGGAAATGGTTGTAAGCTCTGAGCCACAAGTCCCCCTGGGCTATGGTTCAATCACTTCTCACTTTAACATCACAGGGAATCCCCTTGAATTTAATCCCAGGCTAGTACGAACACCTTCAACATGTGGGAAACATTAGATGAAGGCTCCTTTCCAAGAAGGAAACCCCTCCAAACTCCTGCAAACTATAGGCAATAATTCCATCCGAGACAAAGAGCGGTGGCCTTACCTACCATAAGGGGTTCTACACACCCTATGACCTTCTCAGCAGAGGAGAAAAGCCTATGCGCCTACCTGATTCTAACCCTGGTGACCAGACTATTTTTTTCAGTTATGCCCTGAAGCCTTGTTCTGTTTCCTCCTCTGTTGTCTCATTTTTCCTGCCTCTCCTTAACTTTAGCAACAACCTAAGTTCAATACTTCATCACTCCCTTTGACCCTCCATCACGGAAAAAAATTCAAATGCCCACATTGAAAGCAGATTGTGAATGGAAAATCCCTTCCATGTGTATTTTTAGTCTATTTGTGAGTGAAAATGAAAAAAAATCATTTCATGCCAAGTTGTCTCAGATTTTTTTTTGAAATATCCTGAAATTCACAGGCCCTTAATTATGCAGCCATGGTAACTCAAATAGCTTTGGTTGGTCCTTGAACTTCCCCTATGTCAACAGCCAGAGATATTTCATAAACTCTGAAAGTAGACAGCTTGTTTCAGAATTAACCACTGACCAACTCTTACCCTGGAGGAGGTGAGTTGGCTGCTACCGAATTCTACGTGAACGTGTCTAAAACGTTTTTCAGGGAGGGGCTGATGGCAATAACTAATATTTGCTGAGTACTCTACAGGCATTATGCCATTTAATCAGCAACAATTGCTTCTAGCAAGTGTAACTGCCCCCCGAATTCAAACCTAGGGAACCTAGGGCTGGAAAAGTTTAAGTAGCTTCCCCAAGGCCGCTCAGAGGGTGATTGCCGGAGCCAGAACTCAAACTCACTTCCAAGTCCTGAGCAAGTGGTTATAACCGTCACACTCCACACTGAAATTCTGTTCATCTCTGACAACAGACGGGGCTGGACAGAGCGGAGCCCAGAAAGAGTCAGAGGCGTGTCTTTCAGACCTTAGTGTTATCTCCAGCAGGTGGCCACTGCAGCTCTCTCCAACTTGCTCCTTCAGGGCCCACTTCCTGCAGAAACGGTAATTAAATAAGTAGTGTATGATTTCAAGTGAACTATGTTTCCCCTACTGGGCTGGAAGCCGCAGGAGGGTGAAGCCCTCCTGCCAGCCTGAGACATGAAGCATACGCACACATAAGCAAGTGCTTGCCCTGCAGATGGGCATACACACCCCTCTGACAGTTCCTGCAGAGGCTCTGTGCTTCCCCCCACTGACCTCGGCACATCATAACTGCGCTGACGATGTTCTCCCCTGCCCCACCTGACTGTACGCCATTGAGGCCAAGATCATCAGTGAGGCAGGAGCCCTGTGTGCTGGAGCTCATTCTCCCCAGAGGTTAGCTACCTGCTGGCAGGTATCAGGTCCTCAGAAAGGTATTGTTGAAGAAACTCTGCTGTCCTAACGGAAATGAACAATAGCGCAACACCGCTTGGCTTCTGAACTGTGTCCTATGGTGAATGAAGCATTTTCACGTGCCAGATTTTTTTTTTTTTTTTTTTTTTTTTGGTACGCAGGCCTCTCACTGTTGTGGCCTCTCCCGTTGCGGAGCACAGGCTCCGGACGCACAGGCTCAGCGGCCATGGCTCACGGGCCCAGCTGCTCCGCTGCATGTGGGATCTTCCCGGACCGGGGCACGAACCCGTGTCCCCTGCATCGGCAGGCGGACTCTCAACCACTGCGCCACCAGGGAAGCCCCCCAGATAGTTTTAATAAAGCAGGATTCTAATGAATTTATAAATGTATAAAATAACTTTTCTGTGCATCACTCTCAGATTTTCCCAGCAACCAAATATTATTTCACAGTTAAGTAAACTGAGGCCACAAAAGGTTGTCACTTGCACAAAGCAGAAAGTGGTGGTATTGGGATTCCTCTCCAGGCACTCCCAAAACTGCCTAACTCCCAGAACTGTACTTCTTCCGCTGTGTCATTGGGTATTCAGGTATTATTCCCATTTTCCAGATGAGAATAGAGGTAGCAGGCTACTTGCTAGAGGAAGAGTCACATTTTTAAAGGGTGGTTCAGTAGAGAGGGTGATGCTTAATACAAATACGAGAATTGCCAGTGATAGACATTAGGCAAGGGGATACTTTGGAGAGGTTAAATTTAACCACCCAGGGATGTGTTCTGGGTAAAATATTTGGTAGGTAGAAAAAAAGATGGCAGACTGAATATTGAGTGCAAGTCAGTATATTTTGGTTGAAAGCTCTGTGCCTACGGATGCCACCCAGGGAAAGCCTGGCTAATAGCAGTGCCCTTGGGAACTCTGCTAGGCACTTCATGCAATATGCACACGCGTAACCTCACTGCAGAAGCGACACACCACAGCCAGCGCAACAGAACCTAGAGCAGCACTGAACTCCCTGTCAGCCAGAGACCCTCAGGAACACTGCGCCCAGGGTAGGCACCCAGATACAAAACAACAACAACAATAATAAAGCCCATGAGTACAACCAGACGAGGAAGCCATGACTTTCCACCTAGGGAACAGACAGTCCAGTAGAGGCAAATACCTAAGCAGCTCCCCCTGCTGGGGAGGTGGCTCATGGTGGGCAGAGACACCTTTAGTGCTGCCCCCAAGCAAGGGGCCTGCTCTCCGAGGAACTTAGGCCCTGGGTCCTGGGATGGTCACACAGAGGTAGCTCTATGCGGAGATGTCACAGAAGAATGCTCCAATTTATAGGTAGGGTGTTTAAAAAAAATTCCCTTCAACCCATAGAATGTTGAAACTGAAAGGGCTCATTGGTAACCTCCAAGCCCGGGGCTTGGAGACCAGACTTAAAAGGCTCTTCCGAGATATTAGGGGGCTGCCGTGGAGAGATGGGGAGGCCAAGCACTCAACCTCATTTCAACTAAAGCCCCTCCTCTTTTATCTGTTTTATGCACTGAGCCTCCTCGTGAAATATCATTTGATGAAAGAGTTCTGCGGCCAAAAAAAAAAGTTTTGGAAACCGCTGGCCTAGTTTATCTTCCCTCATTTTAAAGATGGTGAAACGGAGACACAGAGAAGGGAAAAAAAAAGTCCTTCTAAGATCTCATGCCATTTGGCAACAGGGTCAGCACTGAGTCCTAGGTCTTCTCTTGTGCTCTTAGAAGATGGGGGCAGTGTAAAAAATATCAGAGTTAATACATTCTTTAGAAAGGAAAAATTAGCAGATTTTTATTCTCTGAACAGCTTTAGCACACATAAACTGAGCCAAGGAGTCCTCTGTATTAGCGATCTATCGTTGCACAACAAATTCCCACAAAACTTGGATCATTTAGAACAACACACATTAATTACCCTACAGTTTCTGTAGGTCAGGATTCCAAGCACAGCTTAGATGGATGTCCTGCTTCATGTTCTCTCATGAGGCTACAGTCACAGAGTTGGCCAGGATTGGGGTCTCATCTGAAGGCTCAACAGGGGAATGATTAGCTTCCAAGCTCACTTGTGTGGTTGTTGGCTGGATTCAATTCCTTGCTGGCTGTTGGCCTGAGGCCACCCTCAGTTTATTGCCACATGGGCCTCTCCAACATAGCCATTTGCTTCATCAAAGCCAGAGAGAGAGAGAGAGAGAGAGAGCTTGCAAACAAGACAGATATCACAATCTTGAGTAGCCTGATGGTGGACGTGACATCCCATTACCTTAGCCATATTCTATTGGGAAGAAGCAAGCCTCTGAGCCATCCCACACTCAAGGAGAAGGAATTACACAAAGATGTGACCATCAGGAGGTAGGGTCGGTGGCGCCAATCTTAGAATTTGCCTGCTATTGCCTCCAGCACTCCACTGTCACGGATTCTGACAACTTCTTATCAATCAGTTCATCCAACCCAACTGCACTCGTATTGATTAGCAGTTGGTACTTATGGCAACCACTAGGGTGGACTGTGTCTTATTTAAGCTTCCTATCCATTTATGAGGTGGATCCAGGTATCTTGCATTAGATGTCATAGTTTACTGGGGAGCCATGATTCCTCTTGAATATAACCCCAGAGTAGGATCTTCCAAGGCAATGACTTCAAATGTATTTTATTCAAGGACAAGACAATTCAAAGGGGCCAAAACTGAAACTCACCCATTGTTCCCCCCTCCACAACCTATTCCTCTCTTAGCAGATATTATAATGAATACGATGCTCTAGGATTAATTCCCTCTCCTTTTCCAACTTTTGGTTACTACCTCATCATACACCAAACCTGTTGACTCTACTGCCTTGACAAGTAAAACAGTTCACTGCCTCTGACCCTCCCTATCATCAGGCTAGTTCAGGCTGCGGCATCTCACAGATGGACCACTGCAACAGTTTCCCCACTACTCCCCATCCACCAGCCTTCCCTTCCAATCTGTCCCTCAATGTTGGGTTGTAGAAATCAACATTCCTAGGCATAAAGTTTTCCAAATGGTTCTCTTTTGGCCATAGGAAGAATTCAGATCCCCAGCCTGGCACTCAGTTTTCTCCATGATCTGGCCCTGGTCTCCAAACAGACCTTGTAACTTCAGCTCTCATTCATGCTTTCCACACCAACCATTTCATGCTTTTTATGCCCTTCCAAATGCCATTCCTTCCTTCCTAGAATGTCTTTCCCTGTGGTTTCACCTACTCATATCCCTCTTCAGTTCAGGATCTACCTCCTGCAGCAGAGTAGATGGCCCTTCATGTCACCCCTTCCCACCCCGTGTGTCTCTCTCTCATCACTTCATCATTCTAGAATTGCCTGTCTGCTCACAGGTCAACTCCTCCTGCCAATAAAGTTTTAAAAAGGAGAATTTGTATCTAGTTTACCTAAAATCAAGTACAACTGGAATAAAACCCATTGTCTTCAACCACGGGCAGGAGTCCTTGCTGTGTCCCAGATTTGGACTTACCCTTCCTCATCAGAGTTTGTTCAGAAAGCCCGGAACTTGACATTGTTTTCATGCTTAGCCCTCTAGGCTCTCAGCTGTGCAGAGTGCTGTCATAACGCGTGACTGGGAAAGGCAGCCCAGCCCTGAGACAGGAAACCATCTCAGGATGCAGACTTCAAGGAATGCCCTTACTTTCAGAGGTGGCCCCTAGGATCAAAGTTTGAACTGCCTGGAATTTTGAAAAACCAGTACCAAGGACAGAGGAGGCCCATCTGGGGAATTTGAGGCTGAATCACATGAGACAGCAGAAAATCTGGCAGTTATAACACAGATCTGTCTACAACTAGTGGGAGGAAGGAGAGGGTAAAGGAGGGATGAAGATAAGGGGTTCTCTACCTTGGGGCACGGAGAAATTCACAGCCCAGGAAAAGGATTGCTTAATGGTTAAGAGTATGGCTCTGCCATCAGAAAGCTCTGGGTTTGAGAGCTTGCTATTTGCTCTAAGCCTCATTTTCTTCATCTGTATTAAAGGCAAAATAGTAACACCTACTCCATAAGGCTGTCGGGGTGATTAAATAACATAGTGCGAGTGCATTGCTTCGCACAGAAATGCACTCCATATCAGTATTCTACTGTTATTGCTGCTGTTATCTGTTGTTGAAGTAGTTCTTGGCAATAAGACTCCACTAGAGAAGCAGTTCCCAAAAGTGTGTCCTGTGGAACAGCCTTCCCATGAGATGCACCTAAAAAAGTGTTCAGTGGCTAAAAGAGTGGAGAACACTTGATACTGTCCTGTTCTTGGAGATTCATAGCTCATATGTTCGCTCAATATGTAATTCTAAGGGCTAGAGATACAATGGAAAACAAGGCATGCAAGGCTCTTTTATTCATGGAGCTTAACGGTGAAAGAGGTAGACAACAAAAAAGGAATCAAACTTAGAATACAATCTCCGGTAGATGCTTGCTAAGAAGAAATCTAAAACGAGGTAAGGGATCGGTCAATGGCTGGTGGTGAGGCAGGTGCTCTTTTAATTAGGATGAGACATGGAGATGACCTCTGAGCAGAGATTTGAATGAAATGAGGAAATGAGCTCGGTAAGAGTGGTGGGGAGTTAGGATTTTATTCAGAGTGTGATTAGAAGCCAATGGGAGATTTGAGGTAGAAGAGTGCATGATCTGAGAAATCCTACAGCAGTTAGCTGTTCAGCTTTGTTTAATCCAGTACCCTCAAACTTATTTGAACACAAACACCCTTGTCCACAGAACATCTACCTAAGAACGTCTTGGAACATAGTCTGGTAAATTCTGCACTGGAGCACAAGGCTTCATAGATTTTAAAAGGACTGTAAATTTGCTCTCTAGATCTACGGTAAAAAGCCAAGCAAACCATTTGAGCTGAAACGGGCATGCCCAGAGTGGGAAAACCTAGCTCCAGAGGTAGAGACAAGGAGAGCGTCACCCTAATTAGCAGCTCTTTTTGGCTAAGATGATCAGTGAGCACAGCCAGTCTTCAGCAGACTCTGGAACTCCATCTCGGGCCAAATAAAACTTGCCAACATCTGCCTAGAATCTAATAAGCATTTGAAAACAATACACCTTGGCTTAAGCATGCTCCAAGGGGGGAGTGTATGAAACTTGAGGTCCAGCCAGAGGCTCTGGGAGAAAGACAGAGGTCAAATATTTCTGCGCTTACACATGGACAGCCACCAGATTGCTGCTGAAGCTCTGGGAAATGGAAGCTGAAGGAGTCTGCTCTCCTTATCAAGAAGTGCTCATTTTAGTTTTCACCTTATATGAACTGCGGGAAGTTGCTTGATGAGTCACCCCAGTGTAGTAGTTTAGAGCACACATTTTAGAGTCACAAATCAGGGTCCAAAAGCTGCCTTTGCCTCTTATGTCAGTCGCAGAACCTCCCTGAGTCTAGATTTAACTTCCAGATAGGCATAATGATACCTGTTGTCATGACAAATGACAAGATAGATGAAAACATGTATAAAAAAGCATCTGGCATAAGGCTTGGCACTAAATAGGTATGCAGTAGGCTTTCAGCAAAATGTTAGTTTCCTTCCTGTCCATTTCAATCTGTATTTGCTTTTATAATAAGGTCATCATTTATTAACTAACTGCTATATTCCAGCAAGTGTCAGCAAACCATGGGGTGGCAGCCTATTTTTGTAAATAAAGTTTTATTGGAACACATCCACGCTCATTCATTTATGTCATGTTTAGGGCTACTTTATCTACTATTGTAGAATTGAATGGTTGTGACAGACCATCTGGCTGCAAAGCCAAACGTATTTACCGTCTGGTCACTTAAGAAAAAGTTTACTGACTCCCACAAGTCAGTGTGTTAAATTTATGTATGTAATTTCCAATCATCACAACCTAGCAAGTTGTATATTATTATACTTATATGTATGAAGAGATTAAAGCAGAAATAAAGGTTCATCTAGTAAGTCTTCCTCCAAAAACATGGAGCCAAACTCTATACCTAAAAGAAGCTTAGAAAAATGATAGAAAAGTTATTCATTTGTATGATTCAGCCTCGATTTGCTCCTGACTACCTCTGACTTTTATCACTCTTGGGCTAAATTTCTTGACTTTCCTGTCATATGCTGAACTATATGATCCTGTCTAGAAGGGATTCCCTCCCCCACCCCCGCTTCCTTATTTATTTGTTTGCTCATGTAAGTCCATTCTTTCAAAAATGAAAGTTGTAATTTCTAGACCCTCTAAAATGCTCTCATGTCTTAACTCATTTCTTGGAAGCCATACATTTATATTTAGCATGAGGCCCAATTTTCCATAAAGGAGAGATTTTTAAGCTCCTCTGTCTGCTACTTCTCACTTTATCTCCCTCTCACTTACTCACTTTCTTTCTCTCCAGGCCAGACTCACGGAGAATAGGCTGTTTCCAGGGGCTTATAGATTTGCCTGACACATAGATATTGTAGCGCATGTGGCTCCGTGCCTTCCCTTCAAGTTCAAAACTGTAACTAAAATGGTTACGTGCACCCCAACGTCACCTTCCCCAGCGGTCCCATTTTAGGAATCCAATAACTCTCTTGATGTCAGTGATGGTGGATGTCCTGCTGATGTTTATTGCATAAATATTAATTTTTTAAACTGAACAATGAATCTTGTTTCAAAAGATAACTTGGTATAGCAGGAAAAGCATAGGGTTTGGAATTAGACTCGGTTCTTAATTCTGAGTCAAATGATCACTGACTAGGCAACTAATTTAACCTTCCCAAGCCGTCAGTTCTCTTAACAGTAAAATAAAAAGAGTGCTTCCTAACCCATAAGGTTGGTGTCAGAGTTAAATGGCATCCCTCAAGTTCCAGGCGCAGGGTACATGTTCAACCATTTGCCTCACTCTTACTTTAAATTGCTAGAGAGGCTCCATCCTGGAGGTTCACACTTATCACAGACCAGTCATAGCTGGGTATACCATTACTCTCATCTAACATATAAGGAAATGAAAGAGGAAAGGGTCTAGGATTTCTTCCAAATCTGTACTTTCCCCATTGTGTGCCATCAAACCTAATCTTGTGACATACTTCAAACACAGAATAATCAAGTAAGTTTGGGAAACACTGTAAACGCTCCCTTTCTTGGAGATTTCGGATAAACACAAACATATTAAAGACCCTAGAAAATCCTGAAGTAACGAAAGCTGGGTAACTTGTTTGGTATAATTAACAGTTGGTTCAAAATATCATTTTCCAAATATGTTGAATTAGTAATCTCTTCCCCTTGCCTTAATACAACATGTTGTAACTTACACCCTAGGAAAGGCTGCTTAAAGTTACCCAGCTAGGGCTTCCCTGGTGGTGCAGTGGTTGAGAGACCGCCTGCCAATGCAGGGGACGCGGGTTCGTGCCCCGGTCCGGGAAGATCCCACATGCCGCAGAGCGGCTGGGCCCGTGAGCCATGGCCGCTGAGCCTGCGCATCCGGAGCCTGTGCTCTGCAACGGGAGAGGCCCGCGTACTGCAAAAAAAAAAAAAAAAAAAAGTTACCCAGCTAAATGAAGCCCAAGGCAAGGGTTGAAAATAATCTCTAGTTTTCAGGTTCATGCGCAGCTTCTCCTGTTCTCTCTGTAAGTCATAAAGGTCTTTCATTGCTGATAGTCATCCCGGACCCTGATCACTGAGTCCTTCTGAAATTCGGCCTTTTAACTCAGTCATGCAAACGGCTCCTTGACATCATTAAAGGACGGCAGCTAAGCCGATGGTTAGGCATGGGGCGTCCGATTCCCGAGTCAGTCCACCCGAATTAAATTCCTGCTCCTCCTTTTCAGCTCTGTAACCTTGAGCTGTGCGAGCCTCCGTTTTCTCATTCGTAAACTGAGGGAAAAAAGGTAGTTACCTCAGAGGTCTTGAAGAAGATTCAATAAGATAATCCACGTAAGATACGTAAAGCAGTTCCTGGCGCAGATGGGTTCAATCAATGTTAGTTATTATTGTAGCATTTAAATCGCCCCTTTTTGAGAAAGAAAAAGTAGACATTGAAAGTATGTTTGCCTTGCCTGGGGTCACACACATTAATTACTGGAGTAGTCTTAGCTTTCCCTGAGAGTCTAGTTTCCTGCTTCCAGTCTTAGAGGCATATTTTCATTTCAGGAGTCACCTTTCATCAAAATGTGTCAAACTTTATTGAAGTTGATTCATACAGGCTTTTATAACCGTCAGTGACTCCATCTGGCTCCCTCGGACCCAGGCATCAGTCAAGCCGCATTCCATCCATTTAAATATCAGCACACTGGGTTGGAAAAGATTGCCAAAGCTATCTAGTCTTGCTGTACCAAACATCTGGCACACATACCAACACTTCTGTACCCATAGCAGACATTGCTAATCCATCACAACACCTTTTGCCTTGAGTCCAAACATGGCCACAGAATCTTTCTCAAAGCAGCTCCAGGGCTTCCCTGGTGGCGCAGTGGCTGAGAGTCCGCCTGCCCATGCAGGGAACGCGGGTTCGTGCCCCGGTCCGGGAGGATCCCACATGCCGCGGAGCGGCTGGGCCCGTGAGTCATGGCCGCTGAGCCTGCGCGTCCGGAGCCTGTGCTCTGCAACGGAAAAGGCCACAACAGTGAGAGGCTCGCGTACCGCAAAAAAAAAAAAAAAAAAAAAAAAAAGCAGCTCCAGGCAGCCATTAGCAGGTAATTGAAGTTGACACATAAACTGAAACTTGTCATCCCAAACCAATCCAATCTCTTAACCAATACTTGAGTGACCTCTACAATATTATTGTCTATTTTAAAAAAATATGTTCAATGTTGTAGAGCTTCCTGATAGGGGAGAGGAGGAGAAGGAAAAGGAGAGAGGAGGAGAATATATACTAACATCTGGGTAGCACTTATTATTAATATGCCAGGCATTGATAACTCCTTATCACATTCACCGTCTCCAACAAATCTGGAAGGATCTCTATTTTACAGTTTAAAGAAGCCATAGTTCAGAAAAGTTGCAAGACTTTGTCCAAGGCTCCCAGCAGGTAAACAGGATTTGATTTCAGGTCTTCCTGACTCTAAGGACTATTTCTTCTCTCTCCCATCACAGTGCCCCTTCTCTGGTCTCGGGTGGCTGATAACAGCTTCACACAGGCCACCATGTCATACCGCCTTTTTCAGAAAATCTCTTTTTTTAGGGTTATGAGTCCATCTATAACCTGTCCTTCTTAGATAAATCTCTTTAATTTTTTAATATTGGTTCAAAAGTTCAAGAATCCATGTTCCAATACTTGTGAAAGAGTCAACTAGATTTCTTAAAATTCTGGATGAAGGCCGAAACAGAGGAGGTCATTGTTTCACTGGGAAATGAATTCAAATCTATTTTTGAAACAATTTTCCAGAATTTTACAGGAACCTATATTGTTGCCACTTGGTCAGGCCCACTTTTTTATTTTCTTTTCTGTCTAGGCAAAGAAATAGAAGAGAGAAAGCAAGTGCTCTGCATAATTTTTATTTCAAAAATTGAAACCAGACCACACCAGGGCAGTTTGTGGTCTGAATGTATCAGTGGATCTAGTCATGTTTCATCTGAGCTTTTCTTAGGTATACCAAACCACAAATATGAACCTCATTATTGTGTCTGGGTGGAAATATTTTATAGATTAAGATTTGTGGGCTTAATTTGGTTGGTAATGAAACGTATGTTTGAGGGATGGGAGGGAGGAAACCATGAAGCACCACCGATGCTTAAGCCAAACACTAAAGAAAGAAACACTCGGTGCCGCGCGGGGAGCGGGGGTGTTCTTAATATCAACCACGTGACCTGGGTCTAAAATGAAATCCGAAATTAAGTTCAGCAGAAATAGTGCTGAATCAGCAATGGACCGCATGTCACTAGAACGAAAGGGACTCTAGAATTGAAGCCACAAACAGCTGCTTATGTTACAGGAGAATCCGAGGCCCCAAGAGTGGATGTGACTTGCCACAGTGGTTGGCAGAACTGTGGCTCATGACTCATCTTATAGCTCTTCAATCTGTGGCATGTTCTACTACATGGCCCCACGAGAGGCCCAAATCTCCAGGAGCTTAAAAATAAGTAATGAACATTCAGGATACAAAAGGAGAAAGAGAGTGACCTAAATTTAACAAACAAAAAACACTACAGTGAAATTGGAAGGATTCCTGACTAACAACCCAGGATGCTTCCCTTGCACTGAAACCAGAGTTTTACACTGACTAACTCACAGGCCTGGTGAAGTCCACCTCCTGCCAAAGGTCCAGCTGAGTATACTTCAGTCAGACACAAAGCTTGTCTCAAAGCAGACAGTACTGGGCTCTCAAGAACTCTTGGGGTGTTGACTAGAATCTCTTAGGAAGGAGTAAGTTCTGTCTTGGCCATTTTTGTAACCCCTGTGCTTATGGCGTCTGGGACATAGTACAAACTCACTGAAGAGTTGAATGAGCAAAAATGAACTCATTCCAGGAGTGCGGCAATGATGAATTCCTTGATACATCTTGCCTTAGAAGAGCTCACAGGAGAGCTAATTACATTAAGGCCATCATGAAAATAAGAGTATTTGTTCATTCATTAATTCCATGAATAATAAGCACCAGCTATATGTAAATTCAAATCAAAAAATATATTTAGCTTTATTTTATTCAAATATAAATATATTGTGCACTTACTACGATCAGGTTAGTGTGCTTGGTGTTGGGTATTAGGAGATGAATGACTCAGATATGGTTCCTGCCCTCGTGGAGCTTACAGTCTACATACAGTCTAACTATGTGAAGATGAACTGCTTACACTTTAACGTAAATACAAGATAGAATTTGCTTATTGCTCTAAAAGAGGAAAATATACATACAGGATAAAACCGCCTCAAATCATTTTTAGAATGACATGTGATGAAAATAATGTTAGATCAATACTCAGAGAATTCAGAAGAGGGACAAAGTTACCCGAGAAAACTTCCAATATATTATTTTTTTTGAACTGTATGTTGAAGAACAGAGAGATTTGCCTGCTCAGATGGCAAAGGGGCTTTCTGAGGAGACTTCAAGGCATCTGGAACCCTTCCTCAATGATAACTGAGCTTTGACAGCTTCTCCAAGGTGTCTGTCAGCATGCTTCATCTCTAGAGCACTCACAGGATATCTGGTTTCTTAAGGTCCTAATTCCGGGCTACTGACGGTATTCCCTCTTGAGCCAAGTGTTTGGAAGTTATATAGACAGAGCTTGGGTCTGGTCTTGAATCATAACTCCTTTCCTTGTCCCTCCAGCACAAAAGGCTTTATGAGGTGGTGGCTCAGAACACTTACTTTGGACTCTGATAGATCTGCGTTCAAATCCTAACTCCACTACTTAATGGATATCTGAACTTGCACAAGCCACTTAATTATCCCATGCCTCGGTTTCCTCATCTTCAAAATAAGAATAAAGATACCATCTCATATCACTTTGTAAGAATTTAAAATTGAAGATTTAAAATGCTTAGCACAAGCTCTGACAATTAAGCACTGAATGAATGATAGGTAATGATGTCTTCATTACTTTTATTATCCTTGTTATTATTTCAATCTTTTCCTGATCTTCCAAGGCCTCTTCAATCAATATTTGGGGATCCTAAGCACTTCCTCCTCCAGGAAGCCCTCTGTGAACTTCCAAGCTCAGAGTGACACTTCTCTCAGTTCCTTCATTCAGACTAGCACTGCTACTGAACCTTGCTTGTGTATGTTCTAGTTTCTGAGATTTCTGGAAACAGAGAATAGGTCCTTACTCTGCCTAGTTTTCCCAACACGCAGTACATAGTAAGTAAACAGCAGGTAGCTCTTGAAAGAACCTTAACATTTGTATGCCTGCTGTTGGCTTACAGTGTGCAGGGACACTTAAGTATACCACAAATATTCAATCCACAATACATGGATTTAAAGTCAATTCTATTTTGTGACATTTCCGGGGGAAACTGTAAGCTTTTTGATAATAGAGAACATACTTATCCCCTTCATTTTTGTATCCCTTATGCTTAACTCAGGGCTTGGCATATGGTAGGTATTTAATAAATACGTACTGAAAAGATGCATAGTCGATGATGGATGGATGGATGGATGGATGGTGGCAACTGAAGAAACCCTATAGCACAAAGAAATCTGGACATCTCTTAACACAGATGCTCTCCAAGATCCCATTGCTGATATTTCTTTCTAGGGACCATTGCAATGACCACAGACTAAGAATTACTAGAAACCTTTCATATGCACTTATTGTTGAAGGCCTCGCAGTGGTTTCAGGGAAGAGATAAACCTTAATCAAATTCACTGACAAAAAAGGTAGGATATCTGGGTTTTAATATTTGCTTTACCACTAATTAGCCGGTGACCCTCTCTGGGTGTTTCAGTTCAGATATTCTCTTTCGTGTCATGTACTACTTTTACTCAATTCAGTGTGGCTGCCTGAAGCGATATATTCGTAATAACTCTCAGGTTGGGGGCATGGAAGCATGTAGGCGTCAATTAGTAATGTCTGCCATGTACACTGGAAGGATGAGTGTGGGTGCCACAGGCTTGCCACCCCTGGACTCGATCTTCTACAGTTGATTCTAAGCCTGCTCAAGTCTGATGTTGATTCTATAATCTGATGTCTGTCTGTGTCTATCGAAAGTACTGAGAAACTGAGCCAAACATTTCCCGTCAGAAGCAATGTCTTGAAAAACTAAACCACAGGCAGCCTGTTCTGGAGAAAGACCTGGCTGAGCAGCATGGACAAGCATCCAGTAGCAGCACTGCCTCTTAGCCAGGGGACTGACCTGCCAGAAAAGAGCTCCACCCTGGTCTCACAGGCTTGCTTTTCTTGCTACTGAATGAGAATATGTAGGCTAGGAGGAAAACCAGGACTATAGACACAGTCTCCTCTTCTCCTAAGGATTTCAGAGTGTCTCTGTCACTTGACAAACTGAAAACACTAAGAATTTTACACTTCTATGGAAAAAGCAACAGTGGGCAGAAGGGGGCTCCCCAAAATTCTCTTAGGAATCCCTCATCCTTCAGAGACTAGCCTTCCATGAACTGCCTTCTTCAAACAAAAGACACAAATCATCACACAAAAACAATAAACCAGTTACTAAGACCTCCCTCCTGTTAGGCACTGTCCTGAATATTTCCAAGTGTTATCTCTCTTGATCTCATTTTTTTCTCACTTACAGTTGAAAGAACTTTATTGTGGGGTTTTTATGAGTGTTGCCATTTTACAGACAAGAAAGCTGAGGCTCAGAGAGGCAATGTTACACATCTAAGGTCAAAGCTTCTAGATGGAGCTCTATGAAGTTGCCCCTAACCAACCATATTTGACCTACGAAAATGGCAATTCCATAGGATTCAAACTAATAGCAAGTGGCAGGACCAGAATCCATAGTATTTGGCTGATTCTAGAGCAGATATTCATAAACATTGCACAGACTCTCCTTGGAGATTTGTCAGTTTTAGCGTCTATCATTCTTCCCTGTAAGTATTTGTTTACCTGTCTGTTTCCTTTACTGGACTATGAACTGATTGAGAACAGAAACTACCCATCATTGGTCTCTGAAACGCCTCACTACCCCTTGATCTATCCCATAGCCTGGTCTTTTTATATATATATATATAAATTTATTTATTTTATTTGCTTTTGGCTGCGTTGGGTCTTCGTTGCTGCGCGCAGCCTTTCTCTAGTTGCGGTGAGCGGGGGCTACTCTTCGTTGCGGTGCACGGGCTTCTCATTGCAGTGGCTTCTCCTGTTGCGGAGCACGGGCTCCAGGTGTGCGGGCTTCAGTAGCTGCAGCACACGGCTCAGTAGTTGTGGCTCACGGGCTCTAGAGCACACGCTCAGTAGTTGTGGTGCACAGGCTTAGTTGCTCCGCAGCATGTGGGATCTTCCCGGCCCAGGGCTCGAACCCATGTCCCCTGCATTGGCAGGCGGATTCTCAACCACTGCACCACCAGGGAAGCCCCCATAGCCTGGTCTTAACACTCATTCAACTCATCTGTTGAATGCAAGAATGAATGATTTTAAAAATGACTTAATTCCCAGGACTCTGAAATGACTGCTGGCTCTACAAGCATCTGAACTGGGTGCCAGCTACGCCACCCTACTACCTAAATGGAAAAGTGCTTCTCAGTGCTGGAATTCCAACACCCAACACTCCAACACCCAGGGCTCGGAGGGGCTTTGCTTGGGCAGGCAATGTTTGCTCAATTCTTTTAAGACACAGGTGGTGCTGGACTCAATCAAGTGTAAGGCTCAGATATCCTCGGAAAAAATCCACACTTCAGGCTGTTTCTTAGCTTCTCTCTCTTCCTGACACATTCCAACAAGGAATTTATGGATGTTGGGAAGGACAAGGGGTGAGGAATTCTACAACCTTTAAGAACGCCCATGTAAGTAACTCCATGCTTAACTGACTGTGCACAATAAAATTCTCTTGCCTGCAGGAAGAAAAATTTAATGTGATCTGTCTCAGGTGTTGCCAAAATGATGTGGAAAGAAATTCATCTGCATTTCTAAACAGTAGGAATCTTCCTTGGCCCCCCAGCCAAGGCTGTTTGACGTAAATGCCTAAGTCAACAAGATAAATATATTCCCTGAGTTACTAAAAGTGAAGTCATAAGTATTCTGAAATATGATTCTAGCCAGTTGGAAATTTTATCTTAATCTAAAAATGAAACTTTATTCTCCAGCTGTGAACTGGGAAACATTCAAAGATTGTTGATTCCTTCATCTAACCAAGGGTCTTTGTCCTGTGGTGAAGTGCCTAAAAATAACCCTGAGTTTGTTTATTCCATGCTGCTTCCAAAAGGTTAGCTATCAAACAGCTCTGCTGGAAGAAAAAAAAAAAAAAAAAAGGAAGATTTGATAACAAGCCAAGAGGCACCTCAGAGTATACAACTGTAAACCAAAAAGCTCTTGGGACATGGCTGCCATGACACTGACCTGACCGAGGTTTCCCCATTAAATATTAAATGAATGTTACTTCACAGTAATGTACTGAATAAAAATCTATAATGCCCAAATCTGGAGATATCACCCTACACTGGCCACAGCTAATATCAAAGGAACTGAAACAAGAACTAATTTTTATCTTTCATCAGTGATGAAGGCCTAACATTTTTAAAATTTTTCTTTCATATTGGAGTATAGTTGGTTAACAATGTTGTGTTAATTTCAGGTGTACAGCAAAGTGAGTTAAACATATACATGTATCTGTTCTTTTTCAAATTCTTTTCCTGTTTAGGTTGTTACATAATATTGAGCAGAGTTCCCTGTGCTGTACGGTAGGTCCTTGTTGGAAGTCCTAACATTTTAACACCTCCCTCCATCAAAAAAAAAAAGGCTTCAAGACCATTGTTTTATCTTTTCTTTTCGTCCTTTTTTTTATAAAGGGGAGGCAACATAAGTTTGCCAGGTATTTGCAGACCAAAGGACTAAATACAGAAGCCTATGTTTTCCCTAGTCTTCTCCACAGATGACACTGGGCAATTAGGCACCTAGCCTTAGAAAGACACAGCAATGCTTCCTGGGCTCAGTACCAGCCCTTCACATTGACCATTCATGCTCTCCTCACCGGCTGTACCAGCTCCACGTGCTCTCTCCTTTCCACTCCCCTACACATCTTATACACCCCAGTAGAACCAGGACGTCAGTATTCCGTACGTGTTACCCCACTTTTGCCTACATCAGGCAGCTGCAGAGGGAAGCTGCTGTTATTACTGTCTCCTTCCTCATTCCCCTCCTCACCCACGCATTCCTTGCCTTTTCTCACACTATTGCCTCTTTCTAGACGCCTAATCTAGAAGGGTAGGTGGGTAAGGTGCAAATTCAATCCACCTACTCTGTTGTAACCAACCACTTTTTAGAATCCCACTCATCCTTCAGGCTCATCTCAGGCGCCATCTCTTGTGAGGTGTCTTTCTTCAGCCCCTCAAAAGAATGTAGCCACCCTCCACTTTGAACCTTAAAAGACCCAGGTTAGCCAATCTCTTTTGTTACCTATTACATCATTGTCATAGCCATGACGTAATTCCCTAATTCTCCCATGCCTTCTGGATGCAAACTTTCCTTTCTAATCTACTCTCTATTTGACCAGTGTCATTATTATTGTTTCTATTATCATTAGCTACCATGTTAAGTACCTACTATGTGCCAGGCACTGTGCTGGTAGCTTAAGATACATCTCATTTTATCCCATCTTCTCATAACTTTATAAAATAAGCATATATATATAGCCATGCAGGAGATGAAGCAAGTGATACTCAGAGGGGGAAGTGAATGGCCACAGGTAGCAGCTACCAAGTGGAAGAGCTGGATTCTAACACAGGTCTATTTCTCTGCAAAGACCAGGCTCTTTCTCCCATACCTAGCCACTTCATCAGACTACCGAAGAAAATGGACTGAGTCCCCTCAAAAAGTCTGCAGCAAAGTAGTACAGAGTCAACAGAAGCAGCAGAGCCATGAGTTAATTTCGACAAACCTACCAGCTCCCAAGAGAAAGGTGAGGCAGGGCAGAACAAGATGTTAGGTATAGCCAGAGTGGCTCCTGGGCAACCTATCTTCGGTTTTATTTGAGAAGAATCTCATGGAGAGCTTGGGGTTCTAAGGTATGCAGAGAGAAAAAGAAAAAAGATTTCATATCCCAAGTGTAGGATGGGGGAAAGGAGGATGACCTGGGGCAAGCTCCATATCCCTTCATATCTGAGGAGGACAACAGCCATAAAGACCACTCCTCACTTGTACCTGGATATGTTTGAACATGTAAGGTATGGAAGTTACAGTGCACATAAATATTTGCTTATGTTAACTAAAAAGATGTCATCTTCTCTAGTCTCCTGGCATCTGCAGGTGAGGTACTCACCAATTTTAATTAGATAGGAGACTTAGCTATATCCTACCTTTCTTTTTTAGACTCCCTTTAACCTCTCAGAGCCTCAGTTTCCTCATTTGTACCACGGGCTTAACATAACCAAGCAGACTTCCAAACTTGCACTGCTAAACAGAATTTCCTGCAATGATGGAAATGTTATTTATCCACACTGTCTGAATTATAGCCACTAGCCAAATTGCTATTAAGCATTTGAATTGTGAACAGTACAATTGAGGATGGAATTTTTAATTGTATTTAATTTTAATAACCACTTGTAGCTAGTGGCTACCGTATTGAATTTGAATAATGCAGCTCTGGACCAAAGAATTCAAAGTTTTCTTCCTCTTCTTAAACCTTCTCTCTCATGAAGAAATCTTTAAGGTAGTTTTTTTTTTCCTCCTCCAGATTAATTATGCTTGAAAAGGTAACAGGAATGAAGGCACCTAAAGAGTCACGAACACAATCACAGAGTTAATTTGGCTCCAAAAATTTCTTTTGATAAAAATAGAAAGTAGAGTCTGAGCCACACGTGTATTTTTCTGCACTTAGCATATATGCCAAGGCAGGTTACAGAGCAAGGCAACATGCATGGCCTGGATATAGCCACTTTGTCCTGGATGTGACCCCAACAATCTATGTATTGAGCCAATACAAAGGCTGTGTCTCTTCCTGCTGCCCTCCTTTCACCTTTGCAAACATTGACAAACAGATCCTTTAATCTCTCCATAAAATATAGAAGATAGATAACTAGGTAGATAGAGTGTAGACAGACAGATAGATAGATAGATAGATAGATACAGGTATAGACGTAGACAGGGATATGGACATAGGTATAGGTAGAGATGTAGATAAAGATCAAGATGTAGATACAGATGTAGATGTAGAGATAGGGAAAGAGATAAATATAGAGATATCTCCCAGGACATATTTGCCTGGGGGCTCTGAGACAGAGATTCCTTCACTTCACTGCAGAACTCACCCTTGCTTAGAAAAACAGAACTGCATATGCCAAGGTAGGAGTTTCAAGAGTTGGGGGGAAGAAAATCCTGGAAAAAATACTAATTGAAGTCCATATTTTTACAACAAAAGCTCCCCTTTATTGAGCTCTTGCTGCTGCCAAAGACTGTACCATTCCCACCACACACATTATCTCACGCACTTTCCAAAGTAGTCCTACGAGGACACTCGTAGCATGTTTTATTGATGAAATGACTCTGGCCTGTGGTATAGATAGTTTGCCCAAGGGAGAGGAAGTGGTTGAACAATGACTCAAGACAGTTCGTCCACAAACCTGTGCTCTTCAGCACTCTTCTATTTACAATCCAGCGCCTTGGAGCTTGCCATATTCTCAAAGAAGCCCTTTCTATTGGATAATTCCAATTAGAAACATATTTCTTCTGTTGTGCTGAAATTTGCCTTCTTGTAGCCAACCCTCCTCTCCACTGCTAACATACACACATATTGGTGCTTGTTTTGTCCTTTGAGGCCACAAGGGACAAGCCAGCTCCTGCTTCCCCAGGATTTATAGGAATCATAGGAATCCTGTTCCTCTCAATCCTGGCTTTCTCAGCTACAGAATAAACATGTACAGGTCCACACTCCTTCCCCCTACAAGATATTTTCCAGACCTTCCATTAACTGGTCACTTCCTATAAAGATAAGAATCTGCTTGTGCTTTCTAAAGAATCTCTACAGAATAAGTTGCTCATTCTCCGATTTTAAAAGCCCTACTGTCCGAACATGATCCTTCATGTCTAACCTAAATATCACAAACTGTAATCTAAAGTAATTTTCCCTAGGTCTATCCTCAGAGGAGACATTAACCAGCCAGTTGTCTGCATAAGAATATTTTACATTCTTTTTTTTTTTTTAAATTTTACATTCTTAAAGATTACTATTTGCTTTGTATGTTTGCTTCTCTGGTGTAAATATTTCCAGTTCTAGTAAATTTATCTTCACAAGGTTTACCCCCTCACCCATCAGTGATTCTGCAGCTCCTCTTTGATCTAGATCCAAGTTGCTGTTGGGTTTAGTACTGGCTTCAACGAAGAGGTCAAGCTTAAGCAAAAGGAGGCTATCGGCCTGGACTCATGCTAGGTTTTGTTCTTCAGAGCATAACGAAATAGCAGCTACTTTTTAATATGTGCCTGTTATGGGCTTGACACTATGTTGGGTGTTTTCTGTGCAGATCTTTAATTCATAATTCCCTCTGGAAGGATTCTGACCCCATTGTGAAAGTGAGGTCATGGTTTAGAGAGGATAAATATCAATAGCTTGCCCAAGTCACAGAGTTAGTGCGTGGCATTTGTACTCAGGTGTGTCTAATTCCAAAGTCTAGACATTTTCCACCACTCTGAAGGTATAATGGGTCTTTCCCAAAGCGAAAAAACATCCACCTGCCCTCAGACCACCATGAGCCAATATGGAAAATCCACAGCCCTCAAGAATCACATTTCTTTCCTCCAAACAACGCAGCATTTGGCTGTGCCAGTGCACATACAGAGTGACAAATCCTCACTCAACCCATACTCTGGTCATTATTTCCCTAGATTTGTTGCATTAAAGTCTCAACCAACAATTCTAACAGCCTTTTAGATGGAAATTTAAGTCATTTAACAACACACACAAAAGTGTTGGGTAAAAGTCCAAAAGCATTGCAAACTTGGCCCATGGCCCTTTCTCATAAAAAAAAAAAAAAAAAAAGAGCTAAGAATTGATGAGAAGAGGGTGAGAAAGAAGGACTTTGTGGAAGGCAAAGAGAGTTAAAACAATTGCAGTAGAATACGCAATCAATAAATATTTGTCTGGTAAACAACTAAGATAGGCTATGGCAGTTTGAAAGAAGAGAACTTGCCAAGTTCTCCTCTTCATAATAATTTTCATTCAGTGGGCTTGCCTACATCACAGATCCACAAACTCTTATTAGGAAACTAATTTGAATGATAAAGCATACAGATGGCCACCTTCTCACTGTGTCCTCATACGGCCTTTCTGCTGTGCACAAACAGACACAGAGTCAGAGAGAGATCTGAGGTCTCTTCCTCTTCTTATAAGGACACCAACACTATCATCATTAGGGCCCCACCCTCATGACCTTCATTTAACCTTGATTACCTCCCTAAGAGTCCTATCTCCAAATATAGTCACACTGAGGGTTAGGACTTCAAGTATGAATTTGGGGGGGAGGGGAAGATATGATTCAGTGTATGACACTCAGTAAGAATAGAATAAGTACTTGTTGGGACTTCCCTGGTGGCGCAGTGGTTAAGAATCCTCCTGCCAATGCAGGGGACACGGGTTCGAGCCCTGGTCCGGGAAGATCCCACATGCTGCAGAGCAACTAAGCCCGAGCGCCACAACTACTGAGCCTGTGCTCTAGAGCCTGCAAGCCACAACTACTGAGCCTGCGTGCCTAGAGCCCATGCTCTGCAACAGGAGAAGCCACTGCAGTGAGAAGCCCGTGCACCACAAGGAAGAATAGCCCCTGCTCGCCACAACTAGAGAAAAGCCTGTGCGCAGCAACGAAGACCCAACGCAGCCAAAAATAAGTAATTAATTAAAAATAAAAAAGAATAAGTACTTGTCGATTGCAGAAGACATCGAGGGCTCATGGACATCTTTCTGAGTCATCTCTTGCCCTGGGTCATAGTTTAGATAACTGGTTCAGGAACATTCCGGCAGGCTCTTCTAAAAACTTGACCTTTTAAGGTTTTAGAAATAAATCGAAAAGAAGAGGAATTGAGGTTCAAAGAGGTAGAATACTATTCCAACAGCCACATAACTAGTTAGATGTTCAGTTACAGTAAAAACTCAGTTTGCTTTCTAAAGTCTTTCATTTTCACCTCTGCCTCTCACAGCAGAGGAAAACCAGCAGATGGAGTTAATCTTAGATTGGAGGGTCAGTAATAAGAGGGAGGAGTTACTAGACATCTATGGGACTACGGCCTTCATATCACTCAGCGTGCTCATCCAGTAAATAGCGAAGGGCTTCACGACTATATGAATGATTTCTACTTATTGTTTTCACTTCCATCATTACTTTAACCTTGACATTACAATCTTCACTGTACAGAAGTGAAATAAGACAAATAAAAGTTATATAACTTACCCAAAGGCCCAGAACTAGAGCTGAGATCCAAACCCGCATCTGATCTGTCTTGTCCTTTCTGCTGTCTCCCTATATGGCCAAATATTGAATAGTGAGTGAAGTCATTCCTTCAAGATTGCAAAATTCTTTTAGAGACCATTTTATATCCACACTGCAGTGCACACTGCAGGAATAAAAGGAGACCTTCAAACACAGGAAATATAAATGCACTTGGAATTGCAGGTATTCGATGATCAGTAGATACTAACGAGCTTATTGTTTTCCTTTGTTTACTTGTAGAAGAGAATTCCTTCAAGAAGATCAGGAACAACTGATTTGGATTCTACTCTCAGCTTCCAAATCCCCAATTCTGCCTAAGAGTGAGATACCCTAGGACCGTAGAACCTCGGGAACCTTCAGCCAAACCCACCTCCACCATGGGGGTCGTGACTCGGCTGTTGGCAGGCATCTTCCTAGCTCTGCTTGCCCTTCCTGCCGAAGGTGGCGTCCTCAAGAAAGTCATCCGGCACAAGCGACAGAGTGGGGTGAATGTCACCTTGCCAGAGGAGAACCAGCCGGTGGTGTTTAATCACGTCTACAACATCAAGCTGCCTGTGGGGTCCCAGTGCTCGGTGGATCTGGAATCAGCCAGTGGGGAGAAAGACTTGGTCCCACTGTCAGAGCCCAGGGAGAGCTTCCAGGAGCACACGGTAGATGGGGAAAACCAGATCATCTTCACACACCGCATCAACATCCCCCGCCGGGCCTGTGGTTGCGCCGCTGCTCCTGACATCAAGGAGCTTCTGAGCAGACTGGAGGAGCTAGAGAACCTGGTGTCTTCCCTGCGGGAGCAGTGCACCTTGGGAGCAGGCTGCTGCTTCCAGCCTGCCGAAGGTAGGAGCTGGTGACCGGCCCAGCCCCTCACTGTACACGTGAGCAGGCCAGGATCCATCAGTTGTTTTCCAGAGTGGGCTCCCTGGGGAACTAGGCTCACAAGGTGTTCATTCAAAAGAGATTTTATGGACAAATGATTGTGCAGAACGTAATCATCTCCATTCTGCTCCTGGAGAGTCTTGGTGACAAATGTTTCTCAGAGGAATTTTCAGGCCTCTGAGAATTCCTGCTTTGAAAAACCCTATTTTAGTTTAAGTACGAGTTTCTAAAACTTACTTGACAATGAAATCTACTCATTCTCTACCCTTAAAACCTATGAATTTATTTTGAAATCCCTAACCCAAAGATCATTCTCTGAAAAGTGGTGATGTAGCCCCATCACTTCGTTGTATAAATAGGGAAACTAAGGCCTAGAAGGAAGTTGGGATTCCTCAAGGTCCTGCCATAAGTGGCCAAGTTAGGACTTAAGCTACAGTATTCCACACCCCAGTGTTCTTGCAAAGTTATAATGCTGCCTACGGTGATGCAAAATCTGTGGGAAATAGAAAAAATGTTCCAGTTTAACGGCAGCAACGATGATGATCGCCATATGAATTGAGCCCCTTTATGTACCAGGAATTGTAATTCACCATCTCATTTAATCCTTCCAACAACCCTTTGAGATAAGGTTTAATACCCCCTCTCTACAGATCTAAGAAATGAGACTCAAAAAAGTTAAATAGCTGGCGCAAGATGACTCAAAGAGTGATAAGAGATAGGAGCTTTGAAGGTGCCTGTGTGTCTCCACAGCTCATCCTATCCCAGTGATACCCTGTCTCCAGGTGCATCTTTTTTTAAGGAATTGTGTCGCTTTGGAATTTTGTCTTCATCTTCATCCCCTAAAGTTGATAGAGCTACAGGGGCTTCAACAGCTTCAAATCAGAGATGAAAATCTCTATTTCTGCTGCTCATAAAAAATACTAGAAAGTATCTTGGCAGGTTATTTCAAGAGTAGCCCTAATTGTTGTAAGTGGAGAGTACTACAGGACGTCCTTTAGGTTTCCAAGGCAAAAGCAACAACAACAAAAAAGTTTTCTTTATGCACAAATTACTTTATCTTCCACTTCTGTCAACTCCCTGGCAAAACGCAGGGGGGACTTACACAATAGGACTAATGCTAAAGAATGGGTTAAAAAAAAAATGGTTAATGCAGTGCTGTCCATTAGAACTGTAATCTGAGCCATGTATGTAATTAACTTTTCCAATAGTCACATTAAGGAAAGAAAAAAGGAACAGGTAAAAATGATTTTAATCATCTATCCGATATAAGTAACTAATCTTTCAGCTTGGAATCAATACAAAAATTGTTAATGGACATTTTACATTCTTTTCTTTTATGCTAAGTCTTTGAAATCCAGTGTGTATGTAGTTCCCAGTTAGAGCACGCTAGCCACAATTCAGTTGTTTAGAAGCCACACGTGTCTGGTGGCTACCATACTAGACAACATAGGTTTAGATTCTCACTCTCCAAGCCAACTTTTTTCTTAAAATTGACTTCCCTCCTGTTGTCAGGAAGGAGATAAAGTGTATTAATTCAACTGTATTTAGATGCAGAGAAAATGGAGTGAGTTTTGTTTGTTTCTTCTCCTTGGCTCCATGGAGACCACACCAGCCACTGCTGCAAGTTAAGCCAAGACATTACAGAGACTTCAAACAGCCAGAGTCACAGCAGCCCTGACCACGTATTCCTCGTATTCACCCACCACCGCAGCTTTCAGGATAGAGAGGAAAAAAGATGGAGGCACATGAGCTTTGTGAGGGCTGAGCCCAATGCAAAGCTGTCCTAACAGAATTAGAAAGCCACTCCTTAGCTGCCTCATTTCAGTTACAAAAAAGTTAGAAGGTTTTGGTCACATAAACACATATAACAACTTGAGTCGACCCAAAGCACTCTGCAAAAGGAAATCACAGTAAGCACAACAGCAGGTCCTTAATGTCCTCGTTTAACCTGATTTACCCAGGGAAGTGGGCCATTGGTCCCACCTGACCGACGAAGAAACAGCTCCAGAGCGTCTAAAATTCTTTGCAAATGCATCACAGCTATTGAGTGGAGGCATCAGAACTGAGTTCAGTTCAACAGTTATTTCTTGGTGAAACACTTATTCTCCTGTATGTCTGACCTTGGCTAGGTACGGAAAAAGTAACAACACAGGCCAGCATAATGCATTGCACAGGCAGTGATTCGTAACCTTTGGGTCACGGGAATACTTGAAAATTTGATGAAAACTATGGGAGTTCTCCCCAGGGATGGAAATACACACACACACACACACACACACACACACACACAAACACACACACACACACACACAGAATCTGCCTATGAACCTACAATTTCAGAGAGTGCAGGTTAAGAATTCCCACCTAGTACCATTAGATGAGGCCCCAACTGATTTCACACAATAAGCAAGTGGTTTTCAAGCCAGATGGGGCCTGAGGGTGCAACCCTGCTCTGGCTGAATTTGAATTTGGGTTTTGTGGCTACAAACCAAGAAACTGGGCTGCTGGTACTCAGTGGAGAGCCTCTGTTCTCTTCCCTCCCTGCAGGCCACCTGGACACCAAACCCTTCTGCAGCGGCCGGGGCAACTTCAGCACTGAAGGCTGTGGCTGTGTGTGTGAGCCGGGCTGGAAAGGCCCCAACTGCTCTGAGCCTGAATGTCCAGGCAACTGTCACCTGCGAGGCCAGTGCCTGGACGGGCAGTGCGTGTGTGACAAGGGCTTCACGGGGGAGGACTGCGGCCAGCTGGCCTGTCCCAGCGACTGCAATGACCAGGGCAAGTGCATGAACGGGACCTGCGTCTGCTTCGAAGGCTATTCGGGGGTGGACTGCAGCCAGGAGCCCTGCCCGGTGCCCTGTAGCGAGGAGCACGGCCGCTGCGTGGACGGCCGCTGTGTGTGCCAGGACGGCTTCGCCGGCGAGGACTGCAATGAGCCCCTGTGTCTGCACAACTGCCACGGCCGCGGGAGCTGCGTGGAGAACGAGTGCGTGTGCGATGAGGGCTTCACGGGCGACGACTGCGGCGAGCTCGTCTGCCCCAACGACTGCTTCGACCGCGGCCGCTGCGTCAACGGCACCTGCTACTGCGACGAGGGCTTCGCGGGTGAGGACTGCGGCCAGCTTGCCTGCCCCCACACCTGCCACGGCCGCGGCCGCTGCGACGAGGGCCAGTGCGTGTGCGACGAGGGCTTCGCGGGTGCGGACTGCAGCGAGAAGCGCTGTCCCTCTGACTGCCACGACCGCGGCCGCTGCCTGGACGGGCACTGCGAGTGCGACGACGGCTTCACGGGCGCGGACTGCGGCGAGCTCCGGTGTCCCCGCGACTGCAGCGGCCACGGCCGCTGCGTCAACGGGCAGTGCGTGTGCGACGAGGGTCGCACCGGGGAGGACTGCGGGCAGCTGCGGTGCCCCAACGACTGTCACGGCCGCGGGCGCTGCGTGCAGGGGCGGTGCGAGTGCGAACTCGGCTTCCAGGGCTATGACTGTGGCGAGATGAGCTGCCCCCATGACTGTCACCAGCACGGCCGCTGCCTGAATGGCATGTGTATCTGTGACGATGCCTACATGGGTGAGGACTGCCGGGAGCTGCGCTGCCCTCGGGACTGCAGCCAGCGGGGCCGCTGCGTGGACGGGCGGTGTGTGTGCGAGGACGGCTTCGCTGGCCCCGACTGCGCAGACCTCTCCTGTCCCGGCCACTGCCACGGCCGGGGCCGCTGCGTGGACGGCCAGTGCGTGTGCCACGAGGGCTTCACGGGCAAGGACTGTGGGCAGCGCAGGTGTCCCGACGACTGCCACGGCCGGGGCCGCTGCGTGGACGGCCAGTGCGTGTGCCACGAGGGCTTCACTGGGTTGGACTGCGGGCAGCGCTCCTGCCCCAACGACTGCAACAACTGGGGGCAGTGCGTCTCCGGCCGCTGCATCTGCAATGAGGGCTACACCGGAGAAGACTGCTCCCAAGGTGAGTACCAGTGCTCCAGCGAACTAGTGTGATGACAGCCACCATCAAGTTGGCGTGTGCTGGAGAACTCCGTGTTATACCAAACACACACACACACACACACACACACACACACACTGACTCTTTGACTTACCTGTTAAAGAGCTACCTATTTGAGGGCTCAGAGGCTCAGACAGGTTATGGAATTGTCCCACGGACACACAGCTTATATATCACAGAGCTGGTACCTGAATCTGGGTAACTCATCTACACTGAGTTTAACACCCAGTGCCCACGAAGAGGGAGATGAAACGCTCACCTCCCTTTTGCTAAACATCAACCTTCTTTCCTACTCTGTATTGACATGGAACCAATAATGAACTAAATCCCTCATTTGGATGGAAGTAAAAACTCGGCTAAATTGAATGGACAGTGAGATTACATAAAACAAACAGTTTTAAATGCACATTCAGCTAAAGATGAAGTGCTGATCACCTATGAAGCAGGCCTGTCTCTTAAATCACCTTTTTGTTGCTGTCTTTTATCCCAAGGACTGTGAGTGCCTTAAAGGAGCATTATCCCAGCAGTTAGCACAGGGCATATATTCAGTAAGCAAACACTGGTTGAGTGAAAACACAGCAAAGACCGGTAATGCTCACGTTTAATGAGGGTCTTCTTTGTACTTCCCTCATCCACCCTTATATACCTGTCGTAATGGAGACTTTCTGCCTTGATTAAAGCCACTGGCACATAAAAACAAACACACGGCTCTGTGTTTGACATGGCCAAGCCAGGGAAGCCTGGTTGGAAGGAAGACCAGGCTGGCCGGGAGGAGAGGTACGTTCCAAATTTGATGAGTAAGCAAAGTTGAGCAAGTCCCTCTGCCTCACTCACTTCTCAGAAAAGGAAAGAGTTGGACCAGATGAGCCTAAAATACCCTTCCAGTGCTAAGAATGTATGACGTGAAGTTCAGAGCAGAAAGCCAAGCCCAGGCTGCACTTTCCCATGCAGATGGCCTGAATGTGAACTAAGGTCCAGGGAGTGGAGAAGTCGGAGGGGCCAGTTCACAAAGAGCCCTGAAGGCCACGCTGCAGACCTGGAACTTTAGCCTGAAGGCAAGGGATGGCCACCAAAGGTTTTGAAGATGGGTCACAGCAGGAGGGTCCTTGATGAGTCTCCATTTTAGAAAGTGGAAGCTGGATTTCAGGGCTCCGTGACTGGGGGAAGAGACAGGTCCAGGGAAACAAACCAAGAGGGAATTCACTGAGTGCATTATGATACCATCTGACCCAAACTGTCCTTCCTTATTTTTGCCAGTGTCCCCTCCCAAAGACCTCATCGTGACAGAAGTGACAGAAGAGACCATAAACCTGGCCTGGGAAAATGAGATGCGGGTCACAGAGTACCTCATCGTGTACACGCCCACCCACGAAGACGGCCTAGAAATGCAGTTCCGCGTCCCTGGAAACCAGACGTCCACCACCATCCAGGAGTTGGAGCCTGGCGTGGAGTACCTTATCCGCGTGTTTGCCGTCCTGGAGAACAAGAAGAGCATTCCTGTCAGCGCCAGGGTGGCCACTTGTGAGTGAGCAGAACGCCTCTCGGCAGCCTCAACGGCCCTCCTCCTGTCCAGTACAGAGCCCCCCCATAAGTTACTGCCTCACCTTTGCCCCTGTAGCTCTATGGCTGTCTTTATGCGGTTACACTAGTTAAAACTCTGGAATCCAGTTACGCCCAATGAATTTTTAAAAAATTTTATTGACGTATAGTTGATTTATAATGTGTTAATTTCTGCTGTACAGCAAAGTGATTCAGTTATACATATATATGTATTCTTTTTCCTATAACCCATTGATTATTTGTTAAAGAAAGTCCTCACATACTAACTCATTTAACTCACAATAACCCTATGAGACAGGAGCTACTGTTAACCCATTTTACAGATGAGGAAACTGAGACTCTGAATGGTTAAGCATCTCATCCCATATCACACAGTTAATAAGTGGTAGAGATAGGATTTGAACCCTCACAGTCTTAAGTACTCTATTCTACTACTACCTTTCTATGGAGCTCACTGTCTATATATTTAAAAAATACAAAAGTGGAAACATCAAGGTTCAAGTTATTCTTCCTTTAAGAGTCCAACATCAGAATAATTACCTCCACTCCTAAAAAGCAAGCTGTGGCTAGAAATTGGTTCTTTTTTGCTTAGTAATAGTAACATTGGCTGCTTTTATTAAACTTGTGCTTCAGGCCAGGGACCATGGCCAGCAGTCACTGTGGGACTCAGCAGTCTCAAAACATTCCCAAGGGGTAGGCATACTTAGCTCCTTCTCTTGGATGAAGAAACTGAGGTTCAGGGCATTTTGTTAACTCAACCAAGCACACAAAAGTCGTGATGATGAAGCTGAGATTCTAGCCCATCTGTATGATTTCAAAGTCTATTGTCATATTAGGTTTAAGCATACGAAATTGCCAGTATTCAATCATATGGTTGGTCCTTATATTGATATTAATTTCCATGATGCCTCACAGTAGACGGCATCCCAGGAGAACCCTTAAATAGACTCCAGCTCTGACAGACAGCCCTGTGGGGTTTAGCGGAATCATGTCTGTCCGCTCCATCACACATGTAGTCATCTCTACCTCCTCTCTGTGCTCTTCCTGACAGACCTACCTACACCTGAAGGTCTAAAATTCAAGTCCATCAAGGAGACATCTGTGGAAGTGGAGTGGGATCCTGTGGACATCGCTTTTGAAACGTGGGAGGTCATCTTCCGGAATATGGTAAGGAGCACAGAGGATTGGGCGCCTTCGACCACGAGAATCTGAAAGATGCTCACAGGGCTCTGTAGACTTTTCTATCAACTCACTTCCTTGGCTTTTGGTGGGGGACAAGGCTCTAAGTAGCCCCTGTGCATCTGCATCTATTTTTAAGTGACTTAAGAAGTCAATAAGCACAGCACTTAGGGCTGAGAGCCTAAGTAAGTAGATGGCAAGTCATCTCTATGTTCCGAGTACCCATTACAGTCTTACAAATCTCCACTCAGAGGCAAAGAAGTTAAGAAATGGTCTCTGTCTCAGAATGCGTCCAGGCATATCTGAGATTGAGTATCCTTTCTCTCTGTGCCTAAAAGCACATGTGAGGCAGGAAAGTGGTCCCTGAGTTCAAAGTCAGGCTCTGCCTCTTACTAGCTATGTGGAAGATGGGGCAATGACCTGACTTCTGGGATGCTGGCTTCCTCGTCTATGAAAAGAAGGATTGATTTGGTGGCTCCAGAGTTCCTTTGGTTCTCATGCCTGTCATTTGACTTGAGTGTCAAAGGGGTGAGTAGAGAGGTCTGTGGGAGGGAGAAACCAACTTGAGAGATGTATTCATGTCTCTATAGCCTCAGCACTTGCCATGCTGATCAGATGCTTAGTAAGTGCCTGGTGACAGATGAAAGAATGAAAGAGGAAGGCATGAATACAAAATGAATGAATCACATAAACGAAGGAGCTGGTACCTCCTTAGGTCTTACAAAGGTGCCTCTATATTTCAGAATAAAGAAGATGAGGAAGAGATCACCAAAAGCCTGCGGAGGCCGGAGACCACGTACCGGCAAACTGGCCTGGCTCCCGGGCAAGAGTATGAGATATCTCTGCACATCGTGAAAAACAATACCCGGGGCCCAAGCCTGAAGACGGTGACAACAACCCGTGAGTATCACCTTTAATACCACTGACACAAGGATAAAGCTGATTGTACTGCAAAGCATCTCTGGTTGATAATGTGCCCTCTTACAGAGCATCTGTATCAATTAGCTTTTTTTTTTTTACAAATTTATTTTATTTATATTTATTTTTGGCCGCGCTGGGTCTTTGCTGCTGCGTGCGGGCTTTCTGAAGTTGTGGCGAGCGGGGGCCACTCCTCGTTGTGGCACGGGGGCCCCTCATCGTGGTGGCCTCTCTTGTTGAGGAGCATGGGCTCTAGGCATGCAGGCTTCAGTAGTTGTGGCTCACGGGCTTGGTAGTTGTGGCTCACGGGCCCTAGAGCATAGGCTCAGTAGTTGTGGCGCATGGGCTTAGTTGCTCCGCGGCATGTGGGATCCTTCTGGACCAGGGCTCGAACTCGCGTCCCCTGCATTGACAGGCAGATTCCCAACCACTGTGCCACGAGGGAAGCCCTCAATTAGCTTTTGCTACATAAAAAACAAGCTCCAAACTTTGTGGCTTGAAATGATACTTTTGCACATTGGTGATTTGGGGTTGGACAGTTTTTCTGTTCTTGACTGGACTCACTTATGCATCTGTATGGGCTGGGGGCTGGTTGGCCCAGGATAGCCTCAGCCAGGACGGTGCCCTTCTGCCTCACATGGTCCCTCAGCCTCTGGTGGGCTAGCCTGGGCCTGATCTCACGGCGGCTGAGCAGGCTCACAAAAGACACTGGGTCACTTCCATCAAAGCAAATCTCAAGGCCAGTCCAGGTTGAAGGGGTGGGGGAAAAGATCCATCTCTTTATGTGAGAAGCTTCAAAGTGACATTGCAAAGGGGCACTGATACAGGAAAACAAATAAGTGAGACTCTAGCAAATAATCTACCATACTATCTGATTTACTATTAGTACCCAGTCCTATGGAAAAGGTAGGGACGATATTAATGCTATTATTTTTCAAGAGTCAAAACTGAGGCTTAAAGAAGCTGAATCAGTTTAACTAACACCACATGGTTAATACTATCAGGGCCAGAATTTTAAGCCTGGGTTTACTTTTATGACTTTAACCCCATTACCGGTAACGTTGACTAGGCTCTGGGTTATGTAGAGTGTTGATTCCATGTCTTCAACAGGAACTTAAATAAAATGTGACTCAGTGCTAAAGAGATCAGAACTTCTTGGGTGTAGAGTAAGATTTGGCACTGCTAGATCATTTGGTGGGGGGAATAAAAATCCTGAATTTGGAGTTGTTCTATCAAGAAGCAAATTTTTATAAATAAATAAGCAAATAAAATTGTTTTGCACTGACATTTGGGAAAATCTCTTTATCTTCTTCAAGATAGCATACGTGCCAACTATTTAAGGTACTGACTCTTCTTGGCAGGGGGTGATTGGAAAATTTAAATCTGTTTACTAATGACAAGAAAGAACATCTTGCATTTAAATATTTGCACATTTTGTTTAACTCAGATCCAATTCATAAGATTGTCCTTTTTATAAGCAAGTGTTTTCCATCATCCTGACAACATCGCACTGTGGTAGGTAGAAGGCGGGTACCAACAAGAAAAAGTCATTAGATCACCAGAAAGCCATAGAAAAGATTAAGCAAATGCTTATTTGCTATAGAGACGGCCCATTGAAAATACAAAAGACATTTCTTTCATCTGCCCTTTTCTTTTTAATCTAAATTTAGCGATTGGCTGCTTTATTTTCTTCTTCTTGAAGGACAAACATCCCAACATTTGAAGTTTCATAATCACATAAATAACAACACTGAGAGGCAGATACTTACCTGTTTATTTTGCTGATACCTGATCTTTTTCCAGATTTAAAGGATCTTAAAAATTTCATATTTAGCTCCTTCCCTCTCAGCTCTATATAGAGATTGTATGACAACCATTTCTGATATGTAAATATTTTTGAGAGCCATCATTTAAAGGAGAAAGAGCCTGGGCTTTGGATCCAAACAGTCCTGAGCTTGAATTTCAGCTTCACCAATAACCATCACCTTGGGTAGATCCACTTCTTTAAGCCTTACACCCACCATCTGGAAACCGGGTTCATATATCTTCCTACGGCATAGTCATGAGAGTTAAGACTTAAATGACAAAGCACTGTGCTTGGCACATAGTGAGCACAAGACAATGTTAATCTCCTGCGTTGAAGGGTTCTGAACCTAGGGCGAGAACGGTGTCCTTGACTGTATCTCAACTTCTTTAATAAAAGGGCTGTTAAGAAAGGTAGTAGGTATGGTTCAGGTGTTTCCTAGCACCTTGAAGATCATAGGATGGGAGGCTTCACTGCTGAATTGCAGTATTATTTTCATTGTGGATTTCACGGCTTCAACATCTGTGAGCTGAGACTAATGTATCAACTCACAGAGTTCAAAAACTAGACTCTGCAGGTTTCTCACAATCAGCTGTGAATTATTCCTCCTCCTCATTCCCTTTATAAAACCAAGTTCCTTACATTTGATATTGTTTCCTCAACCAGTGCTGAAATCACAAACTTAACTATTTAAAAAAAAGAAGAAACATTGACTGAATGCTTTAATATCTTAATTTTCAGCCTGGTATGTTTTACTATATAATGTTTTAATGCATTAAAATTATCTAATTAGAAAAAAAAAGAGTAAAGATAAATGGCAAAGCCTGATGCTACACTCGCGATTCAAAAAGGTCAAAGACCGGGGCTTCCCTGGTGGCGCAGTGGTTGAGAATCTGCCTGCAATGCAGGGGACATGGGTTCGAGCCCCGGTCTGGGAAGATCCCACATTGCCGCGGAGCAACTAGGCCCGTGAGCCACAACTACTGAGCCTGCGCGACTGGAGCCTGTGCCCCGCAACAAGAGAGGCCGTGACAGTGAGAGGCCCGTGCACCGTGATTAAGAGTGGCCCCCGCTTGCCACAACTAGAGAAAGCCCTCGCACAGAAACGAAGACCCAACACAGCCAAAAATAAATAAATAAATATTAAAGGCAAAGAAGAAAGGGGAAATTGTAGATAGAGTAAGGATCTAGTTTAAAAAAAAAAAAAAGGTCAAAGACCGACTCTCTGAATGACCCTATCTAGATTGTATAATACGGTTTGAATAAGCTGTGAGAAATCTGTTACAGAATAGTGAGAAAAGCACAATACTAGTAAGCTCTTATTTTTGATTGTGGTAAGAACACTTAACCGGAGATCTACCCTCTTAACATGTTTTTGATTGTGGTAAGAATCCTTAACCGGAGATCTACCCTCTTAACATGTTTTTGATTGTGGTAAGAACTCTTAACCGGAGATCTACCCTCTTAACATGTTTTTGATTGTGGTAAGAATCCTTAACCGGAGATCTACCCTCTTAACATGTTTTTGATTGTGGTAAGAACTCTTAACCGGAGATCTACCCTCTTAACATGTTTTCACGTGCACAATAGAGTAATGTCAACCAGAGGCATAATGCTGCACAGCAGACCTCTAGAACTTAATCATCTTGCAAACTGAAACTTTATACCCCTAGGGGAAGGAGTATGTGCTTATCTGTTTGCAACAGGGTCAGACAATGGTTCTTGTTAGAAAGGGACATATGAGTGGGATTTTGAAGGATGAATAGGAGATTTTTAGAGGGAGAGGAGCAATCTCAGGAAGAAGAAACAGAGGAACAGCAAGTGTAGAGGCCGGGGGTGAGAAACAACACGGGGTGCTCTCGGAGGAGAAGTATGCTGTCAGAGCAGGAAGCCCAGAGTGGGTGGGGCAGGAGGTGCGCAGCAGGGCAGGAGGAAGGGCCAAGATGCGGCCTCAGAGACACGCAAGGCTTGAGATAGCCGTGACTTTCTTTCTTGAATTATTTTCATCAAAACTAACTTTCCATGCATTGTCAAGACAGTCATTGCCTCACTTTTCTGTTTCATTATTTGGATAGAGAAGTTACCAATTGCCTAATTAAAAAACCATAGAGGCTAAGTCAGTGTTTTTCAAGTGAAGCAAGTGTGTTTCTCCAACCCATGATGATGATGATGGTAATAATACTATAGTCACAACCATTTATCATATAACCACTACATTGCAGGCTATGTGCTAGATGCTCCACATGCATTATTTCCTTTAATGTTTGAAAAAACAGAAACCCTACAAGATAATTGTCATCATCCCTACTTACAGCATAGCAAACAGGAAATTGAGGTTCCGAAAGACAAAATAAGGTCAGTTGGCCAGTATGCACCTGAACGTACGCTCACGGATCTGGAAGGCTACAAGCCCTCTTTCTGCTCAGCCCTTGGCACTGGCCCTGACCTCTGAAACCCCTCTGTCCTCTGCCTATCACAGGCTTGGACGCCCCCAGCCAGATCGAAGTGAAAGACGTTACGGACACCACTGCTCTGATCACCTGGTCCAAGCCCCTGGCCGAGATCGACAGCATTGAGCTCACATACGGGATCAAAGATGTGCCAGGCGACCGAACCAGCATCGACCTCACACACGAGGAGAACCAGTACTCCATCGGGAACCTGAAGCCAGACACTGAGTACGAGGTTTCCCTCATCTCCCACAGGGCCGACATGTCTAGCAGCCCCGCGAGAGAAACCTTCACAACAGGTAACGGGCCTCCCCCTGCTAACAGCCCCAGAAGAGGAAAGATTGCCAGACTCCCATCCCCACTACATGTCGGGGTGTCTTCCAGGCTCCTTTTACAGTGGAAACAATGGAAAGGGGATTTTCATTCCTTTAAGTTTTATTTTAAAATACTGTAGCAATTGATTGATTAATATTACCCCAAATAACCTTCTAAGGCAAAAGAAAATTTTTGCCTACATAGAAGATTCTGGTCTGAGATTCTCAGACATTTTGGTTAAAACAAAATTTAAATAAATATTTTAATAATAAAATGCAGTATATGGAAAACATAAATGACAAAGATGCCTTCTAACCTCTTAGCCTACAGCACTATCTTAAAAGTACCAAAGTGTCAATCATTCATTCACTAAATAGTTTTTCAGAGCTCGGTAAGCTCCGTATGAGTTATTAAAAATCCAGTGATGAATACAACAAACCTATTCTTACAGTCACAGAGCTTATTTGCAAGTTTCTGTACAGTTTTTATTAAGCACGAAATCGGTGGAAAACGTGAATGATTGAGGTAACATGTGCTTTAATAATGAGGAAAGTGTCAAGTATGTAGTATTTGTTTAGATGTGTGCATTAGCTATTGAACCAGAGAAGTGTGTGGGCAATCCTGTCATTTCTCTCCAATGGCAGGCACCTTTCATGTCTCACCTTGAACTGTCAAGGACTCCCTCTCTCCTGGTGCCTGGTGTTCTCGATACCAATGCCCCTTCCTCTCCCAAACAGGCCTGGATGCGCCCAGAAATCTCCGCCGCATCTCCCAGACAGACAACAGCATCACCCTGGAGTGGAGGAACGTCAAGGCGTCCGCCGACAGTTACAGAATTAAGTACGCACCCATCTCCGGAGGTGACCATGCTGAGGTAGAAGTCCCCAGGAGGCAACAAACCACAACCAAAACTACACTCACAGGTGAGGTCCGCATCCCTGACCCAACTGGCCCTGGGTTGCAACCCTCCAGAGAGTGAATAAAAACGGTTCCCAGCTACCCATCCCACTTGGGCATCAGTGAGTCAGGCTGTGAAACAGTCCAGACATTGAGACATCGTAGCCTTCAGGGACTAGTTCAGGGCCATTTTTATGGCCTTCTGAAAGTCTGTCCAGTTTTGGGCTGAATCTCAACCTGCATGTTCTCTCTTAGGTCTGAGGCCAGGAACCGAATATGGTATTGGAGTGTCTGCCGTGAAGGGGGACAAGGAGAGTGACCCAGCCACCATCAATGCGGCCACAGGTGAGGTCCGCCTGGATTCCCACCTCCACGGGACTACCATCAGCAGACACAACAGGGCCCAGGAGGCAGGAAACCTACTTAAAAAGAAACAGTAGATGCCCAGAGGGAGGTGGGGCTTCTAGAATCATGCAGCCCAGATGCCCACATTCCAAAGTAGCATAAGCACTCCCCACGTGAATGATCCTAACGCTACTCTCTACGCAGGAAGGGGGACAGGATATTTTCCAAAAAATTGGAACCAGACTTTATAAGAGATCTACAAACTTTTGAAAGTTGGCAACTGATTCAATTTTTTATAAACCACTGACTAATCAAAACACATCTGGGGGCTTTTCTCTTAGCAAACACTTAACTTGTATTGCATACCCTCATCACATAAATTATAAGTGGCAGGAGCGTAGTTTAAGGCAATCTTTGCTCTTACGTATTGCATCCTGCAGCTCCAGCCTCTGAGGGAGGATGCTGAGGGGCTACATGATTTGAGGCCACTGATTCTTTCTGCAAGTTTGTTTGTTTTTTCTGGAAAATTTGTAAAGAAAGAAAACTCTTCCCTTTACCTCTCCACCAGCCTCCTGCTTATCTCCACCCCCCTCCGGACTGTGATGATAAGGGTGGCTGGTGTGGGGAGATCATTATGTAGGATGCAATGTTGAGCACTTATACATATTCTTTTTTATCTTTCATTTGGAGGTAAGTGTAGATTCACATGCAGTGTAAGAAAGAATACAGAGAGATCTGTACCCTTTGTCTAGTTCCCCCCATTGGTAAAATTCGTGTAACTGCAGAACACTATCACAACCAGGAAACTGACATTGATACAGTCTATCAACTTTATTCAGATTTCACTCAGCTGTGTGTGTGTGTGTGTGTGTGTATTTAGTTCTATGTTATCACTTGTAGATTTTGGAAGCTACCACTTGTTATCACTTGTAGATTTTGGAATCTACCACTACAGTCAGACACCAAATAGTTCCAATCCCAAGGATCGCTCTTGCTACACTTTTCTATAGCCAAGGCAACTCCCACCCTCCCCTTCACCTTAATCCTTGGCAATCACTGATCTAGGCTTCATCCAATTTTGTTATTTCAAGAATGCTACATAAAAGGACTCATACAATATGCAACCTTTAGAGATTGGCTTTTTCGCTAAGAATAATTCTCTTGAGATCCATCCAAATTGTGTCTTGTGTCAGAAAGTCTAAATAATCAGTTCCTTTTAAAGGCATTTAATTGAGTATCACTTCATGGTATGGATATATCACTATATTATTTTTAATCTTTCAAAAACTCAGTGAGGTACCGTACAATAATAGCATCTCACAAAGGTGAATACTGAGACTCAGACAGCTGAGTCACCTGAAGCCACACAGCGCTACGGCAGACCTAGGACTGTAGCCCACAACCAGCTTTCAGCCCCAGAAGCAGTCCTGCCCTGAAGCCTGAAGGGTGTTCAACTCTCTGTTTTCCTCCCAGACCTGGACGCGCCCAGGGACCTTCGGGTTTCTGAACCTACGGAGACCAGCTTGACCCTGCTCTGGCAGACGCCACTGGCCAAGTGTGACCGTTACCGCCTAAACTACAGTCTTCCCTCGGGCCAGCCAGTGGAGGTGCAGCTCCCCAGAGGCACCACCTCCTACGTCCTGAAAGGCCTGGAACCTGGGCAGGAATACACCATCCTCCTCACAGCAGAGAAGGGCAGGCACAAGAGCAAGCCTGCACGGGTACAGGCATCCACAGGTGAGGTCAGCCTCTGAGCTCTCGCCGCACCCTCTGTTGATTCTGAGGTTGCAGACCCATCAGCCAGATTGTCTTCAAATGAGAAGACCAGATGGGAAGGCGTGGGGATGTCTCTACTCATGACTGCTCTAAATCCCATTTGCAAGAGTTACTTACCTATCTTTTCCTCTTGTCAACTCATCAACAGCAAAGTTCCCTAGCTGGGCAAGCAAAGTGGTTTTTAAATATTTCCTCCTAGGAGAACTTAAAGCATCAAAGTTTGTGTTTGTCTTTGGTTCTTTTCTTTTTTTTAATTTTGTGCATTTCACAGAATCTTTTAAATTTTTCTCATTTTCCTCCCTCTTTAGCACAATTAATTAACTTTTCATTTTATTTCTTTTCAAGATGACCAAGATGTTGGGAATAATTCCTTGTTTTTTCCCCATTAATTGTTTTTATTCCAGGTCTTTTGCTTTCCTCTCAGGTTACCTGAAACATTGCACACGGTCCTTTGAGCCTTCCACGGTGGACTTCTCATTTTCTCTTGGTCATTAAGAGGTGAACTTTGTTTTTCCATGACAGCTTAATCCTGACCTCCAGTATCCCTTCTAGCCCAAGTATCCTGTTCTTTGTACCTGCTTCCATATTTTCTCAATGGCTGAATTGAGGAAAAAAATCAGTTCTTCCTATATGAAAATATACACATTTAACTTTGGCCCCCAAATATTCAAGAGTTTCAGGGGAAAATTGTTAATTCTTCAGGGTCTGACGAGTAATAGTCTTTAGTTTCAATTCAATAAGTAAGTACGTACTGAGAACCCACTGAATATATTGTAGTATGCTGATATTTGAGGGGAAAAATGGTTTATGTACTTAGCACTGCTATTCTGACTCATGTGCACTTACAGTCCCTGGGGGAAGACCAGATGGATGTTAGACAGCACTCAAGCAAGGAAAGGGAGTGACTGGGCAGCATTCAGCCAAGGAAAGGGAGTGACTGGGCAGCACTCAGCCAAGGAAAGGGAGTGAATGGGGGAGTCAGGAGTAGCCAGGGACGGTATCTTGGCAGAGATGCTATTCCAGCTGAGTCTCCATAAGCAGAAAATGTGTTGCACTGACGGGCATATTTGGAAATGCCTTGAAGCGTCTTTGTCATTTATGGATACTTTCACATGCGTATAACTGAAATCTCAAATAACAGTCACTTAAGCAAGATACAAGTTGGTTTCCTCTCTCATAAAGTAAGTCTGCGGTTAGGTGGTTCAGGGATGGCACAGCAGTTCCAAATTATCGGGGATCTGGGCTCCTTCTAGCTTCTGTTTCACTAGTCTTAGTTCTTGGCTTCCATTCTCAAAGTCACCTCCATGTCACAATACGGCTACTTCAGTACAGCCTTCACATTTGTGTTCTAGGCAGCACGAAGAAGGAAGAGCCAAAACCAAAAAAAAAAAGTACCTTCTAGATGAGAGTCTTTCTGGAAACCTCACCAATGACTTCTACTTGATTTCACTGGCCGCTTCTAGCTATAAGTAAGTCTAGGAAAGGTAGTCTGCTGGTGGAGCATGTTGCTGCCCACATAAAATTGTGGTAGTTTGTAAGGAAGAGAGAGAGAAGGGGTATTTAGTAGACAAAGAGCAGCCTCTTCAGAAAGTCTAAAGTGAGCTCAGGTGCTCAATTCTGTTGACTCTGTGCATGGACTGCTTCCCACGCAGCTATGAGATGACCATCAAGGATGCGTGGCGGTGGGGGGTGGGTAGCTTGATCATAGATGAGGGGGGAGGGGAGAATAAATTGGGAAGAAATAAATCTACGGTAGAGATTTCAATGGTTCAGCCTTATAAACATGAGTTTGTTATAAGATGAGAAGGGACCACAAATGAATCAGAGAAACAAGAGAGGGAATTTCTTCTTCTCTTCCCTCCTCCTCTCCCTCCCTCCCTCTCTCTCTCTCCCTCTCTCTTCACTTTTCCCTGAGTTTTACAAATGCTAGATTAAAGAGAGTTTCCTATCTCCACTCAATCATCTTACCCTCTGGCTATAGCCACTTTATCCCCTATCTCCAGCAGGGAATCCCCAGGCTTTAGCCGCTCAGGGAGATGAAAGCTTTGAAGTGAATCACAGGCTGGAATTACTTTGTCTCTAACTAAGAGCCCAGTTTTGGCATCCCAAGGGCTCAGTGGTTTCTTTTCCCCAGCCGTGCCTCCTTAACACTGTTTCAAAGAAATCACGTTGCATATTTAAAGACATTCTTCATTACAGGAAAAATGTGCAAAGTCCCTTTTATGGGCTCTTCCCCCATTGTCTCTAGAATATTTCTCTCTATGGCTTTCTCCATAGATTTTATTTTATTAAAAGTGAGGTGGACATTTCTCTCCATCTCCTGAAGTCTATCTTCCCAATAAATATCTCCTACAATATCCTCCCAGTAAATATCTCCTTCATCTACTCAGTCAGTAATGCACTACAACCATGCTCCGTGCTAGGTCCCGGGGATACTACAGCCATGAAGACAAGTCTGTGCTTCCAAGGAGGTAACTATCTAGTAAACAGACACCTTCACTTGCTGTAACTAGGCAAGCAGGACTATGCTGTGGAAGGCGTAAAGAAGCAGAAGTCCAGGCATCCGGCCTTGGTAAACACATGGGGAGAAAAAAGAAACAGGAAAAGTGGGAGCGCTTAGAGGAAGGTACCATGTGGTTATGAGTCCTGAAATGTCAAAGGGTTGTAGGTTCAAAGGTCAGAAGAAAGGGATTCCCAGCTCTGCATTACTCGATTCTGAATAGCGGAAGTCTGCAAAGTGTCGCTCATTGTCTGTGGGTTTTACAGAGAAGATGTGAAATTGGCTGCCCCAAAGCATTCTTCCCAGAGAATTCCAGGGCTCTAGTCGTGGCATTGAGCCAAAACGCAAGCCTTTTCCTTGATGCAGCACCAAGTTAAGTTAAAAGTATGCCTTACCTAGATGCCCATCACACCCGAAATACAATGCAAAGACCCTATCACAGGCTACACAGCCCTACGGAGTCTGGTCCTTCCCATCTCTCTGACCTCACTCCCACTACTTGTCCCCTTGCTCATTTCACTGTGGTCACCCTGGCCTTCTCGCTGTTCCTTAAGCATGCCAAGCCTGCTCCTACCTTAGGGCCTTTGCACATGCTACTCCTGCTGCCTTGATACCACTCTTCTCCCAGTTCTACACCCAGCACCTCCCTCATTTCATTCAGCTCAAGTCTCATCTCAACAGACCTCTCTGTCAACCAGTCTAAAACGGTGCCCTATCCTGATTTACCCCTTCATGCTGCTCCAGAGTTCCTCATGACACTTGCCTGACGTCACTCACTCGTTGGTTTACTTACCTATGGCCTGCCTCCTACTTCTAGCCAGAAAGGACTCTGTCTCCTTCATCCAGCGCTGCAGCCCCAGTACCTTGAACACAGACAAACACGTGGCAGATGCCTCATGAGCATCTGGGGACTCCAGCTCCTCCAGAGGCAGTATTTCCACTGAATCTTCTGGTCTTTTTCTTTCACCTCTGTATCAAAGGCCCAAATTCTCTCTCTTAAGGATTAAGGGAAGGGAAGTCATTCTCCTGGAGTCTTTAATTAAGCTTACTCTGGATAAAAATGGAAGGAAAGAAAGAAGGAAGGATGGGGGGAATGAGAAAGGGACGGAGGGGGGAGAAAGGAAGGAAAGAAAGAAAAAAGGTACTATCCCTGTTAGCATTGAACAAAATGAGTCTGTGCCAGGCATCTCCCCCTCTGGCCCCATATTTGTATTCTCATAAACTCAACAACACCCTGCTTGAAGTGGAGGCCATGATTTTCTTTGAGCAGTAAGGGCCATAAAGCAGGGAGGATATGCAGAAACCCAAGGCCAATAAAGCATCCTCCCACACCGCCTAAGACTTGACAGTGATACCCCAGTAATTCTCAAGGGTTTGGGAAGCAGAGAGGTGGAATTTTGTTTTTAGCCACAGCTGCAAGTAATAGAAAACATTCTGCTCTAATTTTCCATTTTGATTTTCTCATGGAGCAAACTGAAATTCAGTCAAATATCTCTCCATCCAACAAGTATTTATTTCTTACCTGCCATGGGTCAGGCAGCGCTGGTATAGAGAACAGAAACACACAACCCCTCCACTCAGGAAATGATACACATTGCAGTGAGAATGAGAGAACCAAAACCAAAATTATAGGAACATAACTAGTCTGCTTAGAGGAAGGTGTGGGAAGCTACAGGAGCACAGAGGCAGATACCCATCCCAGACCTGAGCAAAGTGAAGGCAGCATATCAGAGAAGGCTTTTTGGAAGAGGTGATACTTCGCTGAATCCTAAAAAAGGAAAATGAGTTGGGCAAGCAGAGAAGGGAGTCACGACATTTCCAGCTGGAGGAACGGTATGTGAGAAGCTCAAAGGCATGAGAAACTTCATGTTAGTGAAACACCAGCCATACAGTCCTGCTGTATGATGGAGCTGGGGATAATAGGGTACAAGGTTACAGACATTATCAGTACCATCTACAAAGGGTAGTGAATATCATGCCGAGGGGCTTGGGTTTCATTCTTGACAGTGTGAAGAGTCACCAGAAAGTTTTAAGGCAGGCAAGGCTTTTAATTTCACTTAACTTTACAAGATGAGATCCAAGCAATTTAATCTACCCTTAGGGGTCCTGAGGCTTGAATTTGGCCATCCCGCTGCTGTTGGAGAATCACTCTCTCTCCCATCGGTGAGCACTAAAAGTGCATTCCTCAGTCAGCACTTGGTAATTACCATCTACAAGATGGTGGAAATCTAAAGATTTAAAGTTGGCACAGCCAGAAATTCCCCCAGGCCAGCTGGTCAACTCACCATGAGCACAGAAATGGGATTTTGAAATTCTGATTTCCCAGGCCCACTGACATTGTTCAGAGGGTAGATGCCAGTGCACAGCTGGAAGAAAAAGACAACAGCCTTTTCATAAAGAAAGGCCAAGAAATTCACTATGGAACTATACAACGGAAACACTGGGCTTCTGGGGCAGTAAGCCCACAAGTGTGTCATTTGCTGTTGAAATGCAGAGTCCGCATTGATGAGAAGCCTCTGGTCTCGATCTCGACTGTTGTCTGTTGTATTTTTATTCACGTTTTTCCCTCTCTTTTCATAATTCTTACCTGCCTCCTTTTAATTTATCTACCGATTTTATTAATTGAAGTTACACCTTTTACTTATCTGTCTAGCATTTGTTTAGTGAAGGGTTTTGGGTCGGGCACGAAAAGCACCCACCCAGCAGTGGTCACGGTCACAGCACTAAATATAACTGATTTTTTTTTTCTTGATCTGCCTAGCCCCCTCCCCCCCAACACACACACAAAAAGTGGAAGAATAGCCAAAAATTTTGGTGGAAGTATCATCACCATGACTATTACCATTTACTGAGCAACATGACATTTTATGAAAATTAGTCTATCCACTGTAAGAAGAGATGAAGCAGGATGTGAAGGACATTGTATAAAGTATCCGTGGCATATAAAAAAGCTGATTTAAAGAAAACAGTGGTTCTCATGAGGAAGAGACATTTTCTAATGTGGATCTCCTCCTCTCTCCAACCATCTTTACTACAACAGCTTAATAGACAATCTGTAACCCCTCCATAACCCCTCCCTCCCCCAGTTAGGTAATTCTCCCCACATCTCTTGCAGCCTGGTACCTGAAATCTCTTTCATGGAAAAAAATATGCTTTATGTCATAAGTAGAGAAAGAACTTAAAAGGCGAGGAAACACTGACTTAATTCACACAAGGGGGGGGTCAACTATCAATGTCAGCTAGGTTCTTGACAAGAAGTTTTGACAGCAGCAGGAGAAAAAAAATAAGAAAGTGGGATAAAAAGGAGAGTTTATGGGCCACAGAGTTCATTTCCTTAACTTTACAGTTTGGCTTAGATTGGTTTTTGTCTGATGTCTCTTCATGCATGAGGGCATAAATATTTGAAAAGGACACACTCCTGAGTTTAGTTGTGCTAAAATCCCAAGGTCAAGGAGATAATTGCTACAACTGGAGCACTGCTCCTGGCCTCACAAGGGCCACTGGGTTAAAAGATAGCTGATCTTTTCCCCTTTCTTTCCCCACAAGTAGATACATCACTTGGAGCTTGGGGTCCTCTTTTTCTCACCTAGACCATGTTTGTGTGGTTAAGAACTGCTATGGGGTCTTGGATAAGGGCTCCAGGACACAGATTTGGGTTGAATGAGGAATCTGTAGAATGAAGGTCAAGGTCAGGTATGGCAAACATTTTCTGAAAGGGCCAGACAGTATTTTAGACTTTTCAGGCCATATGGTCTCGGTCTCGACTCCTCTACTGCACCACTGCAGCACATAAGCAGCCATCAGCAATGTGTAATTGTGCAGGCACGGCTGAGCTCCAATGAGATTTTACTTATGACATCAAAATTTGAATTTCATATACTTTCATCTGTCATGAAGTATTCTTCTTTGGATTTTTCCAACCATTTAAAAATTTAAAAACTGTTGTCAGCTCACTTATTACCAAGAGAGGCAGCAGGCTGGATTTGACCCTCAGATCATAGTTGGCAGACCGCTGTTCTAGATCCAACAAGATTTGAAGGAGTGTCAGCTTTGCCAAAATGGAACAATTAGGAAGAACCTTCCCCAGAACGTAGAAAAGTCTGAATCAAACAGATTCTTGAAAAGAAACATTTTCCCCTCTGAAAGGATATCTTCTATCCAACTGCAAGCTAAGGTTTTCAAGCGAGACGTCTGCTTTAATGGACAGATAGGACTGATTTGGAATGAGCAGCCAATGTGAGGCATACAGAGAGAAACAATTTGTTCACCTAAATGAGCTCAAGGCAGTTCTTACTCTGTTGTTTAGAGGATCTGTTTCCAGAGAAAATCCTTTCTTCCTAGGTGATGCAAAGTCCATTTAGGCTCAGCCTGGGCAAATTATCACCTTGAAGGCATATGCATTCAGACAAGTGAATGTTCTGTGTTTGCTCATTCTAGAGATGAATAAAGACGGCAAGTTTTAACTGAGCTTAATAAGCTGTTTCCCAGGGCCTCAGTCTTTCTTTCTATCCAATGAGGGACAGCTCTGCAAAGACTCAGTGACTTCCTCTGGACAGTCTTACTTGTACTGTGTTAATTTATCTCTGATCTTTCTGAAGTGGTTTACGTAAACTGATTTGAGCCCCAGAAACTGACAAAAATCCCAACATAAAGAGACTAAAACATGCCTTCCAGGAGAGATTGAGGAAGCACGGAAAGGAAGAGAATCTAAGAGGAGGCAATTTCCTCAAAACACAGAAGGCTGGACGGCTCAGGCCAAGGATCCCAAGCGTAGCCGAAGGCTGTTCCTATGATCTCACCTTTAAGATGAGAGCCGCTTTCCAAAGTGGAAACTGCAGCCCAGAGCAGTACTAACACAGACGTGTAGCATTTTCCAAATCCACAGGACACTGCTCAGTAGAAAAACACCGTATTCAAAAGTCAAACCCAAACACACCACAAGGCAAAATAAGTATTCTATTGATTTATCTGTTGGTGTTTTGATGGTGACAGCATGGCTCAGGGATGCAGGTGGCCCTTGGGGCCCCCATGGTCTCGCAGCATTGGCAGCGGGTTTGCCATTTCTGAGTTCCCAGATGGAAAGCATTTCAGGAATGATTTAACTGACCCCGTCTCTGTCATTATTCAGACCACGCCCCTGAAATGGAAAACCTCACCGTGACCGAGGCTGGCTGGGACGGCCTCAAACTCAACTGGACCACAGCTGACCAGGCCTATGAGCATTTTGTCATTCAGGTGCAGGAGGCCAACAGGGTGGAGGCAGCTCAGAACCTCACGGTGCCCGGCAGCCTGCGGGCTGTGGACATCCAGGGCCTCAAGGCCGCCACCCCTTACAGAGTCACCATCTACGGGGTGATCCGGGGCTATAGAACACCAATGCTCTCTGCTGAGGCCTCCACAGGTACCTCTTACCTTTCTGTCTATAGCTTCTGTTTTTCCCAACAGGAACCTGCCCAAGCATAATCAGAGGCAACTCGTTTTTGTTTTTGTTTTGTTTTGTTTTGTTTGCGGTACGCGGGCCTCTCTCACTGTTGTGGCCTCTCCCGTTGCGGAGCACAGGCTCTGGACGCACAGGCTCAGCGGCCATGGCTCACGGGCCCAGCCGCTCCGCGGCACGTGGGATCTTCCCGGACCGGGGCACGAACCCGTGTCCCCTGCATCGGCAGGCGGACTCTCAACCACTTCCCACCAGGGAAGCCCCGCAACTTGTTTCTGAATAGACTTGAGTACCTTAAGTAATAGCACTATGGTGCCTAATGATGGTAAGATATCAAGCCGCACAACTCCTGGGGTAGCTTTCTCACTGCACCCCATGTGAACCACAGCCTCTGGGGCTGTGCATAGCCCAGCCTGGGGACTATACACACAGCCCCAATGGCAGGGACCTTTGGCTTCACAAACAGGGCTCCCTCCTGGTGAGGGATGTTAAGGCATTATATTTAGAAGGAAAAAATAATAATAATCTCTTTGTCTGCCGGAGGCTAGGGCAATTCCTTAATGAAATAAGATCACAAATGTTTTCCTACGCCTCACCCCCTTGGCTCTATTTCTCAAATTTAGGAAGCTGCATGGTTATCTAAAGAAAGTCACATTTAAAAAAAAAAAAAAAAGTAATATAAAGTCTATTCTTTTGTTAAGGAGTCCCTGGATCTTGGTGTGTGATTTGATCGTTAAACTAGTTCTTTTTTAAAATATTTTATCTTTTTTATTTGCATTTGCTATCTCAACATTTGCCCATTCGTTTTTTTTTTTATCTTTATTGGAGTATAATTGCTTTACTATGGTGTGTTAGTTTCTGCTTTATAACAAAGTGAATCAGTTATACATATACATATGTTCCCATATCTCCTCCCTCTTGCATCTCCCTCCCTCCCACCCTCCCTATCCCACCCCTCCAGGCGGTCTCAAAGCACCGAGCTGATCTCCCTGGTTTTTTGTCCTTCTCCAGGAGAAGCTCCCCATTTGGGAGAGGTCACGGTGTCCGAGGTGGGCTGGGATGCCCTAAAACTCCACTGGACAGCTCCGGAAGGAGCCTACGAGCAGTTTCTCATTCAGGTGCAGGAAACTGACACAGAGGAGGCAGCCCAAAACCTCACTGTCCCGGGAGGACTGAGGTCCGTGGACCTGCCTGGGCTCAAGGCAGACACTCACTATAGCGTCACCATCCGCGGGGTGACTCGGGACTTCAGCACAACCCCTCTCTCTGTTGAAGTCTTGACAGGTATTCTAGGCTACTTCATTAATTTGTTTCCTCCCACTGTCTCTGCTCAGGAGGCATCAACACTCTTCCCTCCTCTAAACTGGGTTCAGCCCCTACCCCAGTGGGAAATACCGGTGAATCATCCCTGCTTCCATACAAAGGTCCTGTCCCTTATTTGGCCGAGTCCTAGTCCTAGCATGGCAGCCAATTCCAGGGAAAGTTCCACCTACTCTTCTTTTATATAAGTTGAGGTGACTTTTCTTTTAAAGCAAGTTTCAGTCGTAATAGCTAAGAAGTTGGAAAGCACACTCTGCGAGTGGGGAAAAAATAAACGTTGATCTGAACTCATTTTAAGAACGCATCAGAGGACTCCCCAAAGCACCATTTGTATGGCAAGAATGGAAGTTGTGAACAATTCTGAGAACTATGTTTCATTTCCAAAGGCTGACTAGAAAAGCCCTGGCTTTAGTGCCAACAGAGTGTCCTCAACACCGGCTGTAAATCACGCATCTGCAATCAACACTCACCAAACAACTCACCCCAACCTCAGCCAAAATGCCATCTTGCCTGAATCCCAGCATGCAACTGCCTTTTTTAGTAACTCAGCAACTCTGTCTTCTTATGCAGAGGAGGTTCCAGATCTGGGGAACCTCACCGTGACTGAGGTTAGCTGGGATGCCCTCAGACTGGACTGGACCAGGCCAGATGGGATCTATGAGCAGTTTGTCATTGAGATCCAGGAGGCTGACCAGACCCAAGAAGCTCACAGTCTCACGGTTCCTGGCAGCCTGTGCTCTGTGGAAATCCCAGGCCTCAGGGCTGGTACCCCTTATACAATTACCCTGCGCGGCGAGGTCAGGGGCCGCAGCACTCAGCCCCTTGCTGTGGAGGTCATCACAGGTATACGACCCTCCTCCCAGACCAGGGACCTGATTGTGTCAGCCAATTCATTGGAATAGAGAAAATTCCCCATGTATCAGGGCCCTCTCTCAAAGCTGTTGGCAGGCAGCGTGAACACAAGCTCTAACTCCGGAGGGTGCGGGTTGGAATTCCACCTTTCTGGCCAAATATTCTTGGGTATCTCATTGTACACCTCTGAGCCTTCATTTCTCACCTTCAAATCAGAGATAATACTCCTACCTCAGAACACTGTCTTGAGCAGTAAATGAGATAATGAACAAAAGTACATAGCAAAGCACCCCTCCTGTAGTAAATTTTGAATGCCAAATAGCTAAATTTATCAGATAGCAACATATCATAATATAAATAGCATAAACAGTAGGGCTGTGACACAAGAATAAGGTCAGAACTTTCTAGAGAAATCTTATCATAAGTGGCCTCAGAGTCACTTACTGCCATCCATCTGGTAGTCAGACCTCCACAGAATAACCTTTGAAATGATCTACCATCTTGATCTGCCAAGTCTCTCTCTCCTTAACAGACCCTCAAGGCAGGGCTATTTCTAAGAAAGGACAGTCACGTTTGACTTCAAAGTTTTTGATTCAGTTTGGAGAGGAAAAACAATTCATCTCAGTTTGTCCCCTGAAGATGTGCAACTCCATCTGTTATAGAAAACTCTGTGCTGGTCATGCGGTTTCTAGAAACAACTTTTAAAAAAGTCATGGGAAAATGAGCCTGATTTGGGGGAACAGGGTTTTTATGCTGGGCCCTAAGCCCATGCCCTTCTCTACACATACTGTGTTTTGAAAATGCCGCCCAAATAACCTAATCAAATGAATTGTTTTCCTTGCTCATACATACCAAATAAACCTGGCCCTTGCTAGAAACTACACACAGTTCCCCAAATAAGAGAAGTAATGTTGCAATACACCTAAACTGGCCAGATTATCCATGGCCTGTGTTTCCCAGAATATTGTCAAACCAAACGAGCAAAAGGGGCCTTTGAGACACGCGGGATCTGGGAGCAGGGTGCTAATGATCCACATCTGTAGTTCGTAAACGTTTTGTAAACGTTTTGTTTTTAGCAGCAAATTCCTTTTGCACGTGAAATCTTACAAGGAGCCCCACTATATGACAGATAAATGAACAGCTATTCTTGGTGAGCTGGGAAGGAGGAGAGGGCTGCCCACACTCGCCTCGTGCACTGAATCCTGGAATATCTCATACTCTTTCTGGGGGAAATCTTCCAGATATTTTCTTTTCTGACTTCAAATCCATGGCCACTTCAGCCTTAAAAAGAGAGGCTGGGAGATTGCACTTAACCCTGAGTAGCATTCCACTAAGTAGTGAGTGTTTCCATATCCGGAACCCAAACTTTCTAAATCAGCAATGACTACATTAAATTTCCTTCCTACCTTGTAGAAAAATGAATACTGGGCCCTGCTCTGCACCATTTGCTGAGCAAAACATAATCACTTTTAATGAAGAGTAGGCACAAACGGCCTTGTTTGTGATGCAGACATTCTTCAATCAGACACAAAGTGCTATCAGGAGAAGCGGGGAGGGAAAATGCAAAGCCAAGAATCCAGTACAGTACGGAAACTTTGATCTCTGAAGGATTAGAAAAGTCCAAAGATAAAACATCGGACTTGTCCAAACCTGATTCAGCACATGCTTTATACACCCCGTCAGACAGCCTGTGGCCAACAATGAGATGATCTCTCCAAAGTCCAGTAATGAGACGAAGCAGGTAATTCTCTCCCACGTGACCAAGAAGTTCCAAGGAGAAACATCGAAACAGTGATACACAGCTCTGCATTCTCGGAGCCAACCAACTGAGGATAGAAAATACTAGGGAAAAAAATTCCAGGAAGCTCCAAAAGGCAAAACTTGAATTTGCCATGTGCTGGTAACTACACACATAGCATTTACATTGCATTAGGTATTATAAGTAATCTAGAGATGATTTTTTAAAGTATACAGGAGGATGTGCATAGGTGATATGCAAATACTACACCATTTTATATGCATCCTCAGCTTGTTATCTATGGGGGTCCTGGAACCCATCCCCCAAGGGTACCAAGGAACAGCTGTGTGTCTGTTAGGCTGCCACTTACCAGGTCCTCACTATGTATCAGGTGTGACGTCAGGTATGTGTCAGGTATAAACTCAGAGGTTTATAAATATTATCATCCAATCATCACACATTCCAATGAAATGGTACTGTCAGCTCCAATTGAAGATGAGGGGCACAAGGCTCAGAGATGACCCGGGTGACATGCCCAAGATTACGCAGCTAGCAAACATCGGTGCTGGAGTTCTAACCAAGGCCCATCTGCCTCCAGAGCCTGTACTTTTAACCAACTCCTACTTCTCTTACCCTGACCCACAATCCCACATTTTTCATGGGCCTTTAGGGTGCTAGTCACGCATGATCCTCAGAGACCTCCCAGCAGTGGGTTGTCAGCGGTCGTGACGGCATTGCCATCTCAAGGAAGAACAGTGTAGATGTTCCCCTTTCTGACCATCTTCAACTCCTGAAGAAAGCTGTGGCCAGATTACTGCAGTTCAAACAGGAAACTCCCCGAGACCAAGAATGACCACACACACAAACACAAGAAAATCTCTTGCCCCTTTCTTTCTTCCCTAGAGCTGGGCTGTGGGACGTTTGGTTTCTTCGCTTTCTGTTTGCAGCACTGACAAATTCCTCTCTGTCCTCCTTCAGCGGAGCTCCCCCAGCTGGGACACTTAGCCGTGACCGAGGCTGGCTGGGACGGCCTCAAACTCAACTGGACCACAGCTGACCAGGCCTATGAGCATTTTGTCATTCAGGTGCAGGAGGCCAACAGGGTGGAGGCAGCTCAGAACCTCACGGTGCCCGGCAGCCTGCGGGCTGTGGACATCCAGGGCCTCAAGGCCGCCACCCCTTACAGAGTCACCATCTACGGGGTGATCCGGGGCTATAGAACACCAATGCTCTCTGCTGAGGCCTCCACAGGTACCTTCCTCTCCCTGTCCATGATGCTTTCTCTCCAAGAGGCGTGTGGGGAGCCAGCTTCTGTCCATATCTAAATCCTTCCCACGTGCCCATCGGCTACTGAACTTGCATGCTCACACACCTCCCTATGGGCTGCGCCTTGTTCCAGATGCTCTGACCTCTCACGAATGAACGCGCAGATGCTACCTTTTCTGACCTCTAGCCTCTCCCAGACCTTACCTATCCAATCCTGTAACTACATCTCTTCTAAAGGATGGCTTTCCATTTCACGAGACAGCCCGATGGTCTTAACTCTTTTCTCCGGTGCTTGGCTGTAACTAAAAGCCGACCCTTCCGATGTGTGAGTTCTGGTGGAGCACAGATTATTTACCTTAGAGAGTCTTTTTGCTAGTTGCAAATTGGTGCTTTACTATCCCAGATCCCTCAAGGGTATGGGCATGTGGTTCTTGCATTTAAAAGAAATGTTTTAATTTAAATGTTTCTTTAAAATGCACTGAGTATAATACCGAGAACTGAATTACCCTCCTCCTCCGGGCAATTCTCTCAGATACTCAAGTCACTGTTAGAACATCAAATTAGCAAATAGCTAGACCAAAAAAGAAAGAAAACAAAAAAATCACACAATTATGACTGGAGACAGTACCAAAGAACAAGCCATTCATTAGCAGAAGTACACACAGCAGCATTTGAAACAAAGAATGTCCCGGGCTATGAATGTCAAAGATCTGATGCCCTTTTTGTTCTTTTAATCGAGAGGTGCTCCCTGGACTGTTGGCCTTTGCATGGCACACTCCCAGCCCGGACCCAGGAGGGTGCATTACAGCTTACTCATCACTCTGCCCCAGTGACAGGGCATCATTCAGTGTTTCCCTGCAGCCTGCTCAAGAGCCCAGCCCTCCCCAGCACTGGTTTCCATGTTTCATCTTCCCATGTGCCTCCATTGGTGTGAAACTGAACAGACGCTGTCAGGTTTGGTTTTGCATATGCCTGCCCCATTTTCCTATAATTATTGCAACTAAACTTTTCTGCAGACCTGTGTGTCCTAGTGGATTCTAGCAAAAGCTCTGCATTTTAGCCTCAATCATTTCAGTAACTCTCGCTGAGATAAACACACAGCACAGACAACTGCTGCATGAATGGTGACCCTGAAATGCCTAAAAATTGCAGCTGAGGCTGCCCTGGATGGACTCAGGGCTCTTTTATCTAACATCCATAAACAATCCCTTCTCAGAAGGCAAAGAAATCACCCGCCACTTTTGATCTTTCCTGAAGATCTTGCGGTTTGGGTGTTCTTAGTATTTTTATAGGTTTTTTTTTTTTCTTTATAATGATAGCAACATTCTTGCTCCTGACAAGTTGGTCTGTGGGGAAGAAGGGCCATAATTCCATCTGACCTGTGTTTCACCAGATCTCTTGGGACGGGAAGTCTTTCTCCTGCCTTGCTAGAGAGACAATAATAGCTTTTCAAATCTTGCTTCTGCCTGCCTTCTGCACATTTTATTCCTGTTGCTTGGAAAACCACTGGTAGGATCATCTCTGAGACAAAATGTTACTTCTTGGCCAAACAGGGTTGCCTGATGGCCTTGTCCTGGCTCAGCTCTCTTGGTTGGCAATGCAATACTAGCTTTCTTGGCCCATGTAGAAGCAGTTAAGAAAAGACAAGCTATTTTCACAGAATATGAGAACAGCTGGCCCTTGTCAGAAGTAAGATGAAAATACCAAGATTTACATTGACAAATTGCCAATTCCCTTTAAGTCACAAAATCAGAAGCCTCAAGGTACCACCTTGGGAGGGTAATGGCGTCAGAATTATTTAGTCGTCATCTGAACAGATGGGAGCTCCCTCAAAGCAAAGGATGTCTGCTGGCTGCAGCCAAGTACTTGTGGTCTCCTGAGTGCAATTTAAGAGACTAGAAGCCGCCAGCGCTCGTATCTTTTGACCGATGGCCAGCATCCCTGAGGTGTGGCTCCCAGAAGCATCTGGGCTTCGACAGAACAGGTCCTGCTGCCGTCACTGGGCATGTCTCCTCATACACGCCAGATCTCGGCCAGGCCCTGATCTCGTGTGGCAGCTCCAGAGCGGGGAAATCTAATTGCCATACCTTCCTTTTTGTATTTTTCTTTTAATAAATCCCCTTTTTCTCTCCCATTGGCACTGATTGGTAACATCTGTTCATGTCACCCTAAGCCTGTGAACTATCGGATCTTTCTAGCTGGCTATGGTTCTGTTAACAACTGCAGTCTTAAAACCCAGACGCAATGATTAACTCAGATTTATTTGTTTCTTCTCTCCTACCCCTCCTTTTTCAGCCGGAGAACCTGAAATCGGAAACTTAAATGTTTCCGACATCACTCCTGAGAGCTTCAATCTCTCCTGGACGGCTACCGATGGGGCCTTCAAGACCTTTACCATTGAAATTATTGATTCCAATAGGTTCCTGGAAACGATGGAATATAACATCTCTGGTGCTGAACGAACTGCTCACATCTCAGGGCTCCGCCCTAATAATGATTTTATTGTCTGCCTCTCTGGACTCGCTCCCAGCATCCGGACCAAAACCATCAGTGCCGCGGCCACCACAGGTACATGCACGTTCGCCCGCTCCCAACACCCTCTCTCCAGAGTCTTTTTTGCAGGGCAAAGCCACTCCTTCCTGCCCACTGGAGCACAGGCCACAGGGCACTAACTGTTCCGTGACACTAGGCTGGAGCTATTTAACATAACTCTCTTCCAGCAGCAGCCCAAATGGTGACTTTCCTAATTTGTCCCTGACCAGGACATTTGCAGCAGAAAATGTAGTTTGGTCCAGGCTGCCAAGTTGAATCTGGAGAAAAGAATTCTCCTCATCAGTAGCCAAAAAGCCATGATGAGAGCCGTCCTTGACTTGGAAAGACGTCTATATTGGTCAGAGAGGTCTTAAAACTTATATTGTGTGTTATCCAACTGTCTTTGTCTTCCTAGTGCCTTTGACTTCCTAATACCCAAATATTCCAACGATTTAATGAAACTGAACTGGGCAAGTGATGAGAAAGAGCAAAGATTATTCACCACATGAGTTCACGAGGAAATCATGCCATTCAGACCACTCCAATTCCAATGCCACCTCTAGGAGAAAAGACCAGAACATGCTGGCTTGCTTCCAGAACAGTGAATGGCAGATGGCAAAAATAAAAGTAGAGTAGAGTTTAAATAAGGAATTTGGTCAACAAAAGAGTGAACCGCTTTCACTAAATCCGCGGTATCTGTGACATACACACTATGGGAAATGCTCTCTGGAATGCAGCAAAAGACAATTCTATGTGAATTCAGAAAGGAGAGCCTTGTCCATTCAAAATAGCATTCTTAGCACATTTTGGACAATGCCTTCTCTTGAGAGATAAAGTTAGACATCACAAACTGAAATTTAAAGTTATTTGTGGAGTAAGCACAGGGGAGTCTTTTCTTCTTGATCGCAAAAAGGGGTCCCATATTCTAGGGCAATTTAAGAAAAGGGTTAACATTGTAGTATCAAAAGCATCTATCATTTAAGTCACTCACAGCTGAGGGAGAGTCTGTCCTCATTCCACATGAGTCCACAAAGTGTTATCAGCATGGACCACAGGAAAGGCAGTGAGCCAGCAATATCTAGTTCTCAGCCCAGCCAGATGAAAGTATACCAAAACCTAGGGAAATTAGTCAAACACATATATTTCTTCCTCATGGCTCAAGTTGGTTTTCAAAAAAAGGCAAGTGTCTTTACCAGAGGGTTAAGGCTAAAACTTTATGGATTTAGTCTTACATGTTTTGATTTTGACCCTCTAATAGTGTTTTGTTTTTTTGTTTTTTGTTTTTGTTTTTGGCTGTGTTGGGTCTTCATTGCTGCGCGTGGGCTTTCTCTACTTGCGGCGAGCAGGGGCTACTCTTCGATGCAGCCCTCGGGCTTCTCATTGCGGTGGCCTCTCTTGTTGAGGAGCACGGGCTCTAGGCACGCAGGCTTCAGTAGTTGTGGCCCTAGAGCATAGGATCAGTAGTTGTGGCGCACGGGCTTAGTTGCTCCGTGGCATGTGGGATCTTCCCGGACCACAGCTTGAACCCTTGTCCCCTGCATTGGCAGGCGGATTCTTAATCACTGCGCCACCAGGGAAGTCCTTCTAATAGTGTTTTGAATTGACACACTTTCGTATTTTTTTCTTCTTGCTTTAGTAGCTGAACCTCTCCTTAGCTGCCTCACTGTCTCAAATGTGACCTCGGGCAGTGTGTCCATCTCATGGGTAGCTCAGGAGTCTGCCTTTGATAGCTTTCTTATAGAAGTTAGGAATCTGACCACCTCCAGGAAATGGTGGTACGTTCTGTGCCTGTGGCGTCTCGCAGCTTTGTCATCACCAGCCTCAAAGCTTCTTCTGATTGCACTGTCCACCTTCACGGGCTGACTGGCAGGCAGTGTGCTCAGACCCTGATGGTCCACGCAACCACAGGTATTTCCCACGATGGGTTCTTCACTCTCCCTTGAACTTCCCCTGAGGAGCGTTCCAAAAAAATCAACCTCTACCCATTTTTCACCCTCCTGGTCCCTCCAGATCCTTCTCAAATTTGAGAGAGACATCCAAATCAGAGCTTGAAAACTTTGAAAAGAAAAATTCTCACCCCAAATTAAGGAACTTCTGTGTCAACCTCTTTTTTCTAAATACCCACTCACATCTGGAGTTGCTCTGTTTGTTTGTATAGAGTTAACCTGATGTGCTTTGCTTGAATTTCCAAACCATCCTTTCATCTGATCTTGAATAATCTTTTCCAGTTCCCATTATTGTCTGCCTGTGGTCTTTCTAATCAAAGTTTGCCCATGTCTTATTCAAAGGGGTGTGTGCATGCCATTGTTGTTTTCCTCGGTCAGAACGATCTACATTCTCTTTCTCTCCACCAAGATTTTAAAAGTAGTGTCACTAGCATGCAGAGAAAAACACCCCAAAGCACACCCCAAGTCCCACACGAGAGGACCCAGTGGCCTCATCTTGTTCTTGAGGCTTTTGTCTGCATTCCCTACAGACTGCTCTTTTTTTGACATTTACTCTATCAAGCATGTTTTGTCATCCACTGACATCTGTCACAAAGTGTCAGAGTCTTCCTTTCATCTATCATCTTGTTCAAATCTTGGTGCATGTGGTGAGCATTCAGAGTATTGTTTTTGAAAATGTCTGTCTTTCCTGGAAGCAGACAACATGTCAAGAAACTGTTTCAAAGAGCGAGAAGTGGTAAAAGAAAAACACCCCTAGCTTGCATGCAACACCGACCAGACCCTAACTACCGTTCTCTGAGTTCTCTTCTTGCATCTCGCTTTTCAGCTTGGTTGCATCCTTTGGGAGACAGCTAGAGGTTAAGCTAACCTTGCAAACCCAGGTCTTATTGTGTTTTGGCACTGCCAGTCTCTGTCTGGTAGCATGAAAAGAGTCCTAACGTGCGTCATTAATTTGGGAGATTCCTTCCACAGCAAAACATAAGGAAAAAGCAGACAGAGTCCCATTTGAAGGATTTCACTTTTTCTGTGGTTGAGGTAATTTGCCAATGCTGTACCTGAAAATTATAGCATCATTAGCTTCTCTAACTAATTGCTAAGGAGGAAATCCCATGCCATTACTTACGGCTATCCTCTGCTTCTGAGCCAGATTCATTTGTCCTTAGAGACTTTATGGCATTCAGTTATGCTGTGCAGTTGTCCAGTTAAAGTTTATCCAGATGAGCTCCTTCTTTCCTCCAAATACTGGAGCTGCAGCAAAACAACACCCGAGTCCTTGGAAGAAAGAGTCTGCTTCTTCCCAACCCTAAATCCTGATCCTAGTATCTCAATCCTCCAGGACTGTTGCCTCTCTCTAAAATACAGTCTGGGTTGAACTTATTTTAATGTTAGTGTTATTCGATGAATGTGCATTTAGGTGGTCAGACCATATACATCCCAGTTGAAACCAGCAGTATAAGGCCCCTACATTCAAAATGAATTGCTCTCATCACTGATTATCTAGATTTTAAGGGACAAGAGAAACCTAACCTCAGGGGAACCATCCATCTTTCCAAATTATCCAATAAGTGAATTTCAAAATCAGAAAATGCAAAGTCTAACTTCAAGTTTTCCTTTAACTTTTACATATACCAGGAATTTTTAAATAGAGGACATTTTCACCTTTATAGTGTTTAGAGTGAGATGTAGATTTTCCTACGGTGCATACATTTGGGTTTTTGACTACTACAAAGAATTTCTCTTCTGGGGATATTAACCTTTAATTTCTACAATCCAAATAGATCACAGAAGACTAAATCGGGAAACTCCAAAGTAGCATTTTCTAAGGCACGTTCAGTGGCACACCAGCAACTTGAGATGTTCAGAGAATATTCCTCAGGAAAGGTATCCATTGATAAGCTTATGAAGTGCTGGGCTGAACAAAATTAAGTAGGCTTCTTTACAGAACCAGCACTCTGAGGCCTTTAAAATGCTAGTGTGCTTCGTGAATCTCTAGGGTGAGATATAATATTCAATATAATGTGAAGCTATCTTTTCTTGGAACATCTTACAGAGCTAGCGTCCCATCACAAACCTTAGAAAATGTACTCTTAATACACCTTTACAATAATTCATCTACTGCTATAATGGCTTCTTCACTTGTCTTCATACATGACCAGAAAGTGGTCCCGTCTCTACTTAAAAAAAAAAATGCAAGTCCACACCTGCAGAGAAAGCAATGTATTTTCTAACATTATAACCAACGCAGGTGTGGACACAACCTAATACACTACCTTTCTGCAAATATTTGGAGGGACTGATACTTTCATATTCTATGGCTACGTTCTGTAGAAATCCTCTGCTTCCTCTCATAATGTGTCTCTCTTTCTCTCTGCCCATGTTCCTTTCCCTCAGAGCCAGAGCCACTGCTGGGCATACGCTAATCCTTAGCACTATTACCCCTGACAGCTTCAACGTGCCATGGACCACTCAAGCAGGGCCTTTTGCAAAGATTGTTATCAGTGTCAGGATTTCTCCCTCGCTGCAGGAGCCCCAGCAGTTCACAGTCTCAGGAGACGCACAGCACGCTCACATCACAGGCTTGGTGGAGAACACTGGCTGTGACGTTAGTGTGGCAGGGACCACCTGGGCTGGGGACCCCACCAGACCCCTCACTGCCTTTGTCGTGACAGGTACTCATTCAGAGGTTCTCGCTTGTCTGTTCAGAATTCTTAAATGGGGAAAAGAAAGAGGATAGGCATTCTAAAGGGAAATTCAACCCCAAATATAGCCTTCATTCCATATGTAAACTTCTACGTGAAAAGAAAGCAAATACTCTTGCAAAGAGAGACCTTTCACAGCCACTCTTAGGAAACGGAGCCAGTAGACTCAACAGTTGTATGTATAAAACTGCCAGGGAATCCTGTGCCCAGTTTTATAGGTTTTCTGATTCACGGTTTGGAGATCCTGGCTGAAGAGTGAGTTCTAAGTTAGAAATGGCCCAAGGCAGGATTTTGTCCGTAAGTCATGCTAGGTAAAGCAGCCCATGAACTACCTGCCCCAGAAATAAAATAATTTATCTTTTTCTTCTAAAAAAGTTACTTCTTAAGATTGACATCTACAACAGATTAAGGAAGGTTCAATCTAAGATAGCAAATAAATCTCAATTTTAATTAAACCTTAACCATTCATTAAACTCGACTTCTTACTTCTCTTTGAATTACAAAAACAAATGGTTTTCTATTTCCTTTCCTGAAATCATCCTAAATCCATGGCAAAGGATGCAAATGGTGTCAATTTACCAAGTCTCTAGCCTGAAAAGCCTCAGAAAATATTTAGAAGTCTCTTGCCTTCCACTAATGATAATTTTTTAGGAGACCAACTTTGCTGGCTGATTTTCACTTTAAACCAGGCCTCTCTTGAGGTCTGAATTGCTATAAATTGCTATTTAGCTACATAAGTAAAATACATTAACAAGTTCAATTACATATTTAACTAGAGGCAGCACGGTTTCCTAGAAGAGTGGGGATCTTGAGATCAGGCTATGTGGTTCCTAATCCTCTCCCACATCTGTTTAGCGACATAACCTTGACCAGTTCTTAACTTCTCTGAAGCCCGCTCCTTTATGTACGAAGAGAAGATATTCAATTCGCAGGCACCTCCGGCAGCCTCTTCTCAGGTATTAAATGGATGTGGTGCAATTTAACTGCCTGGCATCCCGGAGGCATTTTACAGTTGCTGGGTCCTTTCCTCTATCTCCCAACAATACGAGGAAAGTAGTGTTCTTCAAAATAAGCAATAAGAAAAAAGAAAAAAAAAAAAAAGGAAAAGAAAAGAAAGAAAAAAAAAAAAGCAACAGCCTAGATAGAAACAATAGACCTCTGCAATCATGACTTTCCTATTATTATTATTTTTAGATGTTGGGGGAAGGAGCGTATTAATTAATTTATTTACTTTTGCTGTGTTGGGTCTTCGTTTCTGTGCAAGGGCTTTCTCTACTTGTGGCGAGCGGGGGCCCCTCTTCATCATGGCGCGCGGGCCTCTCACTATCGCGGCCTCTCTTGTTGCGGAGCACAGGCTCCAGACGCGCAGGCTCAGTAGTTGTGGCTCACGGGCCCAGCCGCTCCGCGGCATGTGGGATCCTCCCAGACCAGGGCTCGAACCCGTGTCCCCTGCATCGGCAGGCAGACTCTCAACCACTGCGCCACCGGGGAAGCCCCTTCCTATTATTTTTAAGAGAACACTGCACGTTTTCATGTAAGATCAGAGAGTAGTTATGCTTTCTGTCCGGTTAGCTAATGTGAATTCAATTGTTCAGTCTTCAGATGCAGGACAAGTAATTCCTTAGTGGGGTGAGGCGAGGAGTAGCCATGACTAAGAACCTCACTGCCCAGGAGGGGAAGCATGGCCGGCCACGGATCCCATCAGGAGGCCCTTATTTGTAGCCTCTTGCAGGACCTCCCACAGAACAGAGAGAAGAAAGGGAGGCTGGTCTTGGGAATCCTAGATCCAGTTACAGCATTGTCTCAGCTAATCCTTGATGTGAAAAGACTCTGCATTTTAAAAGAAGCATATTTTAAAAAGAGAAAAGAAAAAAAAAAAAAAAACTGAACATAAGGGACTATAAATAACAAGCCCTTGATGGACTAATTAGCCTGAACGCCCCCCTTTTCATCAGAATTCTCTGCTTTGATGGCATGGAAGTGCAAGGAGGCCAGTTATCAGAGAAAGGCGCCACTTATCTAAACAAAGCTCTGCAACAGAATTTGAAACCCTTGCCTTGCAGACAAAGAGGCCTGTTTGCACAGTATATGTGATTTCATCTTTGTCTTTGATAGAGTTATGATTTGGGGGAAGATCCTTATTTGCTTTAAAAAAAAAAAAAAGCTTCAAGACAAACACCAAGTGGTTCAAAATAAGTACAGGAAATCCAAGCCACAGCAAAATTTAAATCTCTGCTTAGGGGGTTAGGGCATTCATTCACTCGTTCTTTCAGTCACCAAACATCTCTTTTTAAACATTTTTCTTTACATTCCATGGATTAGACTCTGGGCATTAGTGTAAGGTCGTTTATCTCTTTGAATGCTTCCATTTAGCTTCAGTGAAAAAGCAGGCTCTAACCTAGATGTGGCTAAAGCAGCCTTGGCCATGGAATTCCCATCCCCATGCCCACTTTGATGAAAAACAAACACATTCACCATGACTGTGTTTTGTTTTATTAGAGGGGAGCCACTGGACCTTCTCCACTAACCCTGCTTACGCCTCAGGTCTTGCCAGCACCCATGGGGTTGACGAATTATTAGACTTTGGCTTAGGGTGTGGAAAGAACATTGAACCCGGAGTCAGATGATGTGGGTTGGATCCCAGCTCAGTCGCCTAGTGGATATGTGACCTTGGATAAATCACTGACCTCTCTACTTCCTTTGCTGCCATGGGGGAGAAGAGGGGGTAGTAATATCTACTTACAGTGTCATTGTGAGGACTCAATACGATGATGGATGTGAAGCCTTGTCAACTGGGAAGTACTGACAGAAACCAAGCTGATATAAGGTCATTCCTTTGGGGAATCCCTTGGCACCTATGAAATAAGAGTGCCTGAGACACAGATGTCTGGTGAACGAATGAACAAATAGTGACAGAACTTACTGAAGAGCCTAACTTTATCCAGGAAAATAAACAGCAAGAGAATTAGCAAATCTTAGTATTCCTTACTGGGCCATAATCGTAAGTGGTTATATTCGGACGCATGAAAAATCTTACCTCATCCCTTTATCTCAGCTGGTGAGGATGTATGTCACTAACTGGCCTATTCAACTTAATTCAAAATAGGAACTAGAAGTGGAATAGAAACATACAAAGTATACCAAAAAGGAAGTATACTTTAAAAAATAAAATAAAAAAGCTGATTCCCTTCAAGACTACAAGTTAGTGGGAAATAGACAAAGGAATCCAAACCCAACACAAGATATTTGATTTTATCAGGAAAAATTCATGGTCTTTGGAGACAGACCCAGCTAAAATCTTGCTCTCTCACATACTAGGCTCTGTGACTGGCCAAGTCAATCAACTTCTTTGAAGCTCAGTTTTCTTGCCTGTATAATGGGAATAACATCTATCTCATAGGCTGGTTGAGAGATTTACACAAGACAACATCATCTGGCACCCAATAAGCTCTTATGAAATATGCACTTTCTGGGTATATAACATGTTTAATGATTGATTGGGTATCTACCAGTGTTCGTGGAGACTTGTGCTTTCCCAGCAGAGTCAGTGCTGCTAACCTGAGTTATTTTCACCCCTCCCTTCTTTCAGAGGCCCTGCCCCTTCTGGAAAACCTAACCATTTCCGACATTAATCCCTACGGGTTCACAGTTTCCTGGATGGCATTGGAGAATGCCTTTGACAGATTCCTAGTAACGGTGGTGGATTCTGGGAAGCTGCTGGACCCCCAGGAATTCACACTTTCAGGAACCCAGAGGAAGCTGGAGCTTAGAGGCCTCATAACCGGCATTGGCTATGAGGTCATGGTCTCTGGCTTCACCCAAGGGCACCAAACCAAGCCCTTGAGGGCTGAGATTGTTACAGGTATTTTGGCTCAAGTGAGCCATTTTCTCCTCTTCCTGGTTCCCTTCCATGTAATCCATCTACGAGATCACCACGGTTTTAACACCCCTGTCCATGTTCCCTACTTAATCCATAGATGTGGCCTGTTCCTATGTCACCCCCACCCCCAACACTTTCTCTTGTCTTATGTCTCTAACAAGCACTCCCCTTCTCCCACTCCAGATACGAGAAGGTCGAAATGTTTCCACTAGGCATCCCAAACCCTTTAGGCCATGTCTTGTCTGTAGCTCTTGCGTGCTTACTCCACGTCACCCTCCTCTGTGTTCATCATGGCTGGTCCCCAGCTACATTTCAGCCTTCTCAAAAGAAATATACCAATGAGTATATTTCAAAAACTTATTTACTACGTTTGTCACCTCAAAGCCTCAACTGTGGTCTTGACAAACTTCCCAGGTGGGCTTTTCATTGGAAAACCAACTGTGAACTTATACTGGTTAACACTAATATCATCGAGATTCTTCAGCACAGACTAAATGCATAATTTTCTCAACGCTAATAATTCCTAGAGAAATATAGCATGAACAACTTCAACAGTCCACAATCTGTATTTCCCAAAGTCTTTCTAGAGATTACTAACTCCATATTCAAAGGTACTACTTAGTGAAGAAGTTCCATGTTCAAATAAGTTTTGGAAACATGGAGTTAAACATAGTTTAACAGGATCCCTGACCACAAGGCTTTAGAGAACATTCTAATGTGCATGCTTCTCTCCAAGAGGGACTTACCCAGGCAATGTTTCCCAAACTTATTTTACAATGGATTATGGTCAAACAGGAATAGTTTGCTCTAAGTGCACTTTGGGAAACTCAGCTCTAAATTTACCTTGACATTGAGTTTTGTCTAGTTAAGGCAATCCAAGATAATACCTTGGGTCTGAAGTACGTAGCACAAGAGGTTCCAAGTCTTAGTTCTACCATCTGAACACTTACTGAATGGTTAACACAAAGCAGGCCAGTCAAGAGTAGGAGCCTTCTTTAGTAAAGCAGCTCCAAGAAAAAGACCAAAAAGAACATAACACTTATAACATTTTAAAAGCCATTTTCCTCAGGATCAAGGGAAATATAATCAGTAGTATCATCACGGGCAGCTCTACAGATCATTAATGCTGGTTTATGTGTCTTTTCAAAAAGAAAAGAAGGTCTACAGAGCATGGGCACTCAGCCACTGGCGGACAGAGAGCAAATGTAAACAAATTACTGACTTTGAACTTGTTTAATAATGCATGGGAGGGGCCCCTGCTGAGTCCAGGTGTGGATTTACAGGATTGCTTTTAGACAAAACTCACACATGCAAGCACCCACTTGGCTTGTATTGAATGTGTCAACTCCATCCTTTCCCTCTCCTAGATCATGTTCGTGTTTGATAATTTTATTTTCGGTATCTCAGGACACTTCTACCTCTGAGAGCTGGGGCATCACTCCATATTGATACCCCCACTGGAGAGAAGATTGCACGGGCTGGGCTGCTGAATGATATTCTCTCTCCTCCTTCCACCATTTTCTCCCCCTCTAGAAGCCGAGCCAGAAGTTGACAACCTTCTGGTTTCAGATGCCACCCCAGACGGTTTCCGTCTGTCCTGGACAGCTGATGAAGGGGTCTTCGACAGCTTTGTTATCAAAATCAGAGACACCAAAAAGCAGTCTGAACCACTGGAAATAACCCTACTTGCCCCCGAACGTACCAGGGACATAACAGGTCTCAGAGAGGCCACTGAATACGAAATTGAACTCTATGGAATAAGCAGTGGAAGGCGATCCCAGCCAGTCAGTGCTATAGCAACAACAGGTACCGTATATAAATGGGAGAGAATAGAGAAAAGTTCTCTGTTCCTCTTCTCACGGGGCTGGGAAATTACAAGAGCTTCGGATGCAGACAAGCTTGTGTTTGAATCCTGACTCCTGAGTATAGACTAGGTGACCATGGCTAAGTCTTTACGCAAAAAGTATGATGCCACTTACCTAATAGTGTTGTGAGGATTAAATGAGATAATTCATGGAAAGCCCATACAGAGGCCCTGGCACACAGCAAGGGCTGAGCAAATGAGAGCTATTAACATTTTTATTATTGTCATTAAGATAGTCATTACAATCGTTGCTTTTTTCTTTTTTTTAATTCCAAAGGCCCTTCCTTCTACCTATTATCATGTCTTATCCAGAGGTATACTTCCTTGTTCTTTGGTCAAATGTTCAAACTATGCAGGGAATAATGAAGAAGTGGTACCTCCACCTATAAAGATTAATACTTATAAAATGCTATGTGTGAAATGGTCAGTACCCTGATCAAAAAGGAAAAAAGAGGAGGCTGGCACGGTTGGCAGGCTGCTCTTCACGAGGCTCAGTCATTTTATCTGATACTCATAGCAACTCTAAATGGCACTGGAGGGAGAAATGAAAATCCTTTTCAATATGAGTTGTTTCAAGGAGAACGAAAAAAGATGGTTATAACATGACTGTTTATAATCATAATACTAAGACTAATATGACTCTTTAAAGAGAAAAGGAATGACCTTCAACAGGTAGGGTGAATTCCTTCAGGAAACTGAGGCAGGTACAGAAACGGAGCATTTGCTAGAGACCACTGTTTCAGAGGAACCAGGGGAAAGAATCACAGAACCACAGGCAGAGGTAGAAGGGACCTGAGAAATGATGTAGCCCAGACTCTTCTGTTTGTGCATGAAGAATCTGTGGCCCAAAAAGGTGAAGTGATTTGCCTAAGGTCACACAGCCAGATTTGGGGTAGAACCTAAATGCCAAGTTATTTTAATATTATTAAATATAAGTGAGCTAGGTGACAGATAACCAACGAATAGACACACTTGCCATCTCTGACAGGCAAAGAGCATAACACTAGCCAAAACCTTCCCTTTGTCCAGAGATGAGTATTTTTTGATGCCAAATTTCAGGACCTAATGAGCTCCGAGAAGCCACCTGTAGAAATCATACTCAGTATTTGTAGACATGCAGCAATTCAGCCAGAAGAAATACCCTGTTTCTTATTAACACAGACCCTATCCCAGGGACATGGGTCCTTGTCTCCTCTTCCCTGTGGCTTCCCGTAAAACAACTTCAGATCAGAGGCAGAGGCTGATTCTGCCCTTGGTTTATAAACACTGCTTTTCAAAGTTTACTTCTGATCACTGGTTTAGTTTTGCTGATCGTTTTTTTCTAGAAGCTCCACAGTTCTAAAGCAAAAATGAAAACGAATAATCATGAGGTTTTTGTTTTTTTTTTTTCTAAGAACAAGAGAAAAGAAAAGGCCCTCTAGGATTGCCCTTTCTTTGATTTTTTTCCTCTGGGGCCTTGTGTCTCACAGCCGAAGAGAAGTGTGTGCGTTGGTGTATGCGTGTACACACGTGTGCTCCGGTACCTGGCAAGGACGGGAGAGATGACTCTTGATCACAGCAGACGTGCAATTTACCTCATCAGCTTCGTAAAGTTTCCCTTTTGTGTTTTCATTCTTTCTCCTTGTAAACCCTTCTCTCTGTTCCTCTTTTTCCCTGTAAAAGCTGCCGCAGGTTCTCCTCTCACTCCCTGAACATAAGCTGGCAGCCCTGAGTGCCCCAGCGCCAGGGAGTGTGGGTAGAAGCAGTGTAGCTGAAAGGTTAAGCCCGCAGCCTCTGGGCAGATCCCCTGGAGTCGGATCCCTGCTCTACCTCTTCCCACAGCTATGTGAGCGTGAGCAAGTCTCCTTCCCCTCCCAGCCTCAGTCCCCTCATCTGGCCAATAGAATTTAACTCCAAGGTCAGCCATGAGGTTCATGTCACATCATAAAGGTCAAGTATTTAGTTTCCTTGTCCACTGTAACAATATTAGCTAATATTATGTTTGGGTGATTTAACGTACATTTTATTTTATTTTTTTATTTTTTATTTTTATTTTTTTGCTGTATGCGGGCCTCTCACTGCTGTGGCCTCTCCCGTTGTGGAGCACAGGCTCCGGACGCGCGGGCTCAGCGGCCATGGCCCACGTGCCCAGCTGCTCCGCGGCATGTGGGATCTTCCCGGACCGGGGCATGAACCCATGTCCCCTGCATCGGCAGGTGGACTCTCAACCACTGCGCCACCAGGGAAGCCCATACATTTTATTTGTTAATGGCCCAGTTGGTTCAAAATTCAAAAGTTAAAAAAAAGGATATATAGTGAGGTCTCTATTCTACTGTGTCCCTGACACCAGTTGTTCTATCTAGAAGCAGTCAGTATTACCACTTTCTTCTGAATCACTGCAGAAATATGCTATACAAACAGATAAGATTAGACATAAGTCTACGTTCCCTTTTTTTTTCACCTTTTCCTTTTGGTGTGGCGGTTAACATACCCACTCTTCCACACATTGGGTGTGTGTGTGTGTGTGAGTGTGTGTGTGGGTGTGTGTTCCTTGCTTATTAATAGATCTCAGAGATAATCCCATATGCCTTATTTATTTAACCATCCCCCTACTGACAGACCCTTAGATTATGGGTTGTTTCTTTCCTCTGTCAATCTCTGCATTTGCAGTGGCTCCTCTTCCCCTCCGTGGTTTGAGCCACTTCTTCACAGTAGCCTGGGCTCCGCTTTGGGAAGCCCAGAGTTGCCAGGAGCTTCTTTTGCCTCTGGGGAGTTAAATGCCAACATGCCTCTGTATAGCATCGGGACGGTCCCCAGAATAGACAGAAAGTGGTTCAAAATCCAAAACCAGAGTAAGATGGCTCACCTCGGGGGTAGTGAGGACCCTGAAACGCTTCTTTAACCTGCACCATCACCACCCCCAAACACCCCCAAAGCCAAGGGGGCAGCCCCTCTCCCAACTCCCAGAATGTGCCCCCTCCCACTCTACCTCACTTCTCCCAGCCAGGCAGCCTCCCAGCTCCCCCGCTCAGTTGCAGTTCAGATGGACTTAAAACCACACACCACACAGCTGCAATGGCATCGTGTCTGGGGACCTGGGTCAGCGGGTCTGCAGAGACACGTGCTCAGAAATCCTCCCTTCTAAGTGAAACAGGCTCCTTATGCCTAGTGCCTTTGCCTCTGACTCTCATGAAGTGTAAACTATCGATTACAGAGCATGCACTTCATGCCACACACAGCAGGGCAACTGACACACTTTACCTCACTGACTCACGTGACACAGACAGTCTAAGCGTCACATTCAGCCCCATTTCACAGAGGCCTAAGGGGCTAAGGTGTTTTTAGCTAGGAAAGCCAGAATGGAATTCAAACCCAGGTCAGTGTAACTCCAAAATCCTTGCTCTTAAATCACACTGGCTACAATAATCATCCCCTGAGCTTATCACGATTCACATATTAAGTATTGGATAAAAATATGTTGAAGGGAGAATTTTTTAAATGATTATTAATGGTCACATTATTAAAGACATTTGCTCCAGATTTGGGGAGGCAACATTTTATGCAGAGAACAGGCAGAAGTACTCTTCATCCTCCTTGAGAATTTCTAGCAATTCCAAATGTTTTCCTAATGGAATTTTTATTGAAAACCAAGAGTCTTCTTGGAAAGAGAGACAGAGGCATTGCCTTTCCTGGGTCTCCCTAACTTTTCAATAGATATGATTTAGTTGTTCCCTGAGGCTCAGCCTTCAGGTTCCTATTGACCATCTCTTCCGCTGTGGTGCTGGAGACCTGCAGGCCCTATTTATGGCAGAAGGACACACGCTAAAATAACAAATTGTCTTCCACACCTAGGAAGGTCTGTTGCCTAAAAATGCCATTGACCCTGGAATTCTACCACTACTGTGCCATTCTTCAGATGACACATGTCTACCTATCTTCCTACTGCCGCTTTCATCAAGCACATCCCTCAGGAGTGCATGACAGATGAGGTTACTAATTCTTATGGTTTTTCAGCCAGGGCAGATAATATTGCCATTTTGCACATGAGAAAATTGGGATCGAGAGAGGAAAGCTGTGGCCACAAGATACACTTTCTAAAATGTGCCAGGACCTGCCCCAACGAGGTTCACAGTCGGACTGAAGGTCAGAGTGGACTAGCCTGGCAGAAGGAAAGCCCCAGTGCCTGAGTTTACACACCCCACGGGTTTTTTTTGTTCTCATTCTGCCTCATCTAGATCTTTCCTGGGGGCTACCGCAAAACTCAGGTGGCCCACGGAAAAAAGAATCGCGTGGGAAAGAAAGAAAAAAGAGAGGGCCAGCATGTTTACTGAACTCTTACCGCGTGCCAGATTCTGTGCTAGGGTTTTACATCCATTATCTCTGCTAGGTCCTCAAAACATTCCTGAAGGTGGGCACCACTTTTCCCACTGGAAAGATGGAGACGGAGCAACTGAGGCTCTCGGAAGTGAAGGGGACTGCCCCAGGTTGCCCAGCCTCTCCGTGGTATTTGGACAATCAAGATCTTCCAGGCTCCAGAGCCCCTGTGGCTTCCAAAGCTTTCTAAGGAGAGGGCAAAACCCCAGGCAGCCACAGAATCTGAGGGTGGCTAGCAGGTCACAGGAGAACGCCGTAGGAGGAGAGAAAAAGACAGAAATAGAGAGAAAAAAAAGCTCCCCAAAGTGGGCTGTGGGTTTCAGAACTTAAAGATCAATGTGGGATGCAGAGGGGAAAAGATGAGGAAATGAGTTCCCTGGAGACCTGAAAATTGTTTCCTGAATTCTATAGTTAAGCGTGGTCAGCTGAAGAGGGCAAAAAGCTAAGCCAAAAAATACACAGGGAAAAACCAAAGGAAACTGGGTTTGTGGGGGGAGGCATTTACGTAGCAGGAACTGTCCCTCAGGCATGGCTTTCCCCCAGGTAGACCCAATATCCAAGGTGTGTTTGCTTTGGTGAAAGGTCTGAGGTTGCTCCTCTGGCTCTGGACCTCCATCCAGTTCTGGGAATGGGTTTGTCGAGGTCAGTTTCCATGTGAACATTATTTCCAAGATCCCAGGGCTGTGCTCAGCTCTGCTCCTGGGACTTAGAAAGGTCATATCACAAGAATGTTCATTGGAGAACTTGGCCTCAGTCTAGTCCTCTGTAAAATGGCTACAACCACACCTCAGTGGTTTCTAAATGAGGGTTAATCCTTATAAATTGCAAAGAACTGTACAATTGTCAAGTCTTGGTATCACTACAAAGCAAAGATATGAAAAATTGCTAAACATCAAAACTTAAAGGAGAGTGTATTCCAAGCTGTGAAACCACCCATTCACCCTCACTTCCTTAGACATCAGCTATGGTGCTAACTAACGTTCTTGAATGAAACCAAATGGCAGCTCTACAGCTCTGGGCCCTGTACCTGAATGAAAGAACAATTGTTTCCATCAAGTCGTAACCTAATCACAGATCACCACATTCTCCATCCTAAAGGCTTGGCTGGGACATAAACTAGGGACTGAGTTTTCATGGATGAGGAATTCGGGAAGGATCGCTGATGAGCAAGATACTTAACCGTTTCTGGGTTTCTCCTGTGCTCTTTCCTCAACAGCCATGGGCTCCCCGAAGGAAATCGTTTTCTCAGACATCACTGAAAACTCAGCCACTGTCAGCTGGAAGGCACCCACTACCCAGGTGGAGAGCTTCCGGGTTACCTCTGTACCCACTGCAGGAGGTAGGGCACTTGGGGAGGGGAGAGGGAGGACGATCTGGAGGGTTTGGGTGGAACAGTGAAGAGACCCTGATAATCCCATCCTCCCAAACATCATGGCCAAAGAAAACTGCTTCTTTATAGTTGAGACCATCTGGATAGACTTCATTTGTAGAGTGCTATGAGACCCTTGGAAGAAACTATTTTGTGAAGGGTCATGTTATGAAGATCGTTGCCAGGCTCATAGCCTTAAAGTTCTATGAGCTGTAGATCCCCAATAATGTTTTCACACAATGACAGAAGACTCTAAATCCATTGGCCTTTTTCTCTTTGAACGCACTTATCTGCAAAGCTGGTCTTAACCTGGATATAGGTGAGGTGTTACCTCTTGGTCCCAAAATCTGTCTGTCTCAGCGTAGGATGGGAAGCTGTGACTTAGCAGAGTTGGGAGTTCTAGTTCAGAGCACACCGGCTATAAAAGAGACCAAGGGGGTGGGGGGAGCATAGTCAAATATGTCTAAAGACATTCTGGGAGGTAGTGCGCTCCCTGTTAGTGGAAGTGTATACAAAGATGATAGTTGATAACCTCTTCAGAGAAATGCACTAGCATCTCTGTGGGGAGTTTGGCCAGCTGATATACAAGCTCCTCACCAGCCCCCAAGTTCTAAGAAATATAAACTTTGGACTTTTTCATAAATGTAAGAGTACAAGCTTGACCATGACCATTTTCTTCAATAATAGAATCTCTGCTAGTAAGGGATGAGTCTATATATTCTTTAGCTAATACAATGGATTAAATATATCAGATATACATTACATAGCAAGCTTCCCATATTCTTTGTGGGAAAAATAGGTAAATAAAATTTGTGCAACATGGCCAGCTCTCTACTGAATGAAAACTTGCCATTTTTAGCACATTGTGACCTCACGGTTTTTCCTCCCCTGGCTCAGTTTTTGGCATCTTCATGGATGGAAAAAACATTATACAAAAAGTAAAACCTCTTCTCTTATGCCAGAGGGTAGGAGCAACTGAGAAGTCAAGAAAATGGTGTTGGATAAAGATATAGTTTCACTGCCAAATCGGATACACCCATTCTTGAGACAACCGTGAATAAATTTCAGCGGGGTTCACCTTTCCCCACCTTGCTTTTACTGTGTTCTAGGTACACCCTCAGTGGTAACTGTGGATGGGACCAAGACTCAGACCAGGCTGCTGAGACTCTTACCTGGAGTGGAGTACCTCGTCAGCGTCATCGCCCTGAAGGGCTTTGAAGAAAGCACGCCTGTCTCGGGGATGCTCACCACAGGTATTTTTCTCACCTTCAGCATTATTTCTCATGATTCAGAAGCTAGAAAAAAAGGGTTTTTTAAGGAAATTCTCAGGGAAAGTGGGCTGGATTTGGCGCACCAGCGGTCTCATTTCTGGTCCATCTGCAGCCTCTTCTGAGCTGCATCCTCAGCCTCCCTGGGCCACCGTTTCCCAGGGTATTGTGAGGAAAAATAGCACAAGCTGGGGAGTCATGCTGACCTGGTGGAAATCCCACGTCCTGCCGCTTCTAGGTACATGAGCTGTCAGTTAATTTCTCGAGGGTCTAGTTCCCTACTCTGTAAAATGGGTGCAGTTCTGCTTCCTTTGCAGGAAGCTGTAAGAATCACGTGGAACTGTATATGTAAAGCGTCTGCAAATATAAAACATGACTGTCCACATTAATCCACTTCCTTCCCTTCCCCGATAGTGCCAGGACCAGTGTGAGGATCCCTCCAAGCAGGTGCTTCACGCAGACACTCTAAAGTCACTACTCTGGATCCGGCAGCTACTGTATTTCAGGCCCTGTTACGTGCCAACCCCGTAGCTGTTATCCTTCCCATTTTACAGACGAAACAACTGAGACCTGGGGAAATTAAATGCCTTGGGCAAGTCCATATAACTAGTAAATGCTGAAAGCAAATTTGAACTTAGGTCAGTCTGACTACAAACTCTGTATTCTTCTAAAATAAAGGATGATTTTCCCGTTATAACCTGATTTGTACAACACACTGTAAGGAGGGAAAAATAATGAATTGCATTGAAGGAGAATGAAGTGGAAAATTTCTCTTCAGGCAGCCATGTTCCTAAACAATTTATCCTTTGATATATGAGCAATTATCCAGCCTAATCCGTTAAGGGATCTAAAGAATGGGCCTCACAGGAAAGTTTAAAAATATCCTAATAGTCTTAAAAGGGTTGCTAACATGCAATTAAAGCCTCCTGTCTGAACCCAGAGTTCTGCACACTCTGCCACACAGACCCTCGTTTCCCCCCGGAAATCTTTCATTCACGGGTTCTCCATGGCAGCTGGTTGCAAAGTCTGGATCTGTTTCCTCCGGAGGCCCCGTCGTCCTCATCCGTTAAAGGAGATTCTGTATGTGAAAGATGAGACAGGAAGGACCTCAGAGTGGACGGGGTGGGCCCCAAATCACTCTACCACCTCCTGACTCTCAGGCCAGTCACTTCATCTCTTGGGGCCCAGACACCTCATCTGTAAAATGAGCTGATGATGGCCGCCGCACCCCCCATCCTCCCAGGGCTGTCGTCCTGGAGAATTGAGTCATAAATGTGAACAAAAAGAGGAACTAGTCATATTTAGGTTGGTTTCTAAGAAAGGGATGTTGGGTTGTAGCAGTGGTGAGTTAAAAGGGCCAAGGCTCTAGGACTATCCATCTTTCCTCAGCACAAGTCATTTGGAGATCATACTGAAAACTCCAAATAGCTTTAATAGTCATGTTAATAACAACTGCAATTATTGAGTGCTGCCCCTAACACAGTTCACACACATCCTCTAGTTCAGCGGTCCCCAACCTTTTTGGCACCAGGGACGGGTTTCGTGGAAGACAGTTTTTCCATGGATGGCGGTGGGGATGGTTCAGGCGGTGATGCGAGCGATGGGGAGCGATGGGCAGCGGCAGACGAAGCTTCGCTCGCTCGCCCACCACTCGTCTCCTGCTGGGCAGCTCGGTTCCTAACAGGCCGCGGACCTGTACTGGAGTCCAGGGGCAGTGTAGACAGCAGAGCAGCTGTGGTCTGATGTCCTACCCCAGGACTGCCCATCCCTCCAACACCATCTTTCCTTGCAGCTCTGGATGGCCCATCTGGCCTGGTGACAGCCAACATCACTGACTCAGAAGCCTTGGCCATGTGGCAGCCGGCCATCGCCCCTGTGGACAATTATGTCATCTCCTACACAGCGGAGAGAGGTAAGGTCGTGTCCAAGACCCTCCCCACCCTGAGGAGTGTCTGTCCTGCTGTAAACTCTTCCCGTTCTCCCTTCTTTGTGCCACACTTGGTGCGTGGTAGCAAAAATGCATGGGTAGACTGGAGAGTCCAGCAATGTCCCTGTGGCTCTTGACTTGCCCCCTCAGAACAGACTCATGGGCTGGGACTGGGGCTGGGTGGGTGGGTGTGGAGGCACCAGTTCAGGCGGTGGCAAGAGAGGTCCTACCCATATCCCCTGCTTGTTGTCAAGTGAACGAGCATCAGAACCATGGTTGTATCACGGGAGGCCAGCAGGCCATTTAAGGAAAAGCAGAGGGTGCGTCTCCAGCCTCTTCCTCCTCTCCTGCTAGTTTCTCTGCCGTCAGAGTGAGTCACCCTCTCCAGGCAGCAGCTCTCACCTCTTACAAAGAAGGAGTCCAGAATCTGAAATCTTAAACAGACTATTTCAGGTAGCTCTGGGGAGCCCAGGCTTCTTGGATGCCACAGACAAGGCCCATTAGAGCAGACCTGATTGAGAAATCAGAAATTATTTTTCCTTGTCTTTGCAACCATCTGTGCTAATTTACTCAGTTGGAGATTAAACACTTGTTTGGGGCACCAGCAAACCAAGGCTACCAGAAGGTAAAATTAAATACAAATAAGAGAGAAGAGAAGGAAAGATTCCTTTTCAATGAACAAATCCATACTTTTGTCATGAGCTAGACTAGAAAAAATATGTTGTTATTTTAATCTCAAAGTATATGTGAGTTTCATATTTTATGGTTCAGTATTGTTCTACTTTCAGTAACAATATGAGAGGGCACCATAAGCTGTGCTGGGGCCTCTGAAAATCTTAATTCAGCCCGGGCAACCACTTACGAGAGCTCCTTGCAAGGACAGAGCAAAGATGGGGTGGGGCTAGAGGGATGCTTGGGTTTATTCTTTCTACTTTTCTATTTTTAAATATTCCCTGTGAGCAAACTCTTCCAAGTCAGGGGAGATGATGCTGTCTCACCTAAAATAAATCAGAGTATATAGTTCGTGGGAATCATGGAAATTGTGGATGCAAGTGTAGAAATTTCTTATCGAGTCCAGAAGTGTGTGTGAGGCTGGGGGTGTGGGCTCATGACTGATGACCAGAGTGACCAGCTCATTCCACTCTGCCCTGGACCTTCCCAGTTTTAGCCTTAAAAGTCCCATGCCCTGGGAAACTTCTTAGTCCTTGGCAAGTCAGGATAGCTGGTCACCTGTGATTAAGAAGTAAGCACATATATCCTGGGCACCATGGTTTGGGGTCCACTGTTGGTCCTCACCCAGTGGGACTGAGAGCCAGTAATCAGGCTCTGGTGTGTCTACGCCACCTGATTTTTGTGATCCCCCAGCCTAATGATTTGACATTTGGCAAATAAAAGGACATGAGAGTAAGTGAAAAAAAAGGGGAGGGCAAGCAATGGGACAAATTAAATTTGAGTAGCCCAAGTCTTAGAGATGTCACCTGCAGCTCTCCTGTAACTGGGTCCTGTGCCTCCGCTGCAACGCTGTCCCAGTGGCACCATGTGCAAAAGTCTCCTGACCCCCAGGGCCCCTTCCTTCTGACTTGGTGCCTGGAAAACTCCAGTACCATACGATAAATCCTTTGTATATGAAGTGGTTGCTCAAGAGAGAGAGACAGGAGTGTGAGCCATCTCAGAAATCAAACCTGCTTTTCTGTAGGGTCACTGAAAGTTTCTATGTTAGAAGGTGTGTGTGCTCTTGGCCAAGTCCGCTGATGGCCCAGACAGCGGACTGGTAACTGCCACGGTGTGTATATTTCCTGTTTAGAGCCAGAAATTACCCGCAAGGTGTCCGGGAACACGGTGGAGTATGCACTGACCAACCTCGAGCCTGCCACGGAATACACACTGAGGATCTTTGCAGAGAAAGGGCCCCAGAAGAGCTCAACTATCACCACCAAGTTCATGACAGGTACAAAGACATCGAGATCTGGACGATGCCCACCCACAGCCTCTATCTTTAACAGCATCCCTCTCCAACTCTTATTTCCCCAGTCAGTTCCCTGCAATGTGATGACATCAGCATCGGCTAAAGTCACCGGTGCCACTCAGTCAAGACCTTAAGAAACACACCATTTCCTTTTGCACTGAAATGACCTTGCTCTCCCCATGGACTAGGAAATGATTGTCAGAGGAGGGCTTTATAAGTGGAAAACCAGTCCCCGCTGACCCTAAACCCCGTATTTAATGATCCATGGTCTAGGCAGGGAAATATTTTGAAGAGAAATATTTTAAAGGCAAGTTTTCCTAGATGTCCACTGGGGTTTTACACACTGAGATCTTTTTACAAACTGCAGCAAGCAGAGAAACAGAGGCCATGTCCTCTGAGTAGGGGCAAGCACCGATACCAGCATTCATCTGTCCTCTTCTTCGGAAACAAGGGGGCTTCTGATTACGTTCATGGCTGTGTCTTTCTTCCCAAATCCAACTAAAGCCAGTCAATATCCCGTTGGGCTCAGGAAAACGTGGCCCTTGGGATGAGATGAACCACAGAGAATGGACGCCTTTGGAGGTCACCTGGCTCAACCTCTACATTTACAGATGGGGAAGGTTTTGCCCAAGGTCATATAAGTCAATGGTAGGGAAAGGACTTGAACCCAGGCCTCCTGATACCCAGCTGGGGACTTTGTCCTACACCTGCTGACTTATCTGATCTTAAATTCTTATCTTCTCCAGACCTCGATTCTCCAAGAGACTTCACGGCTACTGAGGTTCAGTCGGAAACTGCCATTCTCACCTGGAGACCTCCCCGGGCATCTGTCACTGGTTACCTGTTGGTGTATGAA